>NC_092355.1:64611005-64925435 GCF_963676685.1 Mytilus edulis | reverse complement strand
AAGAGACAACAACCTGTCCAAATAGCAGACAAAAAACAGCCTACTAAATCCATCTAAGACACTATGTATATTAAAGACCATAAATTTATTCATTATAAATAAAGTTAAAAAGATAATTAAAAATTTGAAATCAGTTCTGAAGCAAATTTTATGGGTAAAGGGGGGGGGGGGGGGTTTACCACATTCCCACGGTACCTTTTCTTTTTACAAGTCTTCTCACACTGGGGACACTCAAAATTTTACATTAACCTTTTTTCCAGAGTTAATAAGGACAATCCTAAATAAACTACTTAAAATATACCTAATATTTAATACCAAAAATTATAATAACTATAAATAAAGATAAATTTAAGCTTTTTACATGTTTTAGTTTAAATTTTCCCCAGTGTTTGACAAACAAAGACAACTCATCAACTCTTTAGGAAAATCGAGAAATCCTTTTACATTATAAAAAACAGTATGGAATATTTTTAAAGTGTACAATTTAAACAAATAAATTGCTATCTAGTCAATACACATATAATCCCTGATATGATATTTTTTCTTCCTTAATTTGGGTGAGGGATCAAGTTATTTAAACATTCACCACTTTTAAAATGCATGTTGAATCAGACATTTTTGACATTTGTGAAAGCATAGCAGTTTTATACTGCACTTTAAATAGAAACTTCAAAAATTAATATACATTCAAATTAATTTACATTTATTGACAAAGTATAGAGTACATATAAAACTCTTTTCTGTATGCTTACTGTTTTTATTCACATGTACTAGTTAATGTTAAACTTATGTGCAAATTCAAATTGCTCACAATTTTTTTGGACTTTAATTTAATAGTTTGAGCAAGGATTTGTATAGTTCCTAAATACTGTAAAAACTATGAAAAACATGAAGGTAAAAAACAGCTATATAAATATATAATTTAGAGCAAACAATAGCTTATTCCAAAAGATTGGTTCTGGTCCTAAATTGAAATCTAACAGCCTTTAAATACTGTTATCTTGTGGTACTGGATACACTTACTGTAATCTTTCTATACAAATCCTTGGTTTGAGGAAAAGTTTCATGCACAGTAAAAAAGGGAGATAACTCATATTTGGAAGTAAATGATCTATTATCCTTTTTTTCTTTGAAGAAATGGGAAGTAAAGAATCTATTACAGTAACAGTAATCTATTTCATAAGTTGGAGTTACCTTCATTTTTTAAAAGTATTAAAGTAAAGAAAACATAAGATGTGTGAAAGTAATTAAGCTTACAAATTAATAATTATAGAAACATTACCAGTAAATCAATTAGTCCAGCACTATAATATATGCATCTATGAATTTGAAATTCAAATAAGTTACACATGTATACAAAATTCCATTTTTGTGATTCTACTAGAGATAAATATAAACAGTGATAAAAAAAAATATATTTCAAGACCAACATATTTTTGTAGTTGCATTTATTCCACTATCAAGGGAGATAATCCGTGCTTAAAAAAGGATAACTATTAACCATTAACATTGGTTCTATGTCCTTCTTTTCTGTACATCTTTAGACACAAAGAATAACAGCTTTGAAATGATTCAATTTTGCAAAACTGAAATGAACAATAGTATGTGTAAAATTCATGTGAATTTGTTTTCATATTGCAAAACTTTAACTCAATAAATTTAAATTTCTCTTATGAACTCATGGTTTAATTCAGATAAAATGAAACATAAATTTCACAGGAGTTTTGATTCATGTTTATTTCATGTGAATTTAATGTGAAATTTTTCACGTGAATTTAACATGAATTTTTTCAAGTGAATTTAACGTGAAATATTCACGTGAATTTCACGTGAAAATATAAATTTTTAAATTAAATTGAGATTCCCAGGGAATATATGATACATATAATACAAGGTATGAGATGTTGACAAAATTATTAATTTTCAGTTAATTTTTTATAACTTAGACACCATTTATATTATTTCACGTGAAATTCACGTGAAATTTTTACGTGAAATTCATGTGAAATAATTTCACATGAAATTCACGTGAAAATTTAATGTGAATTTCACGTGAAATCTCTTCACGTGAAATTAACGTGAAAAGTTAATGTGAATTTCACGTGAAATCGCTTCACGTGAAATTCATGTGAAATTCACGTGAAATTAACATGAAATTCATGTGAAATTCACGTGAAATGAGATTCACGTGAAATTCACGTGAGCAAAATTTGGCTGTGTATACTTAACTTCAAATTCAACTTTCGGTAGCATAGGTAACAAAAGAAACTAAACAAAATGACAATAATACATAAATTAACAAAGGACTACTAGCAGTTACGGACATACCAGCACAATCCCTGCTGTTAGGGGTTAAGTATTATATCATCATAAAATATATGAGAAGAACATAACCCGTATCATAACAAGAACGTCACCATCTAAAAATGAATGATTAAAGATAGGAAATAAAAAGTCATCTCTTTTATCATAAATTTTTGTATCAAGCTTCCCGTTAATGATAAAGCTATCAAGATCGAGGGAGTCGTCATTATTGAGAGCCAATATATGTGTGATTTTTTTCTTAATAAGAATATGAGGCAAAGCGATATAAAAAAAACTTTGAAGAGATTCAAAAACACCAATACATGCATACTTCCAACGAGTGTTTGACACTCCAAAAGTAATTATTTCCACTATTTTCAAAGGCCTTATTTGAACGATTTGTTATCAGGTTTTTGATTGTACAAAGTGAACTAATAAGTAGAATATACAATTTAGTAGTGGAACAATGGCTTGAAGAGGAAATAAATCTAAATTTGTAAGGTGTTTTGTGTAGCCTCGGAACCCAGTAC
This sequence comes from Mytilus edulis, assembly GCF_963676685.1. Taxonomy (NCBI): domain Eukaryota; kingdom Metazoa; phylum Mollusca; class Bivalvia; order Mytilida; family Mytilidae; genus Mytilus; species Mytilus edulis. Next base: position 64,922,601 of record NC_092355.1, on the reverse strand, counting down.
AAAGTTTGAACTTTCATTGTATTTGGTTTTGCTTGTAAAAAAAGTAGCTAAAAGTGTATGTGTGTTAAAGATTTCGTTTTCTGAAAATGGAGTCAGTTGGAATGTTGGTGAATTCGTGATTTCCTTTTGCAGAACCTGAATGTAAAATTTACGTCAACCAATAATTATATTATTAGCAGCTTTATCAGCCGGGACAAAAACATATATGTCTTCATAGGTTGTCAAAATCAAATAATGATTTTCATTCTGTTTTGAGATCAGATCACTTCTAAATAAGGATCAGAACATTATTGAATTATTAATAAGTATGTTAGAAAAGACAATACCATGGTAATAAAACGAAGACAAAAAGACATTAAACAGTAAACAAAACACGACATAGAAAACTAAAGACTGAGCAACACGAGGCCACAGAAAACCGGCAGTGATCTAGTGTGCACCGGAAGTAGCAGATACTGCTTCCCATGTGTCATCCGTCATGTTTCTCATGTAATTGCAATCCCCGTAATAAGTCAAATTCGTTAGGTCACAATCAGGAAAGGGTACGGGATTGTAGTTACGACCGAATTTTTGTACTATACTTGTCAACAAAAACAAACACGATACAAGGCAAGGTATTTTCCATATATAATGAAATTGGATACACTGTACCGAGATAAATAATTGCCCTATTGGTCTACTTTTTACAGAGTGTTATTTTCTCAGCAAACCCATTGATTTAAGGCAAAAACGCGATTTTTTGTATTTTCCATTTTTGTTATTTCAAAAAACGTAATTTGACCCAAAAATTCAAAAATCGATATCAGAACTTACAATTTGTGAAAATAAACATGGTCATCTTAAAATTCTGACTGCCTTTGAACATATTTGAATACTTAATTCTCATCTTCAAAATAAAGTGCCGATTTTTGTCATCTTTTCCCGCATAATAAATTTGTCCCCTGTGTTTAATAAATAACTCGGTATTTTCAAACTTTCCAATTTTGTCAGATCGTTTTAATCATATACATTTGCTTTGTAAATGCATGTTTTTCATTGGATAATTTGACAGTTTTTCCTTTTTATTATATTTCATTAAAACTTTTAGTTCAAACTTGTGCGTCGTTTCTTTTGTTGACTAGTATATTTCTGGCGGTAAACTAAACTCTATTTTCACATGAGATGTACAATTGTGTGCATTCTTTGTTAAAACAGATAAACATGAGAGCTTCCGAGCCTTCTCCATTCACAAGTATGTCGACAAATTTCCCATCCGGTCCCAGTCTCCACACATATTGATTGTCTACAATGATATACACATAGCCGTAGCTATCTATCGCTATTCAATGCACTATATATTGTTTTCTGGTGGTTTATATATAAAACGATATTCACCGTCATTTCTCATGCAACAAACTGCTTCGTTGTCACTGTAATAGATGTGACCAGTTCTATCTAATGTTATATACTTTTTAACTGAACTGCTTATTGTTTTGACAGAACGAATGACTTTTCCCTGACGATCAAGTACTGCTATGTTTCCTTTCTTTCCAATAAATACGTATTCATTTGAAGCAGCAACTCCTCCAAACTGACGTCCGTTTACAGACACGTGTCTTATTTTGAAAATCAATGAACTGAATACTATCTCTTGACTCAAATGTTAGCACTCCTTTATTTTCACTCATCGGAATTGTAGCTATTTGACATGGTTGATATAGTGTATTTATTTCATTTTTTAATTTTCCATTCTTGTCAACCACCATTATTCCAACTTTCATTTTTTTAGATATATCAATCCAAGTGATTATTACTCATTAGTATCATTTACAGATATTCCGTTTACCATAGTGCCTCTTGTTGGTATATCTTGCTTCTTTACGAATGTATATGAAATATGATGCACAATTGGAATTTGCGACCGGCGCTTATAACTTTGGACACATTTAAATGCAGTTGGTAATTCAATAGTTTCGATGGTTTCAATATACATTTTAGTTGTGTTAAATAAACTTGAATTCAATTTAATAGAAGATCTAGTTTTCCTCTCTGTTATTGTACTAAATTAAATTCTGTTGTCCAGACCCATCAGAACAGTTTGGCAAGAATGAACAGCAAAGAGAGCTTGTTTTTCAGATCCATGTTTCTCCACTATATCAAACACGTACTTTTTTTCATTCGTCATTCTTTCAATATCTTGAATTTCGTCGTGAATACCTTTTGCATTTGTTACTATATTTTCTTCCTTTTGTTTCAGGTCTTCGATCAGTGATTTTTCTAGAGATTCAATGAGACTAATTGCTTCTTCTTCCAGTTTCATAATTTCATCTTTAACCACGCTTGCTTCCGTTTCAATGCTTTCAATCAAGATTTGTCTGTCGATTCAAATTAAGGGTATTGCCATTGAAATATGTTCTATTAGTTTCATTGCATCTATAAATGACTGAGAACTTTTAATGCCTTTAGACGGTATGTCAACTGACATAATTTTCTGACAAGAGCGGTGTGATTCTACTTGACATTCTTTGCAGAAAAGACTATCATGGTCGATACAAAAGTACTCAAATGGCAAGTTTCCATGTTTTGAGCAGCGTTTGTCTGATATATTCATATGTTTAGGTCGCATGCCAATGTCTAGGACTTCGTGAGTGCGGGAAATTTTCTGAACGCGATGGTGTTCTGTGCAGTTGAGGCATAACGCTTCTGCACAATTGACACAATAATGTATCAGTGTGCTGTTCTTGGTAAGTGCTTTACATGGCTCACAGTTGTGCATTATCTGAAACAAAACTGAACAGATAGTTTGATCCCTTATTTTAAAAGCAGTGTTTGTTGTTGAGGGTTCATAGAACCAGTTTTACTCCTATACATGACGACTTGACTCTCATAAGACAAAAAGAGAAGATAGTACCATTGAGGAGTCTCAAGTTCAATTTGCCGTTTCAGAATCTAATGCATTCTGGGTAATATATTTAATAGCGTACACCAAAACGTTGTGATTGGTTTACAATTTTCTATAAAAAATAACAATCAATCCAATGGCGTTACGTTATTTTCATTTCGATGTACGAACAATGAGATTACCCATATCCCTTTTAATTCTGAAAAGGCGAATTGAGCTTACCTTTTCAAACAATCATCTCACTCAAGGAAAATTTATAAAGAAGCATTGTTTTTCTTAACAAATTATTTAGTTCATAGTCTTTATTACCGATTTGTCGAGGCGGAAATCGAAATAGAGAGCTGGTTGCACTGGTAAAAACGTCAACAATGTATTAGTTTGTGATCATGTCAGTATTTCCATGACTGGTATCTGAATCCTTGATATTTGTGTCAAGTGACCTTTATAGTTAAATGATTATTCTCTAAATACATATTGTTCAAACTTAGGGGAATGAATTACTCGTGGTTTGTTGGTGTTTTTGTTATGCAGTTGAATTTGCACTAGAACTTTATATTTTCATGAATATTCTTTGGCTGTACAGTTTAAGTCAAATTGTGAATTGTTTACATATTTTAGTATCGCTATTTGCATTTCACATTTGCATTTATGAAAAAAAATACATGAAAGTGAAATAGGTCTTATTCGTGCAGATTTTATTTCGTCAATACCGAACGTAGTAAGTTTGAATTACGGACTGTTTTATAATGATGTCCAAAGTATGGGTTCACGCCATTCACTGAACTTCGTGACTATTTCTTGTGATCTTGCCGTTTTCAAGAAAAAGATAATATATTAGCTTTGCACCGATTTTATTCTTTTAATCTCCAGTCCGTGCTCTTACAACCTATTGCTACGTGCTTATTACAGAATTTTTCGATGATAAAAAAAAAAATAATAATACCTCTGTCGTATGAGCACCACCCCACCCACCCCAAACCTTGTTGCAAAAGATCAATGAGTATAAGTTCTTTTTTTTAAACCAACGTTCAGTACGGAGCCGAGCGGCTCCGTGAACGTAAGAAATGAGTGGAATATTAGTAGTTACAGTGGTGACACAGAAAAACAGCTTACTGTGGATATTTTCCTAATGTCGTAACTACAATCTCGTCCTCTCTTCCCGAATGTCACCTACCAAAATTAACTTATTACAGGGTTGTACTTACATGAGCAACACGACGAGAGGGCAGGATTTGCTTACCCTTCCGGGGCATCTGAAATCACCCATGGTTTTAGGACTGTTTGTTTTTCTTCTTATTTAGCATTTGCTACAATTTGTATTCGACAACCGCGAAAGTCATCTTTGATCTAACGGTATCGTACGTTAATCAAAAATAACAATAGTAGAGGTTTGTCTAATATAAAGTTATAATTTTTCAAGGGAAATGTCAGATTAAATGGAAGATGTGGTATGAGTGCTAATGAGAAAACTCGCCATCCAAGTCACAATTTATAAAAGTAAACCATTATAGGACAAACCCATTTCAAAATGCAAAATTTGTGAAGATTTAAGTATTTTTGCATGAATAAATTATGTTACTTTCTGATAAGTGCCCATTATATTATGTAATACAGCGCATATTTGAGTCACAATAGTGATCATATTTCCAATAAAGAGGAAAAGGTTAATACATTTTAACCATTTCTAAAAATATTCAGGTGCCAGAAAATGGCCGACTCCTGTAGCATGTTATCGTACTTCGTCGTTTCTTCGTCCGTTTTGGATATTATTCAGTGCCATAATATATATGTACTGTTACACTGATCCTCCTTTTAATGGGGTTTATAAACTAAAATTATTCACAACTCGTCTTCTTTAATCCAATAGTTTTTAAGTTTTGATATGGTATTTATCAAAAATGACTGCTTATTTATGAATTATAATAACATATACAAGTAGAGTGACATGTCTCTATTTCCACAAACTACTACATGTATCTTGTGAGAAGCACATTAAAAAGTATACTCAGTGTGCTTATCTTATACAAAGGCCAAAGCAGGTAATGTATGTGTTGTCTCATTTAAATAACATGTTAATGTGATATATTTGCAATTAGATATTTGCCACTGGACGACAAGCAACTATCAATACTAATAATTACCTATTGCAGCTTTTGTGTTGATGTCAAAAATTGCAGGTCCTTTTGTTCCGTAATGTGTTTTATTTGTTAAAATGTTGTAAAGCATATTACAGTTCAAGCAATGAATTGTGAGATAGCTCCCAAATCCTTGCAGTTTTTCTTTCTCTACGTTGAGTAGATTCAGCTGGGCAGTGCAGTTTTGACAGCTATTCAGTGCTTTTGCCAGACTGAAAAGCTCCAAAATTCTTCTACCATCTTTCCATGTTATACCGTCGGTACTTTCTTCTGTGTCTATAACCATTTCTTCATTTTCGTCAGGCAAAGTTGTTATTTAATTTATTTTTGTTCATCTCCAGTATTTCTTTTGATCTCCAAGCTGTTCGGCGGATTTCTCCGTCTTTAAGAAACGGCATGGCCGCTTTTTCAGCAGGTACTTTTTTGAATTTCGCGCAACCGGTTTATGACGTCAGTGTATATTCCGCGAAATTATGCTTTCATTTAAAGCGACGTCGCTCAGCGAAAAGTTTCTTGAAAAAGTAAGGAGCTTGTAATTCAGTGGTTATCGTTTGTTTATGTGTTACATATTGTTTTTTCGTACATTTTTTTTATATAAATAATGCCGTTAGTTTTCTCGTTTGAATTGTTTTACATTGACATTTCGGGGCTTTTTATAGCTGACCAGGCTTTGCGGTATGGTCTTTGTTCATGGTTGAAGGCCGTATGGTAACCTATAGAGGTTAATTTCGTTGTCATTTTGGTCTCTTGTGGAGAGTTGTCTCATTGACAATGATACCACATCTTCTTTTTTTTTTATATTTGACCTATAATGGATTTTCTTTTACAAATTGTGTACTAGATGGAAAAGTGGCTCATAGACTCTCATACCCAATCTTCTTATATCTATATGATTTTGTAAAAGGCTTCCTAAACACAGAAACGTTACAATATATTAGTGTATTCCTTTCGGTGGAGGAACTTATTGAAAATTTTACAGTTATTGGTTTATCTTCATATAAAATTTATTATATTTTCTAAGTAAGTAAAAGTGACTCAATTAGCATTCACTAGTCTACCTTGAGTCCTTTACAAACAGTACAAATATTACATAGCTTACAATTTTGAACATATTACATAGATGCAATACTCATGCTAACTATACATTGTCTGTAGAACAAGAAAAAAATAAAATCATGAATGTATACTTCAAACGCAAAATCATTAAAATATATGAGTGAGCTGTTATATATCATTCACAGTCAAAAAATCTGTACATTTTCTTTTTCAAAAGTGCCCGGATTTTCACAACATTTTATTTCAAATGGTAGTTTATTCAAAAGTATTTAGGAGCTATATGTAAAAGATTTCTTCATTAAATTTATGTTCGGTCGCACAGCAGCTAAATTAATATTTCTACTATGTAGGTTAACAATTGGAAAACAGAGTGCCTTTAATGAACAAGAATAGGTTTATGATTTGACTAATTTATCTCTTAAAAAACATATACTAGGTGTTACACCTGGTGCATCGAGTATAATCCTTGCAGGTTTTTATCTGCATTATAAGATTGTTTTTATCCATCTTCATAACAATACCCGATACTGAACAACAAAAATTAAATTAGGTCAGAATATAAGCATTATTAAACAGATTTCGACTACTTATATCCAAACATTTCTTAATAGTAGATAGCAGTGCGATACGAGAACTAAAGTTTTTATGTACTGGCTTCCGAAGCTGCACAAAAAACCTTACAAATATAGATTTATTTCATCTTCTAGCCATTGTTCAACTACTAAATTGTCTGTTTTACTTACTAGTACACTTGGTACAATAAAAAACCTGATAATAAATTGTTCAAATAAGGCCTTTGAAAATAGTGGAATTAATTACTTTTGGAGTGTCAAAAACTCGTTGGAAGTACTTGATAAATTGCATGCATATATTGGTGATTTTGAATCTGTTCAAAGTTTTGATTTTTCTACCCTATATACCACTTTGCCTCATATTCTTATTAAGAAAAAATTCACATCCCTAATTAACTGGGCATTTAAAAAGTCGGAATGCGAGTACATATGTTCAAACTCTTTTAGATCATTTTTTAGTAGCAATAAACAAAAGAACTATGTCAATTGGACATGCTTTGATACTATTTATGCACTTGAATTTTTACTTGATAACATTTTTGTTCGCTTTGGAGATTCCGTATATCGTCAAGTTATTGGAATTCCAATGGGGACTAACTGTGCACCACTTATTGCGGACCTGTTTTTGTACTGTTATGAGTTACAAGTTATGACTAAAATTAGCAAAGACCCATCAAAACAACATTTGATACAAAAATTTAACAATACTTTTAGATATTTGGATGATATATTGGCTCTAAATAATGACGACTTAGTATGTATACTAAAGAAATTTATCCTGTAGAACTTAATTTAAATACAGCTAATGATAACAATTACCACTGCCCTTTCCTCGATCTTGATATCTATATCATAAACGGGAAGCTTAATACAAAAATTTATGATAAAAGAGTTGATTTTTCATTTCTTATTGTTAATTATCCATTTTTAGATGGTGACGTTCCCTTGTCACCATCTTATGGTGTTTATATATCTCAACTTGTACGATTCGCTCGTGTATGTAACAATGTATTAGATTTTAGCGAGAGAAATTTATGTATTACTGAAAAATTATTACACCAGGGTTTTCGATATCACAAACTGGTCAAAACATTTACTAAATTTTATCACCGGTATAAGGAAATTATTCGTAAATATAACTCAACATGCAGACATCTTATACGTTCAGGTATTTCACATCCAAAATTTTATGGAAATATTCTTTATAAAGCACAAAAATGTCAGTATTCTCCTCAGAAACTAACAAAACCTTTAAATAGACTTATTAAAAGGGGATATAGTTACGATACTGTTGTCAGGTCATTAAAGATTGCATATTTTGGCTTTAACATTGATTCACTGATGGGGTCTTTGCATCGGAACTAAACACATTTATTTCTAAAAAAAACAGTTGTTGGCATGACACGGGTTATGTTCTTCTCATATATTTTATGATAGTATGATACTAAACCCCTAACGGGAGGGATTGTACCTGATATTCATATGATGAAGACATAATCTTTCAATCAGTTTAATTGAGGTATGGAGCTGGCATGCCAGTTAACTGCTAGTAGTCTGTTGTTATTTATGTATTATTGTCATTTTATTTATTTTCTTTTGTTACATCTTTTGACATCGGACTTGGACTTCTCTTGAACTGAATTTTAATGTGCGTATTGTTATTCTTTTACTTTTCTACATTGGCTAGAGGTATAGGGGGAGGGTTGAGATCTCATAAACATGTTAAACCCCGCCGCAATTTTGCGCCTGTCCTAAGTCAGGAGCCTCTGGCCTTTGTTAGTCTTGTATGATTTTAAATTTTAGTTTCTTGTGTATAATTCGGAGTTTAGTATGACGTCCATTATCACTGTACTATTATGCATATTTTAGGGGCCAGCTGAAGGACACCTACGGGTGCGGGAATTCTCGCTACATTGAAGACCCATTGGTTGCCTTCGGCTGTTGTTTGCTCTATGGTCGGGTGGTTGTCGCTTTGACATATTCACCATTTCCTTTCTCAATTTTATTTTATAGTCAATTTGAAATGTATTTATTGGCAAAACAAATTACACTTAATCTGGCATTTTAACATGAATTATAATAAAAAAATAATGGTTGTTTTATAAATAATTATTGTATGCATGTACTACATGATATACTTTACTTTATAAAATAAAAGCATGCATGCGTCTTTTTTCCTTAGAATCATTTACAGATTTGTTTTTCAGTTTAGTACTATTGTCGATTATAAACCGAAACACCTCTTTCGTATGAAATGTCTTTGTTAAAGCAGATATCAAAAAGGGTTCCATTCAAATCTACATTCAAAGTGTCCACTAAGTCGTTGAATGTTCCATCCGGTCTTAATCTACACACTCCTTGATTTTGGACAACGACGTACACGTATCCTTGACTATCTATTGCTATTCCATTGGGACTTTTGTTGTCTGGTGGTTCAAAAGTAAAAATGTTTTCACCATCGATTCTAGTACAATACACGCCTTCACTGTCAATGTGATAAATGTTTCCAATTTTGTCTAATGTAATATACCTTGGTGTTATTTTATCATTATTCATTTTAATGGATCGAATGAATCTGCCTTTGAGATCAAGAACTGATATGTTTCCTTTCGTGCCAACAAAGATGTTTTTATTTGAAGCAGCAACACCCCCCCCCCCCCCCCCCCTTGGCATCCATTTATTAATACCTTATTCAGTAGTTCTCTATTGGTAAAGTCTACAAATTGAATGGCATCCAGTGAAACTGTCATTATTCCTATGTTTTTGTCTGGAATGAAAGCAATTTGCGTTGGGCGAGACACTGGACCGAATTTGTATTTTAACTTTTCATTATTGTCATAAATCACTATTTCATGACGCCAAAGAGAAGCATTAGTCACGATGATTAGTTCGTTTTTCTCATTTACTGTTATTCCTCCAACAACATTCGTTGATGCTATGACATTCTTATGAATGAACGACGGTAAATCTTGACGATGTACAATTGAAACCTGCGACTGGCGCTTCTTCCTTTTGACAAATGTAGTTGAAGCGGGTACTTCCTTTGTTTCAATGGTTCCAATAGATGTTATGTTTTTTTCTATTATATTTGAATTCAATTTAATTGACGTATGAATTGTCTTCTCTGTGATTGTACTAATTCTTTCTTCAAGATCGGTGAGAAAGGTTTTGTTAGCATGAACAGCAAGAAATGCTTGTTTTTCAGATCCATGTTTCTCCACTCTATCAAACGTGTCCTTTTTGTCTTGTGCCATTCTTTCAATAACTTCTATTTCATTGATCGTCACATTTGCGTTTGTTACTATTTTGTCTTTTTTCAGTTTCAGTTCCTCGAGAAGTAATTTCTCTAGATATTCAATGTGACTTATTGCTTCTTCCTTCACTTTCCTAATTTCATCTTTAATCACATTTGCGTCTTTTTCAATGCTATCAATTAAAGTCTGTCTGTCCTCTGTAATGATGGGTATAGTCATTAAAACATGTTCTATGAGTTCGACTGCGTCTATAAATGACTGAGATCTTTTGATGCCTTTAGATGCTATGTCAACTGACATAATTTTCTGACAGGTACGGTGTTATTTTACTTGACACTCCTTGCAACAGAGACTATCATGGTCGACACAGAAATACTCAAATGACAAGTTCTCGTGTTTTGAGCAACGTTGATCCGAGATATTGATATGTGTAAGCTTTATATTAATATCTATGAGTTCGTGACTGCGGGATATTTTCTGAACGCGATGGTGTTCTGTGCATTGTAAACATAACGCTTCTTCACAAATGACGCACCAATGAGTCGGCGTTTTGTTCTTGTCGAGTTCTCTGCATGGCTCACATTGATCATTTTCCATGATCTGAAATAAAAAAAAAACAACTTTTATTGTATTTCTCAATAACGTGTTTACGCATCTTTGTCTTTGAACTGTATATATGTTTTTCTAGGTTGTTTTAATTAACATTAGCAACGGTATGCTTTTAAAAACTTCATAAAAGATGCCAGGCTCATATAATCTTTTTTTTATATTATAATATTGTGTATGCCAGGCGCGTGTTTCGTTTACAAGACTCTATGAAAAGTTACTACTTTAATACCACTTGGTCAAAGTTGCATTGATTCAAATCATATGATTTAAATATATTTTTTCTCGATATACATTTCATTAAAATGCGCAATTAGATGACTGGGCCCTTTAAACATTCCTGCAAGTTGTATACTTTCAGAATAGTTGGTCAGAATGTGCATTTTACATTGATGACAATTCTATTTAGGTTGGGGAAAATACCCTACGTTTTTAAGCAAGTCACCATAAGACTGAATGAGTATGGCTTAATTTAGACTGAACTGATGATGGCGAGGACTTAAATTAAAGATTTACGACAGATAACCGCGCAAAAATAATAACAACAGTTTTATCATCCTATAATTACACTTATATCAATATTTGTATATAGTAATGCAACACATTTGTGCAAATATGATGATACACTGAATAATAAACCCACCGTCCTTTAGAAATTTTAGAATTATTGGCTTCTTTACCAAAAGGTCATTAGAACTGAAGGCAAAGGTCTTATTGTAACATATATATTGAATAGTGTAATGTTGTAAATTCATCGCTTATTTTTTGGTTTTTTGTTTTAATTAATTTTCGTATACTGTTTTGTTGTTATTTTGTAATATTGTTTATTTAAACTTGTTTAAAAAGTTATACTATGGTAAACCGACAAGGGATTTTCAAGACAATTAAAGAGTTGTAATAATATCTATGAAAAAAGGGTAATTTAAACGTTTAACTTACCTCAATTTATGTTTTAATTAAATATGGCTACCCGGAAGGTTTATAAGTACTGATAACATTCAGATCACCTGATCTAATATTCCAACGATCACAATGTAGCTTATTAAAAAGCTTGTAAAGGGTCACGAAAAGGTATTTTCCAGTTTATATTGTGCACCTGTTGTACAATGTTACGGACTCTGAATTTGAATTTGTGCAGACAATGTTGATGTAATATACACTTTATATGTGAGAGAGCTGGCTACGTTTTCCATTATAATAATCCATTATAGTAATCTTCTATTTATCATTCTAAACTGACGTTCTTCTTTAAATCTGGATACACAGCCATGTTCTTATTCCAATAAAACATTGGCTGCACATTTAAAAAATATTCTGTTAAGATATTGACAAATATAATGTCTACCCAATGAGCATAGAACATGGCATGAAAAAAAATATTTCTTAATTTGGGCTCTTGTGGAGAGTTGTCTCAATCATTTGTGTCAATGGCAATCATGCCATATATTATTATATTTACTGTAGAGTTTGTTAATCGTGCTGTGTGGATGCAGTAGAATGTGTCTATTACTTTAAAAGTGTGTTCTTATATTTTGAGGTATGGAAATTGTGTGAGAACTGTGTACTTATTTCATTATATTAATTTTCAAGTCATCATGTTTTTCTCTTGTGGAGTGTTTTGTCATTGGCAATCATACAACATCTTCTTAGTTTCATATCTATGCTGAAAAAAATTATACAAATTATGATATGCTTTAAAACAGAGCAGAATATATTAGTTAGGTGTTTTGTATAAATATCGAATTGAATAATACAATTGGACAGATGTATTAAACAGTCGATTAGAAGTCAAAATGTCGTATGATTATTGCTCCTGGAGTCAACTTTCCCTTATAATTAGTTGACCTTTTCCTCCCGTAAAATATTGGACTCCCTGTATTTTCTTGAAACGACTATTAATTGTCAAACTACATTGGCAAGGTGGCACTTATCTATTGCATGTGGGTCTCATTGGAGTCTAAGCGTGACGCGGGATTGCCGATTTCTTGTAAGCGTGACACGTGAAAGTCAAATTATTGTTTCGTGAAAACGGGAAATGAGGTCTATAGTAGGGTGCCCAGTATCGAAAAAGACGTCTAGTTAACGAGTTTAAGTTAACGGATAACACACGGCTATATTTATATGCAAACTATTGGAAAATCATTATATTTTTCAATCATGAATGTCGGTGTAAGCTACCGTTGTCACGTTTTCAAAATTTTAGGGTTTCTTAGAGTACCCAAAGATACCTGATGATACAGGCCATCTTCAACACGAAAAATAAAATTATTGCTTTCTGTGTTATTTGTTCAAATGATACTTATCATTTAGCTTGAAAATTAAATTTATCATATAACAAAAGCTGAAAAGATTTTTCCGACGTAGTCGGTATAGTTTCGGTTTGTGCCCTTTGATTTTAAGGACGCTTAACTATGGCAACATAATACGCATGCTCGAAAATCCTTTCTGTGATTGGACAAAATGCTGTCATGGTGGGTGATTTGGTTGTGTTTGAAAAAACGTCTCGTTAATTATATCGTGATGGAAAGCAAGTGAAAAACTGTAAATATTTGAACTAGATCTAACAAAGATTTATATTTTTATTAAAATAATTGTTTCTCCAATAGCTCTTTGCATCCGTGACAGCTGTTTATTCGGGACAATTATATAATTTTTAATGTAAACTTTGTTGTATGAACGTACATCACTTTTAGAACGCACCTACGCATGTGAGATTTCCGCGGGGTTTTGGTGAATGTAAACAGAAAGATACGAGGACCTAGAATACTGAACACAAACAGAGAAAACGTTATTTAAATGGTATCTTTGTGCTTCTGAAGGTTATCGAAATGATAGTTTTAAACATATACTCAAATTTAAATACGTCGGATATCTTTTTAAAGATAGTTTTTGTTTTAATTTAAGTATAAGTATTTCATTATTTTAGTAAGACTATTTTTTTTACTCTGATTACATCAATAAGACATGGTTTATATGTGTGCCAAATATTTTTCGTGTAATAATAATCGGTGAGAAGAAAATAGCAATTAAAAACACAAATTTAGTGATAATTTTGCCTTGATTCAAACACGCCTTTTCATGTGCCGTTAATCGTTTTGTAGCTTACACTATTAGGTCATTAACTAGGACAATTGTCACTAACAGCATTTCTCATTTTTGCTTGTTATATGGTCAATTTGTTTGTTTTGTATAGTCCAGGTTTTTTTTAAGATCGTCGTTTTGTAACTTGGTTATTATTTTGTTGATTTTTATAACTTTAATTGGTTTTTTTAATTGATAGTTTTGTTATAATTGTAATATACAAAACAAATCCTTCGGTCACGTTTCAGACCCGGAATATGGCACACATTCACAGTCATGTTAAACTATGCTAATCAAACCCTAAGCGAAGTAGGAATGAAATACAATGAGATAAGTGTGTTGTAACTTATATGTCATGGTTCCTCCACTGAATTGCTTATTAATATGCGAGGAATTAACACAAAAGCTTTACCGAGGCTATGAGAGGACGGAAAGATCATGTATATTTTAATACTTTGCACGCCTGCTTCAGACCTAGACTATTTTCGTATTGATGATTACAAAATGTTATACCATCATTCTTGCTATAAATCTTACACTAGCAGACACAACTGCAGTCATTTTAAAGCTGTATCAAGTTCGTGTTCGTCTGGAAAGTGTTTCAAGTCATATATAGAAGGTCGTCAAATTCCTGACCGGATAAAGTTTCTTTGGGTCAATGAGAACCAGCAGGTGTTATTCAGATTTCTTGGTGAATTGATTGTTCGGCATCATGGTATATCAACAGTTACTGAGATACATGAAGAAGTCATATTCTATTTAGCACTTCCAAGGACCCTAAATCAGCTCAGAAGGAGTATTCACGTTTTAAGAATTATTTTGTACGCCCGATGAAGTAGATACTCGCATGATTTTACATGCTATTCATGTAGACAAAGAGTTCGGTGTGAAAGGAATCAAGGATACAGATGTTCTGATCTTATGGGTTCATCAGTACAAGTGAGAGGTTTAGCGCTATGAAACCAGATTCAATCCACCATTTTCTACATTTGACAAATGCCTGTACCATGTCAGGAATATGACAGTTGTTTTTTCCATTCGTTTTTTATGTGTTTTCTCATTTGATTTTGCCATGTGATTAGGGACTGCCCGAATGAATTTTCCTCGGAGTTCAGTATTTTGTGATTTTACTTCCCCTCCATGCAGCATACGCATGAGCTATGGTTTCAAACAGGCACTATAATTTGCACACAAGATTTGCGCCACTATTTACCTGTCCATGACACATGTAAAAGTATCGAGTTGGCCACCTGTAACATTGTACCAGCCGCACATGATGTTACATAATAAGATACAATGTAATCGGTCCTGTTTAAGATCGATAGGCGCACTGTTTTTTAATCTTGAAGGACAACCCAGATAATTTCACCGATTTGTCAAACCTTTCTTATTGTGACATCGATGAATCGATAGATGCAGCTCAAGATCTTGTTGTTAGGTTGAATGATCTCAAGTCAAAACTAAAAGTAGATCATTGTGCTTAAACAAATTGAGCGTAAAATTGGCAACAATTTAAAATTTCTCCCTTGTCAAATTTCCTCCTTGTGAATCTACTTTTAAACAATATGAAAAAAGAGCTTCACTCCAGACGTAAAGATGTCTTCAGAAATAGCCAAACTACCCTAACATTCTCCTCTTCAGTTCGAAAGAGAAAAGAAAAAAAACTTCGCTATCTCGAAGGTCAGATGTCATCCGAATTTCTGCAAGATTTAGTTTGTACTTGTAGGGGAAATCTGTGTTTTCTAAGGGTTGCATTTGCTTCGACAAAATCTATTTTGTACAGATGTATGCCAAAGTCAGGCAAATGACATATGTCAAAATGTAAATACTCGTCGGGTTGCAATTAGAAACATTGATGACGACAAAGATGAACATATAATCAATTTTGATATCGTTGGAAATATAGTAATAATCTTTCTAGTGGGGATTCCGAACGATATGTAAAAAATATTAAAAAAAAACATGCCATATGTTCTCTGACCTTGGCATGGTTGGTGGGGTTAAACTACAGGAGACCATAGAACGTAGTAGGTAATGCTAGCCTCAATCATAATTTTCTATTTGCATCTGATCTTTTTTTTTTTTTTTGTATTTTAGCCATACTGTTGTCTGCTTGTTTTCATTTTATAAGTTTTTAATGTTCCTTTGGCTTCTCACGCCTTTTTTGTTTGCATTTGTTTGTAAACACATCGGTGCTGTACGTAACCCATTCCCTTATTACATTTTTTGGAATACTTATAAACATTATAGGCAATTGTTGCTCATTTAATCATCTGTATATGTAGGAAGGGGTGTTTTACCTGTTCTAATAGACGTTTTGTTTTCATAACTCCCCCCCCCCGTTTTTCTCTGTTTGCAGTAATTTTTACTTCTTTAAAGCAAAGCTATACACAGAGCTTTAAATTCAACCAAGTTCGACGTAATAATTTCGGAACAAATCATTTATATATACTATGTCGCACCTAATAACAAAAATTTGATATTTACCTAGAAAATGACGAACACCTTACTATCAAAAGAAGTGATAAACACATTTTGTTTTCGACAAATGATTAAACTTAAGATATAAAAAAACATCTTTAAATATTACTTGTAACGAATTGAATACAAAAAAAAAACAAATTTAGAAATTGAAATAGGTCAAGGTCACTGTTTTTTAACAGCTGTTTGAAAATTTCAAATTTGCACCCTCTATGCAAAAAAAGTCAATCTAAAGTCATTTTTGGCGGAAAAAATATAGAATAGGTTCTAAATGTAGATACAAAAGATATTTTTCTATAAATTAGTTGTTTTATTTTGCTCCAAACGCATAGATCTAGGAGAATCAAGCTATCTAAACGTGACTGTACATTTTTCTTGAAATTTTGCTTTGACCTTTGACCCTGATTTGAAAGAAAAAAAACGTGACCACGGTAGACAACGACGACAACGCTATTTCGATTAGACTTATTTTCCTCTTTCCAATGATATTAAATATAGCCGTGTGTTATTCCGTGAAGGCAAATCGATAAAATTGATTGGGCACCCTACTACCAGCGGGCCCCAGGAAATGACAAAAAAATGAGAATTGCTTACGTACATAGTGTAAGCGGGATACGGGAATCTGACAAAACAGTAAGCGAAATCTGGGATCGGCACCCCCCCCCCCCCCCAATGAAACCCACTTGCACGAATCCGTTTTTACGAATGTGACCCACCAAATTAGACTATTTACCGGGTTTGTATTAAATAACATGAGCAACACGACGATGGAGCATGATCTGCTCACCTTTCGGAGCACCTGAGATCATCCTGAGTTTTTAGTTGGGTTCGTTTTGCTTAGTCTTAAGTTTTCTATATTGTTTCGTGTGTACTATTGTCTGGTTTTTTTTTCTTTCTATGAAGCAATGTCGTTGTCAGTTTATTTTCTATGTATGAGTTTGAATGGCAATCTGGTATCGTTTGCCCCTCATCCAAAATATCATGGCAAAATAAAAACAAAGTTTAAACATATTTTCTAACATATTTTATTTAAAGCAATTAATTATATAAGGTAATTACTACATAATTTAAATAGATTTTAAAATTACAAAAATATTAGAGCTATAGACAGAATGAAAGAGGGGGTTGCATTTTCAATTGGAGGAACTGTGCTTATTATTGATATGATGAAGACATAATCTTTCAATCAGTTTAATTGAGGTCTTGAGCTTAGTAACTCCGAATAGTCCTTTGTTAATTTGTGTATCATTTTTATTTTGTTTAGTTTCTTTTGTCACCTATTCTGACATCGGACTCGGACTTCTTTAAACTGTGTTTTACTTTGCATATTGTTGTGGGTTTGTTTTTCCTACATTGGCTAGATGTATAAGGGGAGGGCTGTGGGTTTGTTTTTCTACATAGGCTAGATGTAATGGGAGAGGGTTGAGATATAAAAAAAAACATGTTTAATCCCGCTGCATTTTTGCACCTATCCCAAACTAGAAGCCTCTGTTAGTCTTGTATGATTTTAATTTAGTTTCTTTTATACATTTCGCAGTTGATACAAAACTAAGTCCTTGTATCTATGATAAGTTTATTAAAACCACTGGGTCGATGCCACTTTTGGTTAATTTTAATTCCACGAGGGTATCACCAGCCCAGTAGTCAGCATTTCTGTGATGTCATGAATTATCATTAACAGATATGGTCATATCTATAAACTAACTGTTTACTTTTGAATTTTTGAAATACTAAGGCTTTTCTACCTCAGGAATAGATTACCTTAGGTGTATTTGGCAAAACTTTTAGGAATTTTGGTCCTCAATGCTCTTCAACTTTATTTGGCCTTTTTAACTGCTTTGGATTCGAGCGTCACTGATGAGTCTTTTGTAGACGAAACGCGCGTCTGACATCAATACAAGATATAATCCTGGTATCTATGATGAGTTTATTGAGTATGACGTCCATAATCACTGAACTAGTATACATTTTTGTTTAGGGGCTTGCTGAAGCACGCCTTCGGACTCGGGATTTTATCGCTGCATTGAAGACCCATTTCAGAGGCCTTCGGCTGTTATCTGCTTTTTGTTCGGGTTGTTGCCTCTTTGACACTTCCCCATTTTCTAAAATTATCAGGTAGATAATTTCATAAAACAATTGGAAATACTCAATTCATCTTACTGTTACATATCTAGGACCAACTATGTGTTAAAATGTTGTAGATGCAAAGGTTCGTATTCACAAAGGGTAAGGTTTGTGGTTCAAACGCGGCCACATCTGTCAATACCTTATTATTAGCCTTAAAACAATGATATTGAATTGAAAAGACAAAAGGAATTTACATATTTGATCTGTGTGTGCATACATGTTGTGTGGATCATTGACGATTAACATCACTTATATATAATTAGATTATGTTTGTGAAACTATTCATTTCCTTTTATTCTTGTAATTTAACTAGTTCAAGTATGTGGACACTCTTGAACTACCAAATTGAAAACCGCCTTCAAATTTCCCACTAAGATCAGTTGAAACGATTATAAACTAAGATGCTTTTACCGCATGCGATGTACAATTTAGTACAGTCTTTGTTGAAGCCAATATCCTGGGTCCGCGTTATTTGTTTATCAACAACTATGTCAGTAAATGTTCCGTCCGGTCTCAATCTACAAACTCCTTTATTATGAGCAAAAACGTACACAAATCCTTCCATGTCTATTGCTACCCCATGCAGTCTTTTGTTGTCTTGCGGTTTGTATGTAAACAGATTTTTGCCGTCGACTGTCAAACAACACACTAGCTCATTGTCACTGTAATAGATATTTCTATCAAATACGATGTACCACGGTGTTAGTTCTCCGTTAGATATTTCAATAGAACGAATATAACTGCCTTTGTGATCAAGAAGCGATATGTTTCCTTTCGTTCCAACAAACACGTTTAGTTTGGATGCAGCAATCCCTCCTAGTCCACTCTTTTTTAAGTATACTTTATTCAAAAGTTTCTTTTGGTCAAAGTCTATAAATTGTATAAAATCTTGTAAATACGATGTAACTACACCCATGTTTTTATCTGGAATAAGAGCAATTTGCCTTGGTCGGAATTCAATATTAAGTTGGTATTTGAAATTAACCATATTGTCATGGACCATTATTCTTGAATCAGACAAGAATGAATAGACAGCTGTAACGAGTTCGTCTTTCTCGTTTATTATTATCCCCTTGATAACATGTCGCATATTCCCTATATCTATATCTTGCTTATGAATGAACGATGATAATCCATGATGTTTTCCAAGAGGAATTTGGGGCTGGTGCTTTTTTGTATGAACACATGTAATGACAGATGGTTCTTCTATTGTTTCAAGTGTTCCAATAGACGTAATGGTTTCTTGAATCATGTTTTGATTCAGTTTAATTGTAGGTTGGGTTGTTTGCTCTGTCATGGTAATAAGTCTCTTTTCGAAAAAATCCAGAAGACTATGAACAGCAATGAATGCTTGTTTTTCTGATCCATGTTTCTCAACTTTATCAAAAGTATCCTTTTGTTCCTTTGTTATCATTTCAATATTTTGTATTTCACTAAGCATTTCTTTAGCGTTTGTTACTATTTTATCTTTTTGTAGTGTCAGATCCTCTAGCAATGACTTCCCCGAAGATTCTATGTGACGAATCGTTAATTCTTCTCTCAATCTCATTATTTCAATTTTTACTCCAATGGCTTGTTTTTCTATCCTGTCAATTAAGGTGTGTCTGTCGTTTGAAATGATGGATGTAGTAGTTAAAACATGATTAATGAGTTCAATAGTCTCGACGAATGACTCAGACTGTTTAACGCCTTTAGATGCTATGTCAACTGACATAACTTTTTGACAGAAGCAATGTGTTTCTACTTTACATTCTTTGCAATATAGAGTATCATGGTCGATACAAAAATACCCAAAAGGCGATTCGTTGTGTTTTGAACAGCCTTGGTGAGGGATAGTAGGATGATCTGGATTGTCGTTAATATCAACGAGTTCGTGTTTTTGAGTCAAGGGTAGGGTGCGATGGTTTTCTGTACATTCTGAGCATAATGCACTTTTACACGTGACACACCAATGAGCCGATATGCTGTTCTTGCCTAGTGTTTTACACGATTCACATGGAGTGTCTTCCATTGTCTGAAACATATGTATTACAGGTATTCGGTAAATTATATATATTACTTGAGTCAATATCGTTTATACCATTTAAGAAAAAAAGTTAGTCGTCGCCCAGACCTCCAGCATTTTTTTAGAGAGAAAAATGGTGTAACCTTAATAGAAAAGATACACATGAAAACATCGGCTGTTTTAAAAATAAAAACGTCTCTAAGCGTAACAGTTGTGTTGTCAAGCAAGAAATCAAGCATCTTGATGAAAATGGCAGTTTCAGAGATTTTTGTTGTTTGAATCTCAGTATGATTTATCTCTCCCTAAAAAACTATTTGTTTCGTCGAAGGCAATTTCTTTTATGAAACCATTTGTCTTTTTAGTTTGATCTTGGGAATACTGATGTAGTATAGAACATAAAAAACCACATGTTTTTACACAGTTGCAAGAGGAAATAGACTTGGATTATACTCTTATATACACAGCATTGGTTTTTAAGTAACTACATTTGATTCACACTGCCCTGAATGTAGGTTTTTTAATTGGTATACGTAGTTCAGAGAGTTTTCTTGAAACTCTAATAAACGTATACAATACAGCATATCCATATAACAATTAAATTCGGTATGAATGCAAGAAACTAAAAGACGTAAAAGGTTAGCATTCATAGCTCACCATCTGTTATTACATTCATCCAGTTTCTTTTTGACAGATTAGCAAAATGTATATTTTGTGTAGAAATATCTTACCAAACTTAACAAACTAACAATAGGTGTTTAAGACATTGGATTTTTAATGTTCTGGATTACTTAGTGACTGACCTTTGCTTCGAAGTTGGCACAAAGTGGTACAGTTATCGATCGTTAATTATTTGTGTAATTACATATCTTTCAAATCTAAAAACATGTTGTATCATTCAACAAAAGTCTATTCGCAACACAGAGAATTTTGTTACACTATGAATAAATATCGTTTTCTACTTGCTTTTGGTCTAATTCGTTCCTTTGAAAGGTATTAGTTATGTTTAGTATTTTCTAATTTTTTTACCATAGGATAGTAATGCAACACATTTATTTAAATTTGAGTCATAAAAAATAAGCTTTTTTCAGACATTTCGGGAAAAAGTATGTATAATAAATCATTTACCCAGTAGCGCTCGTCAAACAATAATGCAGATACAAGTATTTTCTTTTCAGAAGGAATGACAATTCTGTATTGCATTCATTATTTTACATTTCATTTTGTAATTACATACTACCAAAATTTCAATATAACGATAAACATACCTCCATTTATTTCTTCTTTAAAGATGGCTACCCGTCTTGAATGCGTACCTTATAACATTCATAACACTTGAATCAATATCTAAAACATTAAATACAACTTTCGAAAAGTTAAACTGTCCTGACTAGACATATGTGTGTATGATAAGATAAAGATGTACAATGTAAGCGAACCCGTAACAATCGATTGAAATTTGAGAATATGGTCCAAGGACTCATTCATCGTCCTTTGGTCTTCGTTGATAGTCCCTAGTGTGAACAATCTATAACTTGCATTTTTTTGTATGCACTTTCCCAATTCTTTTCTTGATATTTAATGCATAACATATTAAGTTAGGGCATAAAATTAAATTACATGTTAAAAAAATTGGGTGCTGAATCAAGATGTTAAGTTGTGATTTTATCCGGTTAAAAAGGTCAAAAATTAGTATGTCTAAAGCTGTCAAACTGAATTCTAAACCCCCTTAACAAAGAGTTGTCCATATTTTGAGTAAGAACTTGTAACGATTTCTATAATTCTAATATTATGTGTCCAAATAGTGGTACACTACACTATGAACATCTTTTTGAGATAGAGCAGGTGCTAATTTCTTAATGTGAATTTATGTTATACATGAAATGCCGCTACTACAAAATAACTCATTGCAAAATGAAAAACGAAAAACGAATGGACGAAAATATTCACGGACCTGCCATATGCATAAAAAAAATGGCCAAATGTCATTTTATGGCTCTGAGACTTTTTGTAGAATTGATTTAATTTTTAATTCAAATTACATTTTATTTTGTTCTATACATGACTATACTTGAGATTTGCTGGGTACAGTGGAAAAAATTATGGTAACTTAAATCATGTGACTGAAATATTCCACAGGGATCACCACATGTTAAAGGGGAGAGTGATTATCTCCTTTTGAATTTTGATGTTTTCTCATAATTCTGTTACACCAGTTTTTCTTATTAATTAGCGCATTTTGAAAACTTTATAATTTATAAATATATTTTTGGCAAGAAAATGGCTCGAAAGAGGAAGGCTCTATCTAAGAAAATTGGCTTTCAGAAAGGAAACACCCAAGCTACCAAGGGTAAGAAATTAAATGTTGAACCTAAAATTGAGTCTGAACTTTTATGCGGCTACCATATACTTATTTTTAGTCTAGAAATTCACACAAAAGTTCAAAAGTCCTTGAGGTTCTTGATATTGAACAATATGCCTATCCTCCCATGCTACTGTGACCGCGACCAAACATTCCTTAACAGATTCATGAATATTTGGATCCAACAGTCCTGATAATCACACATATAAACACTATGTTCCATCTCAAGTGAGTGCTATATGGAATTCGACAATAAATAAAATAAAAAAACATGCATTTGAGAATAATGGTTGTGATGGTGAGCTATATTTTGACTCCCATGCAGCCCAAATATGAGGATTTGCATGGACAGAGAGATAAAATGTGTAAAATGTGGTTTTGTTGGTCAATATCAAAAACTTTATCATGAAGTAAATTCACCTGCGCCTGGTAGAAAGGCTGTAACCATTTTACTTATGATTTATTTCTATCAAATCCACTATGACTGAATAATAATTTTAAGATTGGTCATAAATCATTAATTTATCAAGAATGGTTCAAAAGTGGTAATAGATTTGTAAATGATATAGTTGACCAAAATGAATCGTATATTTCATTTGAACAATTTAAGCAAAAATACAACATTAACACAGATTTTCTTAAATCTAACAGTATTATTTCGGCAGTGAAAGAGGCACCAAAATCTTTCCCTAAAGGATCTTACAAATTAGTTTGTCCTTTTATATTGTACCATCATGTCCGCAAATATTTTTAAAACATTGTAAAGGATCAAAAGATATGTATTCTGTACTGACAAGAAATAATGTTATTCCTAATGGACAGCTTAAGTGGGTTAAAATTTTAGGTAAGCAGAATCTGAACTTGAAAAAATAGTAAACTACAGTGGTTGCAATATAGGATTAACCATTGCATTAGTGCCACAAATAAAGGCAACAGTAGTATACCGCTGTTCAAAACTCATAAATCCATGGACAAAAACAAAATTGGGGTAACAAACACATCATTATTTAATTAAAATAAAATTGACCGATGATCCTTTATGTAGCATATTTACCTGACGATATCGGCATATCGGTATTTAGTCGGATCTTAACATGTACTTGTAAATCGTAACAAACCGGTATTTTTAAAAATAAACAAACAAATGTCGTAATGCTCAAAACTTAATTAAATCTGTATTTGGGTCAGATGATGCAAGCATAGGATTTTTATTGCGTCTTACACTATGAGAGGCTAATAACCGTTTACTACTTTATTAAAATATTGTGTGAAACCGTTAATAATGAGCTATGAAAGTCAGGTGGCTCGGGCATTTTCTGAAGAAGTTAAAAAAAAATTCAAAGAAATATGTTTACAGTGGGTAGCTTTCACTAGTCTTCACTATCCTATAAACTAACAACTTTTGTTTATATTTATAATTTAGAATCTTCATTGGAGGTGGAGCATGAATGCACAGTTAATTAATTATATTGATGTGCCATATGTATGCAAGAGTGACATTCCTTTGTATTATGTGGCTATTCGAAAAAAAGTTATGCGAGTATTGTCTCCCTTTATTAAGTTCATTATTTTATAATCAAGTATAGGTTTCTGATATAACTTTGAATAATTACAAAATGTATCAATTCAATATATTTTAGTTTTTGTTATTGGTGTATTAAAAAAAATGATGTACGAATATAATTTCATTAATTTGAAACGTTTAAAAGATTACATACCAATATAAATAAACTCATCATAGATACCAGGACTAAATTTTGTATTTACGCCAGACGCGCGTTTCGTCTACAAAAGACTCATCAGTGACGCTCGAATCCAAAAAAGTTTAAAAAAAAAAAACCAAATAAGGTACAAAGTTGAAGAGCAAAATTCCTTAATGTGTTGCCAAATACAGCTAAGGTAATCTATGCCTGAGGTAGAAAAGCCTTATTATTTCAAAAAATTCAAAATTTTGTAAACAGTTAATTTATAAATATAACAAATCAATGATAATTCATGTCAGCACAAAAAGTGTTGACAAAGAACCCTTCATCATTTTTGAAAAAGACTATAAATAAAAGTCGAATTATTTATCTCCCCGTCATGATAGATTGATTGGGAAATTAACCAGAGTCATGTAATATTAATCACAGAGAGGGACTAGCAAGCAATTTCCAATTGTATCAGTCCCCGAGGGTATCACCAGCCCAGTAGCCAGTAGCCAGTACTTCGGTACTGGCATGAAAATACGGATTTTTTGTGTTATTAAAATTTGCTGTTACAAAATATTAGAAATTAATATAAATTAAGGAATGTATCTCCCTCATGCAAAGCTCTGATTCCTTTCACGGATTTGGCTATACTTTTTGGACCGTTTGGATTATAGCTCTACATCTTTTATATAAGTTTTGGATTTCAAATTTTTTGGCCACGAGCATCATTGAAGAGACATGTATTGTCGAAATGCGCATCTGGTGCAAGGAAATTGGTACCGTTAGTTTTATTAAAGACAATATCATTGTCATGTTATATACTTGATCTGTGTTGATGGCTGTTACGAAATAAATATATATTTTTTTTTTTCAACATAATTATGTGATATTTGAAATAGAGATAGGGATGTAACTGGATAATCCTTTTGCGTTTTTTTTTTTTGTTTATTTTGTTTTCCTTCTTTATTTATTTTTTAATTATTTATTATTTCTTTATCTTTTCAATAGAAAATGTAAAATATTTCCAATTAAGATTTATTTATAAAAAATGACATTGTATACGTCTCATATGTATTATATTTTATGTATGTCGTGTATATGTTGTAATTGGTGGGGGAGGGACAAAAGTTGCAACCATTAATATGGGCATACATGCATGCTTAATGACAACCAGTATTTCAAACAAGAGTTTTTGAGATACCAATCTCACATCTACTGTTATTCCCGCAAATTTATCATGTATGCAAAAGCTGGCCAATAAAGTTGCATCAGTTATTGTGAATTTTAACCAACAAGACATGAAAGATATAGGGAAAGTCTTGTCGCTGAAAATGAAAATGAAATGGTCGGTTATGCTTATCCTGTTTTGGTAAATATTGAAACGGACGGGCGATTTAACAATCCAAAATGTAATAGTGACGTCACTGCGTTCCAAGCTGAAACCCAAGTTGTACAAAATATAGTTGAGAATAATACTAAATTGAAACAAAATGTTAGTGTATATTCTGGTAATAAGCTTTGCAGAGTTGCATCAAGGTTAAGAAATAACGGCATTGCGGTATTGTGTCCAAATCAAGCGGGGCATTGTTCAGCAAATTTAGCAGAAGATTCCGTAATTGGAAATGAAACTGAATATGCTAGACAATGGACTATTGAACCTATTGATAAACTTAAAATTGCACATGTTACTACTGATGGTTACAGCAAAGCTGTGAATGGTATTACAAATGCCCAATGTTCAAATGTTAAAGTCTTTCGAGATGTAAGACATCTTACAAATAGCATGAAAAGGACCGTACACAACAGTACCTTTAGTTTATCTATCTTCTTTGGTACAAACAAACGGAATCTAAAACACCGATTTGGGTTGGACCTTAAGGCACGTTTTACTTCAGAATTAACCTACGCATTTAACGCACATGAAGGTAAACTATTTGCTGTGAAAAATCATATGCCAGCAGTATTTAAAGCAATTGTGTTGTGCTACATTGGTAGTTGAGGTATGTCGTGCCAAACCTGTTTGTGCGGGTATGTCATCTGATCACTGGAAAAATGACTTTCTTCCAAACAAAGAGCCTTAACAAATGACAAGTGATGACGAGGTTCTTGTTGAGGACAAGTACTGCATTAATGTGCTGTTGGGTCAAAAAAATTGGAGCTGGTACGCTTTTTAACTTCGACTCAGAAATGAGAAGCATTTAATCGTATATTACAAAGGTGCAATCCCAAAATAGTTACTCACAGTAGAAATTTTACAATTCGTGTTCACACAGCGATCCACTTGAGAAATCAGAAAGGTACTGGGTGCAGAGCTGACTCTTGGCTCATATGTCATAAAGCACCTAAAACAAAACCAAAATGCTGATGTTTATTGCAGCAAAAAGGAAATGTTAAAAGAGACTAAATGTCTCAGGACTGCAACACGTCAGAAAAAATATGACCTACATGCTGCAAAACATTACAAAAAACGTTATCGCAGTGGTATTGCGGATCCAAAGGTTCAATCTGAGAAGAGTGCTTTACATCCAATAAGGCATATTTATTAACGCTAATGAAGTCTAATTCTATAATTGCCATTCAGGAACATTTTCTGTATAATTGTGAAAAATCAAAATTGGAGAAATTCTGTTTTAAGAATAATTGGAGTTGTCTTATAAAGTATATTGATGATACAGATCCAATTTCTAATTATGCAAAACCGCGAGGTATGGCAGGTACAGCAATGGTATGGTCAAATCAAATAGCAGAGAAAACTACTGTTCTGAATAAAAGGGAGTCATAGAGTTAGTGCAGTGACACTTAGTGATAATATTTTAGATTCTAATCTGTATTGTGTTTATATGCCACGTCAAAATTATTCAATGGATTTATTTGAAAGTACTTTGGACGAACTAGGTGAAATTATGACAAAGTATAGTAACTCAGCAACTATGATATTAGGGGACGTGAATGCCAGTATTAATATGTAAAAGGGTTATCTCCATGATAAAGCTTTAATGCCATTTTTGAACGAGACACATATGTCCGTGCCTAAGGACTACCCAGAAGATCATACATATTACCACCATAGTGGGAAACAATCTTCCCAGATTGATTACATACACATATCCTCAACTCAAATAGATAAAATCTCAGATATAAAACTCTTGATAGATGAACCACTTAACACTTCATCTCATGGGTCAGTGCAGACAGCCTTGTCATGTTTATTTTCAATAATAACAACTAAGTCTGGAAAATCGATGTCAATACTAAAGATAGTGAACTGGAAAAAACTTGACAATTACTTCAACAGAGACTAAGCTATATGTTTATTGATAAAAGTATTTTCTCATTTATTCAAATGAGCTGTGAAGAACTTTTAATATCTTAACTACAACTGCCTTTGAATGTGCACCAACAATTTCTGTTGGAAAAACGAAACGTTAATGGAATTTTGTGCTGCAACAACTCTGTTCGCAAAACAAGGCTGCACATTGGAAATGGAAATCCCTTGGATGTCCGTTTGACATAAACGACCCTACAAACAGAAAACGTCTGGATATGAAAAGAGAAATTAGAAAACTCCAAAGACAATTGGATGCTGAAGAGCTATCAGAACATTATGAATGCTCATTCTGGTGACAACGCCACATTTCATTAAATCATTCGCCGTCAGAGGCAGAGTGGAAAACGTCTACACGAATGTTTGATCATTGATGATGTTCATTTTGATACACCTGATCTTATTCGTGAGGCATGGACAAATTATTTCACTGAATTATCTACTCCGTCGGAAAAGTCGCAAAATCAACGGAATCGTTCTCAAGTTGAGCTAGACCGTTTTTTGCTTCAAGTACTCCAATGTGCGCAGACGATCTGCTACTTGTCTCTTCAAAACCGGATGAACTACAGATTATGATAAGCTATACTGCCGATTTTGCAGAGACAGAAGAATATAATATGAGTGTGGAAAAAACTAAAGATATGATATGGAATTCATCTTTAAATTGCAACATTTGAAATCAAATGAAAAGGTTCCAAATTGGCTCGTAATCATTAGAAACTGTAGAGAATTATACATATTGTAACAACTGAAAAAATATAACATTTAATAATTTTTACAACCTGGAATTTACTATGCCAACAGAAAAAATAAGTAAACTACAGATGGATGAAAACTTTATTGGAAGATGGCCTGTAACAGAAATATTATTGACTTTATGAAGATTTATTTGAATTGGACATACTGTTATATTTGCAACTTTTTAACTTTATGCATTTTGTTTGGCAAGTGCCCCTTCCACTTGTTTACCAAACTCGTTGTACTGTATAACATATTTTTCATAGATTGTAAGGTGTCTGGCACAAATATGCATATACCTGAAATTATATTTCAACCCATTATAAGTCCTGAAAGTATCGCAGTAAGGAAATATTTAAGTGATACTAACGGTCCAAAGCATTTTTGTTGTTTTTCCGTGAAGAGCCATTTTACAGGTCATGTGACCGCACTAGGAAATATTTTTGTCGTTGTCATTATATACCTTAAATCTCTTAAGTATTCTATAAGAGTAAGAAATAAGTCATTACATTAATAGTTTTATTAAGGCTCCATTATTTATATCTGTTAAAGATTAGTTTCTTAGGGATTATATTGTAACCAGTTTACTGCTGGAATTTAATATCAGTACTCCCGGCGTCTGCTAGTCCTACGCACGGCTAGAAATTGGAAACAAGTAGTAACGAAGTTTTAAGCTTCTTTTTGCTAAATTTAAATAAAGGAAAAGTTAGGACTTAGGCCCATTTGTATAATAATTAAAGAACAGGCATTTTACTGTCCATTTTACATGTGATTTTTAAATGTTCCGGTTTTCCTGTCAAGCCCCTATTTTATCGGACGTTTTCCTGTCAGTCCTGACAGGGTTCTCATTGGCCCTCAGGGATCCATGGCTAGATCCCTTATTTTCGATTGGCTTTCAGGGATATCAAAAGTATATAAATAAGGTTCCACTCAGTGAAATGGCGGATAACTTGTTAGCTCAAGCCTAATTAGTAGCTTAACAACCTAAAAGTTTATCTTTACCAGACCTAGCCCAACAGAAAAGCCAAGCAGGTTAATATGCTTTAATAATATAAGATGAAGTATTTTTAAGGAAATGTAAATATAGCGGCAGTTATCCCCCACCACACTGAGTGACCTAAATGACCCGAAAAACTGATTACTGATTAAGCGTCTGCATGTCTGCATTTGTCCGTGTATATAATATGAACATGTAATAATAAATGTAATATACGTTCGAACTTATCGTTTATAGACTGAGAAATATGAGTGCATTGCCTGGCATCCATTCGTCTTTAGAGGTAGAAAAAGGAAAAACCCCAAGATGCAGAGTATTCCTGACGAGAGCCCCAAAACTTGTCAACAGACCCTTCCACAATTACTCGGCCTGTGACGGCGGTTTGTTACACTGGTGTAAGAAGTGGGATGTCAATTCTTCCAGACATCCCGTGATCGTACCCATAGCCAATTCGGGATTATTTTAGCTTCGACGTGTGGTTGAATATGTAAATAATAGATTTGTAAATAACGTTTAAAGTTACTGTTTTTATCGTATTTTGCGTTGTTCCGTTACCGTTGTATTTATGAATTAAAATTTAGATGAACGTTTAAACGACAGTATTTTAACCCTGTATGTAATCAGTTTTATAAAACAAACACAAAATAATGTTTGTTATCTTTTTAATAAAGCAGCAGCAAAAATGTCAGACTTTGAATGTGATGATAAGGAGACGCCCCAATTACTAAAACCTCGAGATGAATCTCCCGACCGAGAAATCATGTTCAGACGGAACATAGGGCCGTGTGGCAGCGGTACCGCCGGGGACGACGACGAAGCGGGTCAAGATGACGTACCGATCAGAGACGAATACCGAGGCGTAGACGAGAATTTTTATCTTGAAGAATACCCACTTGGACCAAACCAGAGAGATTTCCCAGACAGAAACCAAAATATCCGTGGCAACAATCCAGATTTTGACAACCAGATACCGACAGGATTTCCAAGAGGAAATATAAGTGGAACTACCATTAAACCAGAGCCTTACAACGGAAAGGACAGTTGGGAAGAATATATTTCTCACTTTGAAAACTGTGCAGACCTTGGAAGATGGAAAGAATCTGAAAAAGTTCTTTTCCTTGCTGCTAGCCTACGGGGACCAGCTAGAACGTTCTACATAAGCCTTACCAGTACTGAGAAAAAATCCTACTGTTTATTAGTCAGAACCCTTGAGCAGAGATTTGGAAATGCCAGACATCAGAATAGATGGCTTTCAAGATTTGAAACAAGAACCAGACAATTTCAAGAGCCCATTGCAAATTTTGGAGATGACTTACGCCAAATAGCCCA
Source organism: Mytilus edulis (assembly GCF_963676685.1). Taxonomy (NCBI): domain Eukaryota; kingdom Metazoa; phylum Mollusca; class Bivalvia; order Mytilida; family Mytilidae; genus Mytilus; species Mytilus edulis. The sequence goes on along the minus strand of NC_092355.1, from coordinate 64,891,964 downwards.
AAAAGCATACAGCATAACCTAGACACAAGAGCCCAAGAAGTCCTTGCCCTTAACCAATTGTATAAAAATATTTCCCTTGAAATGAAGTGTCGTTGTATAGATAAAGATTGTCGTTCAGTAACTGAAGCCCTAGACCTAATAGAGAGATATGAGGCTCTCTTGGGGGATCCTAATGATAGAAAAAGGGGGAACATAAGACAAGTTTCAGATACTAAGACCTACCTAAACACCCAAGATACTGACATACCAGTCCAAAGCAAAGAAAATGAATCAATCCTACAGCAACTTATTAACAGAATAGATCGACTAGAACATGGTTCAAATAGTAGTCAGACCAATCAAAGAGGCCCAATAACTTGTTTTACCTGTAACTCTCCTGACCACTTTTACAGGAATTGCCCTTTGTACAAGAGACCAGCAGGACCAAATCAAGTTTCCCCACCAAACTCAAATTGATCGAAAAACAGTCCTAATTACCAAGGACAAAGAAGTGGAAATAACCAACAGAACCAGGGAAACGGTTACCCGTCAGCTCACCAGACCGGAGCCAGACGGAGTAAGAAGGGTCTGACATGGATATAGAGAGTAATGCTGAATTTAATGACAGAGTAATACAAGTAGGAAAACATTTAGACTAATGGGACAATGGATTGTATACCAATGGTACAATTTCTGGATACAAGCTAGATTTTCTGATAGATACTGGTTCTACAGTACCTCTTATATCAAACCAAGTTCATAAAGATATTTTCCAGTCCAGTCCAGATGTAAATCAGGAATACCTATCAAATGGTATCCAAACCAATAGTTTTAATTACCCCAATATTGAAAGTCCACAGGATGAATACAGTCTTCAGAACGTTAATGGGACCAATTTAACTACATATGGAATGGTAACTCTTGAGTTTTCCTTAAGAAGCGCAATCTTTCGTCACCAATTTATTGTATGTGATATCACACCTGATGCCATTTTAGGACACGATTTCCTACTTAAGTATGTGAAAAAGATTGACTACAGATCTCATATACTCCAAACAGAAAATTTAGATATTAAATGTTGGGTGGGGGGAGCATTTAGAATGACCTGTCGTGTGTTAGCCAGAGATATTGTTGTTGTACCATCAAACTCTAGTATGACCTTACCTGTTAATGTACCAAACAAGGAGCATGTTACTAGCATAGCTATAATAGAACCCTGCAATCTTTTATACGAAGAAAATAATATCTCTGTAGTTAGTGGTATAATAAATTCTGATGACGAATACCCGTTCGTCCAAGTGGTTAATTACAATGACTCAGATGTTAAGCTTTATCCTAACACCATGCTTGGTACTTGTGAATCTGTAGCAGCCTTCCCGGAGTTAAGACAAGACAGATGTGCAGGCGTCAACATTATTCCAAGCAGGCAAGTAGAAACTGATGAAAACGGGGTACCAGAGCACCTCCAAGACCTTTTGACAAGAAGTTGCACACATTTGACGCCCAAAGAAAAGATGACCCTTGCAGAACTCCTTAATAAATTCCAAGATGTATTCTCAAGGTCCCCAGAAGACATCGGAAGAACTAATAAAATCAAACACAGCATTGATCATGTTGGTACTGGAGATGCTCGTCCAGTTTGAATACCATCCAGGAGACTACCAATTGGTAAGAGAGAAATAGAAAGGACAGAAGTTTCAAAAATGTTAGAACGTGGCATTATTAAGCCTTTAAACAGCCCCTGGAGTGCACCTTTAGTCTTAATAACCAAACCAGATCTAACTACCAGAGTATGTGTGGACTTCAGATCGTTAAACCAGCTGTCCAGAGTCGATTCGTACCCCGTTGGGCGAGTTGATGACTGTTTAGAGGCTTTATCTAACTCTAAATTGTATAATTTAATGGACTTAAATTCAGGATTTTGGCAAGTGGAGCTTTTGGAATCTGACAGAGAGAAAACAGCTTTTTCCAACAGTCAGGGCCTGTACCAATTCACTGTAATGCCATTTGGATTGTGTAACAGCCCAAGTACCTTTCAGCGTTTAATGGAAGATGTCCTCAGGGGTCTACAATGGAGGGAATGTTTAGTTTATATGGACGATATCATAGTACCTGGATTAACATTTCAAGAGTGTGTCAAGCGACTGGAACATATTTTTGAACGCCTTTTAGAAGCTAATCTAAAGCTCAAGCCCTCAAAATGTAGTTTTTTCCAAAAGAAAGCAAAATTCCTAGGTCACATTATTTCAGAAGAAGGTATAAGCACTGATCCAGGAAAAGTAGAATCTGTTGAAGAATGTGCCAAGCGACTGGAATATGTTTTTGAACGCCTTTTAGAAGCTAATCTAAAGCTCAAGCCCTCAAAATGTAGTTTTTTCCAAAAGAAAGCAAAAATCCTAGGTCACATTGTTTCAGAAGAAGGTATAAGCACTGATCCAGGAAAAGTAGAATCTGTTAAAAACTGGCCAGTTCCCAAAACTGTCAAGTAAGTTCGCAGTTTCCTAGGCATAGCCTCGTATTACAGACGATTTGTGGAAGGATTTGCCAAAATAGCCCGCCCATTAAACAAATTATGTGAAAAAAGGGGTAAAATTGACCTGGACTGACGAGTGTAATGACTCATTTCAGACCCTGAAAGTGGCACTTACAACGTCACCCATTCTTGCTTATCCTGTACCGGACAAAACTTTTATTTTGGATACGGATGCCAGTCAACAAGCTGTTGGTGCTGTACTTTCACAAGAACAGGAAGGAAAGGAGCATGTGATAGCTTACATGAGTAAAGCTTTATCAATGCCTGAACAATCTTACTGTGTAACTAGAAAAGAACTCCTAGCAGTTGTAGCAGCTTTAAAACATTTTCATTCATATCTATACGGTCAAAATGTACTTTTAAGTTGGATGAAAAATTTAAAAAACCTACAGGTCAGACTGCAAGATGGCTCCAGGAGCTAGGTACCTATGATCTGAACGTCATTCACCGCCCTGGCCTGAAACATACCAATGCAGATGCCCTATCCAGAGTGCCCTGTACGTCCTGTCTAAACCAACAGACACAGAATGATGTGCAAAATATTGAAGAAGACAGCAAAGAGACAGCAATCCCCCTATGCACCCCACTTAATCAAATCAGAGCTGTAACCAGATCCAGACAGGTTATTCCAAGTGCAGGATTAACGAAAATTAAAGACCTAGTGAAAGATGGTTGGGACCAAATCTCACTAAGAAAATCACAATTAGATGACAATGAGATATCTAAAATTCTAATGAGAATAGAAGACAAAAAGCGCCCAGAGTGGAACGAAATCTACAATCAATCTGCAGTTATAAAAACCTTATGGAGACAATGGGATCGACTGGAAATACACCAAGGTCTTCTTTACAGGAAATGGATCCAAAATGAGACAGAAGAATATCTGCAACTAATTGTACCAACATCAAAAAGACAGGAAGCTTTCAGATATTTCCATGATATCCCAACAGGAGGTCACTTAGGCATAGATAAAACCTTAGATAGAATGCAGAAAACTTTTTATTGGCCCTCAATGAAAAACACCATTGTCAAATACATAAAACTATGTGACAGTTGTGCAGCCCAAAAGCAACTACAGGCAAGAAAAGCCACTACGGGAAAATTCCTCACTGGTGAACCTATGGAGCGAGTCGCCATGGATATACTTGGTCCTCTCCCAATGTCTAAAAACAACAATAGATTTGTACTAGTTCTATCAGATCTGTTCACTAAGTGGACAGAAGCATATCCTCTACCAGACCAAGAAGCAAAAACAGTGGCCCAGGCCCTAACCAATGAATTTATAAGCAGATTTGGAACACCTCTCTAACTATACTCAGATCAAGGTCGGAATTTCGAGTCAACACTTTTAAAAGAAGTATGCAACCTGTTACAAATAGAAAAAACGAGAACGACCAGTATGAGGCCAAGAGCAAATGGCTCTGTTGAAAGATTTAATCGCACATTAGTATCCATGGTTAAAATGTATTGCCAAGACAATCAAGACTGTTGGGATGAGTTTATACCCCAGTTACTCATGACATACCGGTCATCAAAACATGCAAGCACCGGTGTAACACCAAATACAATGATGTTAGGAAGGGAGATAACTCTTCCAGTCCAAGCCTTTATCCCAGAACCAGAAATAGAAAATGAAAACAAGGTTAAACCCCATGAATATGTAGAATTACTCCAAAGTTCCCTTATCAAAGCCCATGCCCATGCAAAAAAACACCTTAAAGGAAGTCAGGAATATCAGAAAAAATATTATGACCAAAGTGCAAAGAAGAGAGAATTAATTGCAGGACAACCAGTATGGCTACATGACCCAACCAGGAAACCAGGCGTTGTTCAAAATTGTTGCCTAAATGGAAAGGACCCTTCATAGTTTTGAAGAAAATTGATGATCTTATATAAATGGTGAAAAAGTCACCACGGCAAGCAGCAAAAGTTTACCACATAGACCGGCTAATACCATACAAAGGCAGAAACCCACCAACCTGGTACAATGATAAAGTAGAAAAAAATAATGAGAAATAAAAGTTGTAGTGATTGGCAGAAGATTTGACACATATGTATATACTGTTTATTGTTAATTTTGTATTATGAAGAGAGACAGGAAGAGAATACTGGTGACGATGCGCACTTGCCAGTAGATGTTTTGTTATAGATCCTGTGACGTCTAGACTCATTGGATACTTGAAGATAATCCTTTATTTTTAGAGTTGAATTATGGGATTGGCCATCCTAGGAATTCCGCTAAATGTTTTATGTTAAATTTTATACTCCTAAAGGTAGGACAGAGATGAAGAAGAGGAGTCCTGTACAGTCAGCAAAGAGACTGCTGATGATGTATATAATCAGTTTACCATGCCATATGTAAAGATAACCATATTGTAATCCTTGTACCCGTGTTGAAATGTGACAAAAGAAATAAAGTTATTTCACTTGTAATTGAATTAGTTTTGTGTGTATAAAAGGCCTGTCCTGTCCAAGCCTCCCTTGTAGCCAGGTACTCAGTGTGGATATACTGCCAGTATCCTTTACTATAGTAATACCTTAGTGTAGGAATATTTAGATGTATAATATACACCTGTATCATTTACCATACAGCCAGTTCCCAATGAGAAGTAGCTGAAGGGCTATATTAAACAAAAGTTTGTTCCAGCCATTTAATTTTCATGAGTTATGTTATAATGAATATTCCAGAAAAAAAATATACAGTTAAGGGGAGATAATTGAAAAGAAAATATTATTTAACCGCTTACAAACCAGCCACAGAAATTACTAAGGGAGACCAGTTCCAAAATAACAAACCATGATTGCTTACCTAAAGAAAAATACCCAGAACTACATGTAGCCATAAGAGAGACAGAATAGGAAGATATTTATGTATATAACTATTACCAAGAAATAGATATCATACTGTTGAATGCTTAAATAAAATACCATGTTAACACCCTAACTTACCATCCGGTTCAAATTGATATCTTTCAGAATGAGACCACTGAACTTAGATGAGTGCTGGATTTGTCAACAGCAATTCCCTGACCAGAAGACATTAAAGAGACATCTAGCCAGTAAGGGAACGCATGGAGGCCGACTGTCTGTTGTTTGTCTGTGGTGTTTCTCCTATGAGAAGAGGTTCTCCAGGATCAGTGACCTGAAGTGCCACCTGGACGAGAAACACCCAGATATAGCACCAAAATTAGAAAAAACCTTCATGTCCGAGGCCAATGGATACTGGTTTAGCGTTTTTCCTGAGGACTATAGGAGAATTGTCACCAAAGTCATCCCAAAGGGAAGTCCTTCTGCAGTCCAAGCAAGGAGCCATGTCACCAGTTGGTTGGGGAAGTGCAAGTCCATACGCATATTAAGACAGAGCTGGGTGGAGGATTGGGCAAACCATCCCAGAGATACAGATGTGGTTGGAACACCTAGACAGGGGATCAGGGAACCATCTGTGGAGTCGGCAGTAAGCGAGTGGGAGCAAGACGTGCCAACCATCACCTTGGAAGAGGACGCACCCATGGAGGAGTATGACCCCCTGTTGCCATCAGTCCTCACACTACACAGCATTCAGATGAACACAGATGTACCCCTGATTGCCCTATTCACCTTAAGATCTAAAGAGATGATCTGGTACAGGATCGATATTGATCCAGTGATAAGAATGGTGGACAAGTTTAAGGCAGCATTAGCGAGGAAAGCCAATACCATCAGACCAACTGACATTTCCACAATGTCCCAAAGCGGATCACCAGTTTACGGGGAGGAATTTTATCACAAACAACAGATGTGTGCTGATACCCTTAACATCTCTCCTGCCTTAATAACCAGGATAGAAAGACGACCAGACATCTTCTCCTCAGTCTCCAAGACCAAACCCATCGTAGCTCCAACCAACCAGTCTCCATCTGCAACATCATCTATACCCAAGCATCCATCATCAGCATCCAAGCCTCCATCATCTACTTCAAAGCCTCCATCATCTGTACCCAAGCCTCCATCATCTGTACCCAAGTCTCCATGACCTGCATCCAAGCCACCAACATCTGCATCCAAATCTCTATCTTCTTTGATAGCCAGCCGTCCAGTGGTCCAACCCCCTTCAAATTCAACAGATTTGACCCTCGCAGAGGAAACCCCCATCCAGAAGAAAGCCAGGGAGATCTTAACCCTGGGTTCCATGCCAGCAATACCACCTGCCAGAAGGGACTGGAAAACCAAATCTATTAAGATCCCAACTGGATCCACATTCTTGCAGTGGCCACCTAGGGAGAGGGAAACCCTAACACCAGACAGCAAGCTGTTGGCCTGGGAATTCGCCGCTTCCGAGTTGGAGTATCACTCCACTGGGAAATTTCCCAAACTGGATATAGTTGATTTGTTGGACAAGTACAATTTCCTGGCCCTTCCTGGCACAAAAGAACAGAAGATCAAAGGCAAGGAAACCCTAGTTAGGAAATGTAGGTATTACAACTACGAAATCCTTAGGACCACCATCAACAAAGACAACCCGGACTTCAAAATAATAGTTAACCAGTTGTATACAACAAGGGATTTGAGGGACACTTCAACCGACAAATTAATTGATCTGTGCAACCATAGCAAAATACCGTTGCGTTTATTGTGAATTAACATACCATGCACTAACTTTACCATATATAGCAGATAGAATTTTAATCACAGTGGAAGTAATATGTCTTTTTGCGTTCTAAATAATGTCTCATACATTAACTATATTATATCTAAAATTCAGGAGAATTTCCGTTTCTAAGGAGGAGATAGTGTAACAACTGGACAAATATAACATTTAATAATTTTTACAACCTGGAATTTACTATGCCAACAGAAGAAATAAGTCAACTTTATTGGATGATGGCCTGTAACAGAAATATTATTGACTTTATGAATATTTATTTGAATTGAACATACTGTTATATTTGCAACTTTTTAACTTTATGCATTTTGTTTGGCAAGTGCCCCTTCCACTTGTTTACCAAACTCGTTGTACTGTATAACATATTTTTCATAGATTGTAAGGTGTCTGGCACAAATATGCATATACCTGAAATTATATTTCAACCCATTATAAGTCCTGAAAGTATCGCAGTAAGGAAATATTTAAGTTTTACTATCGGTCCAAAGCATTTTTGTTGTTTCTCCGTGAAGAGCCATTTTACAGGTCATGTGACCGTAGGAAATATTGTTGTCGTTGTCATTATATATCTTAAATCTCTATAAGTATTCTGTAAGAGTAAGAAATAGGCCATTACATTAATAGTTTTATTAAGGCTCCATTATTTATATCTGTTAAAGATTAGTTTCTTAGGGATTATATTGTAACCAGTTTACTGCTGGAATTTAATATCAGTACTCCCGGCGTCTGCCAGTCCTACGCACGGCTAGAAATTGGAAACAAGTAGTAACGAAGTTTTAAGCTTCTTTTTGCTAAATTTCAATAAAGGAAAAGTTAGGACTTTGGCCCATTTGTATAATAATTAAAGAACAGGCATCTTACTGTCCATTTTACATGTGATTTTTAAATGTGTAGGTTTTCCTGTCAAGCCCCTATTTTATCGGACATTTTCCTGTCAGTCCTGACAGGGTTCTCATTGGCCCTCAGGGATTCCTGGCTAGATCCCTTATTTTCGATTGGCTTTCAGGGATCTCAAAAGTATATAAATAAGGTTCCACTCAGTGAAATGGCGGATAACTTGTTAGCTCAAGCCTAACTAGTAGCTTAACAACCTGATAGTTTATCTTTACCAGACCTAGCCCAACAGAAAAGCCAAGCAGGTTAATATGCTTTAATAATATAAGATGAAGTATTTTTAAGGAAATGTAAATATAGCGGCAGTTATCCCCCACCACACTGCGTGACCTAAATGAACCGAAAAACTGATTACTGATTAAGCGTCTGCATGTCTGCATTTGGCCGTGTATATAATATGAACATGTAATAATAAATATAATATACCTTCGAACTTATCGTTTATGGACTGAGAAATATGAGAGCATTGCCTGGCATCCATTCGTCTTTAGAGGTAGAAAAAGGAAAAACCCCAAGATGCAGAGTATTCCTGACGAGAGCCCCAAAACTTGTCAACAGACCCTTCCACAATTACTCGGCCTGTGGCGGCGGTTTCTTACAATATAAAGGAATTGATAGAAACTCTCGTGAAGTAGAGGCAACAAGGACAATTGTTGGAAATCGTCTAAAAACCGCAAGACAGACATCTTATGGGATCAGGACTGCATGGATTAAATGGACTTAACCCAGAGGTGTCATGTAATCTCTGGTCAACGTATGTGGTTCCATGTTTATTATTTGGACTTGAAATTGTAAATCTTAGTGCTAAAGATATTTCCCGTCAAGATATCTTTTGTAAAACCTTTCTGAAACAAATTCAAAATCTTCCCGCTAGAGCCTCCAACCGTTGAGCTTACCTACTTTTAGGTCAATTACCTATGATTGCACTTCTACATAAAAAGATTCTGATAACGTTTGGTTCCATAGCTAGAAGCGACTCTGTTGAAAATGTTCTTGCTAAACGTCAACTCTCTACAAAGCTGGTTTATAAGGGCTGACAAGATTTTGAAACAATATAACTTACCGTGTGCCTCAGAGGTTTTACTTAAACCAGAGACAAAATACAAGTGGAAAGTGAAATTCAATAAGTCTGTTGATGGCTTTTGGTCCAAAAAACTGTTTACTGAAGCCAAATCAAAACTGTCATTACAATACTTGAATATCAAAAACTGTACAACTGTCAAATTGGTGCTGTTAATTTTATATGGAAGAGTGCAGATTCGGAACAAATGTGTATACGTAAAGCTTGTTATAAGACCAATTTGATACATATATTCTGCTGTACCACCGCTCTAAATTTTAAAATTGTCAAAAAACTTAAATTTGTCCGCTGTGTGAGGAAGGAACTGAAAATTTAGAACATTTTCTTGTTGTATGCTCTGCCTTAACAAGTATTAGAGACATTTATCTTTATCTCAAAACTGTACACAGTCTTTGTACCAAAGATTGGGACCACTGCATGGACTGACATATGCGTTAGCAACTCAAAAATGATAAAATAAATATTGGGCTGTAGTCTTTTGGATTGGTATATAGTGTTAGAGAAAAATGACATACATTCAGTGGAATCGATTACTAGAATCCTGTGTTACATGAAAAGCGTAGTGCGCTCCTTGAAAGTAAATAAACATTTAAAAGTTGTAAGGTTTACCAAACTCGTAGGTTGTAAATAGGTACAAAATTGATTAAAGATAATGTATAGTGACTGGAAACAGATGTAAATATAGTGAAACAAAATTTTACTGGATGAACTCCAGATTCTCCTGATAGAGAAGGGATTTACAGAATGTAACAGGTTACACCACTAATTCATGGTCCCATTGATTTCAATGTTAAATCCCTCCATTTCAAGCAGGCACACCTCTTTTGTTTTGAGTTCAAATAAAGTGGAAATCAGCGCATGTCAAAGCAACTCTTTATGGTGTCTTTGTTCATGACGTCACAATAGGAAATGCAAAGGAAACAAGAAAATTTGACGTCATAATAGAATTTTGACAAATTAATAACTGAGATCAAACCAACCTCACGTTGATTAAATAAAAATAATCAATAACTGGTTCAAAATTGCATGTACAGTGAGATTTTGAAGTTGTTATTTTCCAGGGCGTCAGAAAAGACCAAGGTACAATGGTTTTTTAGCCATTTGCGCGTAACTTTAAAATAGTTTTCTAACGTTAACGTTCTTGTAATTTTTAAATCATTTCACCTCAATAACTTTTTAACAAAATATTCCTTGAATCTCGTCCATGTGCATTTTTTTTTTAACTTTATTAACAGAAACTTACTAATATTTAAAAGTTTTAAACATCATACTAATTTCCGGAGGAATACATGCTTGCTGTGTTACATATTTGTATTTCGTTCATCGTTTTGTACATAAATTAGCCTATTAGTTTGAATTGTTTTGCGTTTGTCATTTCGGGGCCTTCTATAGCTGACTATGCAGTATGGGATTTGCGCACTGTTGAAGGCCGTACGGTGACATATAGTTGTTAATTTCTGTGTTATTTGGTCTCTTGAGGAGAGTTGTCTCATTGGCAATCATACTAAATCTTTTTTTTTTTTTATATAATATACTCTTATATTTACTCTCAAATCAACATTTAGAAATAAACATTTGAATGAACGTTAGTTTGATTAAACACTGCCATTCATACATTACTGACATTATATAGTACTGCTCTTTCCTAACGTACCTAAAGTGCATGAAGTATGTAGTCACCTGTGAAAAATGAAATATATGAAAGCTTTACTTGACTTTTATTAGACCGCTTCTCGAATATGCATGTGAAGTTTGGGATAATATGGGTGTGGGTTATTGTAAAAAATTAGAACAGCTGCAGCTTGAGGCAGCCAGAATTGTAACAGGTCTTCCTATTTTTACAAGTAATAGAATTATTTATGATGAGATTGGTTGGGAAACTCTAGCTGAACGAAGAGAAAGAAGGAAGTTACAATTATTTTATAATATTCAACATAATAATGCACCAGCCTATCTTTGCAATTCAATTCCACCAACAATCCAAAGTACAGCTGTTTATCCATTACGTAATGGGAATGATATAATATACCCTTTTTGTAGACTTTCATTAACCCAAGAGTCCTTCATACCTTCAACAATACGACTGTGGAATAACCTTAATGTGGTGACACGCAACATTGACTCTTTAGGTAAATTTAAAACCGAACTAAAAAATCTTAAATTGAATTCAAAAGCCCAAGTACCAAAACATTATGACTTTGGCAATCGTAAACTCAATATTATATTAACACAACTTAGGTGCTCAGCTTCTTTTTTGAACTATGATCTTAACAGAGTCAACATTATTTCAGATCCGTCTTGTAGTTGTGATGCTAAGTTCGAAGATTCACGTCACTTCTTTTTTATTGTCCTAATTATTCGAATATAAGAACCAAATTATTTAATAATCTACATTGGTTACCAGATAACTCTCTACTAAATTTTAACACCTTAACCTCCGGCGATAAGTCTTTAAGTAATGTTAAAAATGAAAGAATTTATTAAAGAATATAAGAGGTTTCTAATTGTGTAATGTAGAACATAATAAAGTGCAAATACATGCATATAGTGTATTACCACTCACATTATCACACACCATCTTTTCAGAGTTCAAATATTATATATATATATATATATATAATGTATTGTTTGTATGCATGCTTTGTAAATATTCTACTGTTATAAATTGTCATGGGAGAAGACTTTATAAGTTTGATTAACTTGTGTCTCATCCCTTTTGCACATTTATGCAAATAAAATATGTTTAAACTAAATGAAATATAACTCATTCATAATGGTTTAATGAACCTTTTTATATTTTACAAAAACTGGTTTCTAGACAAAGTAATAGTTTAAAGGCAGTGGCTATTTTGACAAATCTATATGCTCTGAGATTTTTATCTTTTATTTTTGTTTACATCATAGTTTAAAAGTATGAGATTTTATTCCTATGCATACATGTACCATTAGACTGATTTTAGAAGTGATTTCAACTACAATTTTTTTTTATTTCATTGCTTAATTTTCTCGTTTGAATTGTTTTACATTGTCTTATCGGGGCCTTGTATAGCTGACTATGCGGTATGGGCTTTGCTCATTGTTGAAGGCCGTACTGTGACCTATAGTTGTCAATGTCTGTGTCATTTTGGTCTTTTGTTGATAGTTGTCTCATTGGCAATCATACCAAATCTTCTTTTTTATATTAAATTGTATGCACAATAGTTTTTATTTTCATTCTTTTTTTAAATTTGTTTACATTCACTTGGACTTATACATGTTTTTTAACAATTATATGTATCTAAAATATTGTTACACTTATTTATTTTTAACTATATGTCGAATAATGATTCTTTTATGACTGCATATTTTCGTAGTATTTTTCTAAAGTTAACTTTCACTCTTTACAAAGAACTGGCAAAATAATAAATTAACTATATTGCTGGCGCAAGCAAAATAGCTATTGCTATCGAAATATGCTACTTTGCTCATTGTAATGAAGATATTTTTTTTAATTAAAGACAACCAAAAGGCATATTTTCTTTTTTGCTGACGTCGGAAAAATAGCCACTGCCTAGTTAAAAACTCAAAATTCTTATAGAATACTCATTTTCAGTTGTCCATTGTTTTATTATTTTATGATTCGTGTTATCATAAAAGGGCATTAGCTACCAGATATAGAAAAAAAAATCATCAGTTTTTGTTAAGACATTCATCGAAGTAAAATAGTGAAATAATTATTTGCGTTTAGCAGCCAGTTTGCATCAGTTTTGTAAACATAAGTAAAGAAACATCGCCAGTGAATTATTCACTTGCAAGTGGATAATTCGATCACATTAAATCCTTATTCATGTGAAAGTCAATTGAATACCTTGGCTAGAGATAAGTTTTTAACTGGAGGTGTTCAGAAGTTAAAAGAAAACGAAATCAATGTTAACATTGGAAGTGAAACAACGGAAACCATTTGGTTGACTTATTCGATCTACAAAAACTTATTTTTGTTACAGTTAAAGACGATTAGTAACATATAGTTTTAATCTATAATATGAAACCAAACAGACCTAGAACAATCCAATTACACGAGATCGCTATATATCTATATCTATGTTTATGTTGATATCGAGTTGACTGTGGGTAGTCTTCGGAAGGTCGCCTCGATGGTTAATTGGATTGCGTCTAGACTAAAACACACACGAAATGCTGATTAGTACTATCGACTCAATCATCGTAATCCGTTTATTTTCTGCTTTTTTTTAATTTGTATGTACGTTTCAGTATGTTTTGAGTCAATATAAGAATATGAGTCAAATCGGTGAATATGATCGAGAGCTAATGCCCCTTTAAGTTTCAGACTGAATTACCGTTTTAAGGTTTTCAACATTGTCACTTTATTCTTAGTTAGTTTTTATGTCCCACCTACGATAGTAGAGGGGCATTATGTTTTCTAGTCTATGGGTCCGTTCATCTGTCTGTCTGTCTGTTCGTTCGTTCTTCCCGATTCAGGTTAAAGTTTGATGAAGTTGAAGTTCAATCATCTTGAAACTTAGTACAGTAACACATGCACTATGATATGATTATTCTAATTTTAGTGCCAAATTAGACTTTTGACCCCAATTTCACGGTCCACTGAACATACAAAATGCTAGTGCGAGTGGGACATTCGTGTACTTGAGATACATTCTTGTTATCTTGTAAACTTAATTCGTTTTACTCGTGGTTAAAGTGTTCCAGTACTCCACATACAACTATAAAAAAAAGTTCGAGTGTACTTTGTTATTATTATTATTATCATTTGGTCAAATTCAACAGATTCATGCCTCAAACCGTACCAAAATGAGAAGATGTGTTATTATTGCAAAGAAGACAACTTTGAACCAGATGACGTGCATGGATTCATTTTAAAACTCATAGAAATCCATGAATACCAGGGTATCTTCTATGTGGCGTTTATTGCTTAAACAACATAAGTGTATGTAACTAAGCTGCGTTCATTCAAGAATTGTATCATCTATAACTATGATAAACATACTGTGAACTATTTCTCAGATAACCGGCAATGTGATAGTAACCTAACAATGATAAAATTAATATTCTATTCTTAAACTACACTCTGCCTATTGTCACTTTCGTCTATGGCATGCTGTATCTTATAGAGAAGCTCCTCAATGTTTTAATCCATGTGTGATGTCCATATGTTGTCTTGTATTTTTTTAAATACCAGAGTACACAGCCAATGTGCACACCTTTAAACCATGTTTTCATCATAAGTATGCATCTAACTTGCGCTCGACGTTTAACACTCAACCATAATCATGAGACAAACAACACATTTTAAGAAAAGGGTGGTTTTCTTCGATATCAATATTCCTTTATTTTCTTTTTTTCCCCAAAAAGTGAATTATGTTAAATTCATTATAGTACGTTTAGCTTTAGCTGAGATATGATTGGTGGTTGTTTGGTGAACGTCTAGTGGCAAATACGTCATGCATATTTACGACGGAGAGCAATTTAAAGAATTTATTTCACTCAAGTAACAATACATTGCATGTGTTGTCATTAATAACAAGAGAAAAGGAGGGGGCGTCATAAAGAATCATAAGACCAATTAAATCATACAACACCATGAACATATAGAAGCGACAAAATGAAAACAGGTAACTACAGATTCAACACGAAGCTCCGGCTTCCACAAAAACCGAAAATATAAAAATATCTCATCTAGATAAGTTATTCATAGAAGGCAGAGTTTTTTTGTTGGGGTAGGAGGGGTCCTGATCGCGAAATACGGGGCTTAAAAACACAAAATTCCGAGGTCCCAAATTAAAATAAATTTAAATCCCGACAACCCGAAATTCGAAAAAAGATTTCACGGATCCCGAAAGGGTCAACCCCGAAATCCCGAGCTTAAAAACACCCGATCTCGGAGTCCCGATAAAGGTCCCTATACCCCCTCATTTCTGTTGGTCTGTTGTAGCAGACTCAAATTTAAAAGAGACCACCAAAAAGGGACTAAATAAATTATTTTTTCTTATATGCATTCTGACCAATTATACGTGCTATCCCGCGTGACTATCATATATTTATATTTGAAGTAACGCGAGCTATATCGGCATGGTTTTGTGTCATCTTTATTTCAGTTTTCAATGCAAACAAATATTTGTTCTGGTTGAATATCACGGATAGTATACACCTTGCTCTCCTACTGTTCATACTGCTGATATTTATTTTCACCATCGATCCTTAGTAATTATTTAACAACAAAATGTTAA
Source organism: Mytilus edulis (assembly GCF_963676685.1). NCBI lineage: Eukaryota > Metazoa > Mollusca > Bivalvia > Mytilida > Mytilidae > Mytilus > Mytilus edulis. The sequence goes on along the minus strand of NC_092355.1, from coordinate 64,876,590 downwards.
CTTGGCATGCCATACTCGATGGCAAATGAGGACGTGAAAGAAAGCACTTCATCAAAGCGTCAACATGAAATTACTTTCCATGGAGATTATATTTCGACGATTTCGTCTTTATAAACAAAATTAATATGTGTATATATAAAAATGATATTTGCATTAAATTTTAATGTTGGCACATGTTAACAACATTGAGAATTGAAATGGGGACTATATAAATGTGTCAACGAGACAACAACCCGACCATACATATATTGTATTGTGTTTCAAACCCTCGCCGTGTCGGTGGTTTACGAAGCAAAACAAAGACTTGCTATTCCGCTTTATTCTTTTGAGTTTGTAATGAATAAATTAAAGAAATAATCATAGAATTTATTTCTATGTATCACGTTTATAGCAATATTATTGTACAAGTTCTTGGTAGAGTTAATTCGTCAGAGAATGTATCGTACCTCGGAAAAGGCCGGCGTTGATTCAGGATTTGCTTGTTAGCAAAAGGTAGATTGTCGATGTGGCCACAGGCCTCGACCACGCTAAATGTTGTTGTAAGGCCAACTAAATTTAATTAGTAGATTTTCATCCAAAGTTTTGAAAAAATGGGGCGGGTTGGAGGATTTTATTTTTTAAATTTTATTCAATTTGAAACCTTCTTGTGGCGTGAACTTAATATATATGCAAGTGTTATAATTACAAAATTTAGCTTATACCATGTAAATGTTTAAACATGTATAAAGAATCGTACATAATTCTTGAATAAACATCTCTGATTTGCAACGCGGACTGTTCTACATGCAAAAATGCTACTTTAGAAACATATTTTCAGCAAACAGTAAAACCATGGAGAAATTCTCTATTCATTTGACTACCAACTCCAAATTTATTTTGCTCTCTAAGCGGATGGTTTGTAGTCCCCATAAACTTATGCAAATGCAATGGTATGCAGCACAAGTATTATGAATGAAATGAACACTCAAACAAGTGTTGCCAGGAATAGTAAAGTTGGCGCTTTTAAGATTCTCAAGTTATTCAAGAAGTGACGCATATATAATTACATTATAAATGCTATTTTGTGTTTTTAAACAAAAACACTGAATAGCCATAGGTAAATCTAAGGGTTTTCTAGTATTCAATGTGTATGTTTGCCGACTTCTTTAACTCTTGTTTTTTCTACCAATTTGTTCCACGATTCTTGCACTTTGTAAATCATTCACAGCCCAAATTTGCTTACACAAAGTCAATGTATTATTAAATGAATCCCCAATTTTCTGATGAAAGAAATTTCCAATTTGTGACATACCGCGATTGGCGTTGGACACAGCGTATTTAATACTGAGGGGGGATAGGAGGGGTCTTGATCCCGAAATCCCGGACTTGAAAAAACGAAATCCCGAGGTCCCGAATTTAAATAAAGCAAATCCCGACATCCCAAAATTCGAAAAAAAGGATTCCCAGATCCCGAGAGGGTCAATCCCGAAATCCCGAGCTTAAAAACACCCGATCCCGGAGTCCCGATAAAGGTCCTATCCCCCCTCAATACTCGTAACCCGAATAATTCATGCCCTTCTGGTAATCTTTCTATATTCTCCGTAGATGATACTGTCATCATTGAGCAGCAGATTTTGTACTCGAAACAAGAAATATGAAAACCGAAATTTTATAAACAGGAAGTTCGAATGAAACGAAATTATTGACGGTTACCGGTAACGGAAATGAACAAAATCCGGAAATCGTAAATTTTGCAAAAGAAAAAAAACCGGGGCGGGACGATTTCAGAGGGGCAGGCGGGGATGAAAATCTATCAAATAATTTTAATTGGCCTAAACTCAGTCAAAATGTCAAGCAATTAAGATGAGAGTAAAATTACTCTGGTCGAGGCCTGTGGCCAATGCGAATGTCAACCAGGAAGTGTGAAATTCTTTAAGAATTTGGACATTTTTCAATTCCGGGTATTACGTCACATTAATGACGACACAAAATATGATTTTTTACTACAATAAAAAATAACAATATACATAGATATGTTTTAGCAATAAATGATCCACGTTATTTTACTTTCATTTTTTGTCACCTCACAGGGCCAATATTGGCACTTCATGGCCATACTCCTTTATGAATGCAGATATAATAGAATGTAAAATGTTTTGGTATCGTCTCTGAATAGTAATAAGTTAATTTTGGAACAAGTTTGGTTGTCCAAGAAAAACAATATCTGCTGTGCGTTTTTCATATATATTAATGGTAGTGAGTAATGCCATGACATTGAATTCCACCTGAGTCACATTCATCACTAAATTTAATTTTAATAGCCTTCGTTGTCGTTGATTGTGTGCCATTTTAATAGACCGTGTGCCATTTTAATAGACCTGAATCTGTTGCCTTTTGTTAGCTATAATTCGTGTGTTTCTTTGTCAATTGTGTTCTCCTATTTATTTGTATTGTAGTCCTGTAATATTGTGTTGTCATTTTAATGTTATATTTCACATGGCCATAAAAGAGGGAGGTTTGACATTCCAAAAAACCAGGTTCAAACCAGGTTTTTCTTTAAAAAATGTCCGGTACCAAGTCAAGAATATGGTCATTGTTATATTATAGTTAGTTTCTGTACGTGTGTGTTACATTTTAACGTTTTGTTTCTTTTGTGTCGTTTGTTTCCTCTTATATTTGAGTGTGAATTCACATTATTATAAGACGTGTCACAGTACTTTTCTATCCCAAATTCATGTATTTAGTTTTGATGTTATATTTGTTATTCGTATCGGATTTTGTCTAATGCTTAGTTCGTTTCTGTGTGTGTTACATTTTAATGTTGTGTCGTCATTTTCTTGAATTTAATGCGTTTTCCTCGGTTTTGGTTTATAACCCGGATTTGTTTTTGTGTATCGATTTATGAGTTTTGAACATCGGTTTACTACTGTTGCCTTTATATATAACTGTTAACAGCTTTGTTGAAAAGTTAAACTTCGATTTCAAGCTTAAAAGAAATCTTCATATTGATTTTTAACAACTTTTCTGAAATATCCGTTATTGGGGTCCTATATAAAAAAAAATATAAGTTCAGAAGATGTGGTATTATTTCCATGAAGACAACTCTCTACAAGAGACCAAATAACACAGACATTTACAACTATATGTAACCGTCCAAAGAGCGTAGCCCATACCTCATAGTCAGCATCGAAAAATGTCCAGGAATTTTTCAAAATTTGACCACATATAAATTCTGGATAGTTGTGAATTTCATTTGAAAATTTGTGTTCTAATAGAACAAGTATGTACTCTTTAGTAATTAAAAGTATAACACATATTTGACCATACTAGAGTTATAAAACCAATAATCTTATACGGATGTGGAAATCGGGGTGTAGACTGGTAGCATGAAAAGTTAAATGCAGGGGTTCAAACTAACATTTGATACTGGAAGGTCCAGAACCTTGGACTCTCACAACTGAAAGGTCCACAACCTAAATTCAAGGTCTTACTTTTACTTGAAATATTGTACAACTTAACTAAGTTAGATACCAACTTAATTTGCTTTTGGATAAGGTTATCTTATTTCATTTGCAGTTTCACGGTTGTTCATGATAAATATAATTTTCTTGTAAATTATTAATTCAAGTAATCTTTTTTTTGTTGGTATGGGGGAGGGTGTCACTGTTGTTAAGTGTGTTGTCTCAATGATTGATCATCATTATTATATTTTAGTTTTACTTGCATGAAACTAAAGGAAGAGCAGAATTTTTTTAGACTCATAACAGACAAACAAAGATAATTTCTATTTGACGACATGAGTACATTTAACTGTATTGAGGCCAAAGAAAAATATATGTGTGTTTCCTATTTTCCTACCTACCTGATATTTTAAGTTTAGAAATAGCCTACCTGAATTTTTTTTTTTATCATTTTTTTACAGTCAGAATTTCTCTCCCATACACCTGCGCCTGTCCCGGGTCGGGGGCCTCTGGCCTTTGTTAGTCTTGTATTATTTTGGTTTTAGTTTCTTGTGTACAGTTTGGAAATTGGTGTGGCGTTCATTGTCACTGAACTAGTATATATTTGTTTAGGGGCCAGCTGAAGGACGCCTCCGGGTGCGGGAATTTCTCGCTACATTGAAGACCTGTTGGTGACCTTCTGCTGTTGTTTTTTATTTGGTCGGGTTGTTGTCTCTTTGACACATTTCCCATTTCCATTCTCAATTTTACTCAATGTGAAAAAAATGATGAATAAAAAGAATTCCCTTCCGACCCACCTTATTATTTCAAAGATGTTATAGGAAACACACACATTATTTTATTTGTTCTAAGTCAATGTTGGGCATTGATTATATATTTTGTTGTATGGTATTGTTAGCCTAGTTTGGCTTAACATTTAATATCATTGTGTACCTTAAAGGGGCACTAGCTACGAGATATATAAAATTAAAAAATATAATATTTTTTGTTCAATCATTAATGAAAGTGAAATATTGAAATAATAATTCGCTTGTAGCAGCCAGTACGAGTTAATTTTGTCAAAATAAGCGAAGAAACATTGATAATGTATTATTCACTTGCAAGTGAATAATTCGACCTCATTAAATCCGTGTTCATCTGAACTTCAATTCAACCCCTTAGTGAATGATGGATAACACGTGAATTGTGTGTGCATAATTGTTTAAAGGAAAAGAATGTCAACATTGAAAGTGAAACAAAGGTAAATCATTTAACTGACCTTTTCGATCCACAAAAACATATTATTATAAAAGTAAAAACGATGATTAACATATATTTTTTAAAAATCTATAATATAAAATTAAATAGACAAAGTAAAAGGCAATTACATGAGTTCTCCTTTCTATTTATATCTTTATTTATGTTTATATCACTTATATGGTCATCGGAAGTATTCGGAGACGAACTTGATAATTCGTTAGCAGGCGTCAGGACTAAAAAACACTAAAAACGAAGCTACATATTCTCGACACTATGCCATGTAAATTACTTATTTTATACTTTTTATGATTTGAATAAAGGTTTTACATTGTTATTAATCAAATACTAGAAGTCTAATCGATGAACAAGAATTTGACAGCTAGTGACCTTTTAATAGTGAAGACAAAAAAAAATGAAATATACAAGTCTGAAGGTTAATTTTGAGAATAATGTATTTTTACTTGTATTATATAGAAGAATTTAACAATTATATAAGCCTTGGCTTGTAATTGTGGTTATCTATGAAAACTGGCTATCATTACAGCACTACTTGATGGACAACACCTCCTGTTGCATTTGAAATATATACATACAAATAATTTTGGACGGTAAATATTTTATTGGTCTTATTTCATTATTTATAACATTACAATTTTTTCACAACACCAATACAGATACATGTACAGTTGAGTGGATAGTATCAATATTTTCAATAGTTGCAATATTTTTCTGACTTACAGACCATCACTGTGTACTAAAAATGTTGAACAGAGGAACGTGATACCAGAATTGAAACGTGAGAAAAGGAAACAGAAAAGATGTCATATATTAAAAGTACTATAAATTGAATGTATAAAATGGCCATGAGATCTGTTATTAGAATAATTCAAGAATAACTATTACACAGGCAAAGTCAAACAGAGGTAGCCAACGACAGTGTGCAAAATGTTTACATTTCTGAATTATTCCAAATGACATGAAATCACAATGTTTTCAAATTGCTTTTATTCAGGAGAAGTTCATAAATTAACAGGCAAATATATTTTGACATAAAAAAACTGAATATTAAACTATTTACAAATAAATAGTATATGCCAGTGCATTCTTCATGATGTTCCTATTATAAGTAACAAACACATGCATATGTTCTACGCATTTAGAAAATAGCCGTAGTTTAAGAATCTATTCAAATAATATGCAGGCTTTTGTTATATTTCAGTATGTTTACAGATTTTGATAAATTGCGTCAAATGTGTATCAAATACCTAAGAAAACAAAAAGAAAATGTACAAATATATGTATATATGGATCCTTTTACTCGCTGTGTCAGTAAAATTATGTTGTATAACTAATGACATGAATAGGCACAGATTATTTTATTATTTGTCAATTAACTCATCTTTTTATGGTTAACACGATGAAAAATAGCATGGTCCAGGGAAAATCAAAGAAAGACAACGTAGAGTATTTTAATTTTGATATATATATATGTTTTGGTATTGAGGTTGTCTATACATGGAATTTCTTTTTAAAATAGTTAAGGAAAAGCCATTAGTTTATCCTCCGAAACTAAATAAATAAATGAAATTAAAGATTTACAGAGTGTTTTCTATAATAATTTGAATGTTCGTTTGATAACACTTAAATGACGAATTTAGAAATTTTCCACCATTTTTCATCGTCTGATTAAAGATATAACAAGTTGATTCTGCGGGATTGATCATTAGAAGGGTTACGGAGGACCTAAATGCCAAAACACGCGTGAAAATTAAGAAATAGCCAATTTTGAAAAAATGAAATGGGTGTTTTGAATAATGGAATGGACTGCTGTGACCCTTCAGTCCGTAACCACAGATAAAACTTAGCTTGTACCTTAATCGAAAGCTAATTAAGAGAGAAACAAAAGGTATATAGTAGATATGTTCTGCAACGCATATTAGAGGAGTGCCGACGGACTAAAATGTCGAAATACGCTTGAACATTAAGAAATAGCTTAATTCTAATAATGGAACTGACTGCTGCTACCCGTCAGCTCCTAATTAAGGAAAAAATTATACAACCAAATTTAAGCTTTTTGATAGAGGAATACACTGAGAATAAACAATATGTGCTGCAAAGACCATTAGAAGGGTTACGGAGAGGACCTAAATGCCAAAACACGGGTGAAAATTAAGAAATAGTCAATTTTGAATAATGAAATGGATATTTTGAATAATTGAATGGACTGCTGTGACCCTTCAGCCCGTAATTACAGATAAACCTCATTCGAAAGCGTATTAAGAGAAGAACAAAAGGTATATAGTCAATATGTTCTGCAGCGTATATTAGAAGAGTACCGACGGACTTAAATATCGAAATACGCATGAACTTTGAGGAATGGCTTATTTTGAATGATTGAACGGACCGCTTTAACCCACCAGCTCAAAATTAATGTAAAAAGTATACTCCAAATTAAAGCCTATTAGCAGCCGATCAAAATAGCAGTCACTTTCCAGCAGCTAATTTTGTGTCTAAAAACCAAAAACTGCATGAGACTCAAAAGTTCAAAAAATCGCTCAATCTTAGTTAAATATAATTTATCAGTGGAATTCGGCAATTTCACTGCTTGTACTGATTTTAAAAGCATTTTTTAAATATGCATGTATAGTCAGCAGCCGGTTCGTTATTCGATTATTGATATTCAATTTTCAATATTCAACCTGCTGCAAGCAGTTGAGTTGGTTCAATATTCAAATTTAGCTGAAAATCATAAAAAAAAAAATGATTACATTAAAAGCATTATCTTCATAATTAAGAAGAGTGAAAAGATACGCCTGAAATCGTTTTATGACCTCTTCAAGCTGCCGTGAATTCTCATTGACCTCGAATGATTAACCCTTATATAAGTTCAATATTTGTCTTTATGTAATATAGAAGTTTATAAATAAAAACGACATCAAAGATTCATCAAAGATGTAATTTAATATATGATATCTAAAACAAAATCAAATACCGATCACTCCAGACGCGTTCACTCCAGTGATATTTAGAAATATAAATAGAAATATTTATGAAAGCCAAAAAAAAAGAAATATACAGTGAAACCCTACCGTAGACCGCTTAGCTGATGTTGAGAAACCCCGGTCTTTAAATGTTCAAAATTCGACGAAATAATAGACTCTGTATTATTTAAAAATTTATACCAAATGGATGTAGATACAAACGTGATTAAGGAACTTGGGTTCTGGGTATTGTATTTATGTTAAAGGGCAAATTTGAACCTAGGTGGCCAGACACATCTCAGAAAAATATCTAAACGGGTAATAGCCTGGGTTAATACATGTACCTTTGAAATGAGCTAGGTCCAGTTCAGAACTTTGACGTAAGGACATGCCGAGTAGTATTGAATGTGTGGTTAATACAGAAAATTACGTTAAGGGGAACCTTTGAACCTCTGTGTTGGCCAGACGGACCCGGACCCCAGAAAAATATTTAAGTGGGAAATAGCCTGGGTCAATACCTTTGAAATGACCTAAGTCTAGTTCAGAACTTTTCAGTAGGAATATGCTAAAAGAGTACTGATTGTGTGGTCGAAATGGAAAATACGTAAATGGACAACTTGGAACATCTGTGGTGGCCAGACAGGCCCGGATCCCCAAGAAATATTTTTCAGTGGGAAATAGCTTATGTCAATGCCTTTGAAAGGGATTGACACAAGCTATGTCCCATATCAATACTTTTTTGGGATCCGGGAATGTCTGACCAGCATATTGAAATAGAAACCGAATAAGGAAACAGAACCCGAATAAGGAAACAGAACCCGAATAAGGAAATAAAAATCGAATAAGGAAATAGAAACCGAATAAGGAAAAAGAAACCGACTAAGGAAATGAAAATCGAATAAGGAAATAGAAACCGAATAAGGAAATGAAAACCAAATAAGGAAATAGAAACCGAATAAGGAAATAGAAACCCAATAAGGAAATAGAAAGCAAATAAGGAAATGAAAATCGAAAAAGGAAATAGAAAACGAATAAGGAAATGAAAATCGAATAAGGAAATAGAAACCGAATAAGGAAATAAAAATTGAATAAGGAAATAGAAACCGAATAAGGAAATCAAAAATCGAATAAGGAAATAGAAACCGAATAAGGAAATGAAAATCAAATAAGGAAATACAGATGGGTGCACTCCTAACCTGTACAGCAATTTAACTTGATAACCAGTCATTTGGACTGGTCAAAGTTAACCTGTGACCGAATATAGGACTGCTCTGACCAGTCCTAGGACCAAAATCTAGTTAACTTGAAAAGCGGACTTGGACCTAGGACTGTTTTTATGTCTGCCAAAAAGTTAACTTAGAAACAGGTCCGCTATTGATATAAGTTAACTTCGAACCAGTCCTGTCATAAGTTAACATAAGTTAACTTCGGAACCAGTCCTGTCATAAAGTTAACATAAGTTAACTTGGAAACCGGTCCTGCCACAAAGTTAACTTCTGCTTGAACAAATCCGATCAAAACCAGACCTGTTCCCAAGTTAACTTTTGACTGGTCTGGTCAACACTAAGTTAACTTGTAACCAGGACCGCTCTTCGTTGATTTAAAAAAAAAAATTTTTAATATCTTTGTTTCGTAGTATAAACATCGAAAATAAAGTAATTTGAAAATTAATACTTCCGTTTTATGAACAGGATTAAACACAAATAATTGAAAATAAGTATGCACAGAACGTAACACAACTTTATCTGTGATCTGACAATCTATCTATTATAAAAACGATCTCGGTTACAATGATAACAGGCACTGAATATATATATATATATTCCGAGATCAAATTCAATCATATTATGTATATTTTTGAAAAGAAGTATATTTGATGTTAGGTGTATACGTCCTTGTTAGTTATACATCCTTGAACTATGCAGCCACAATCAGCAATAGTTTAATTCATTTAAATAATGACTACAAATTTTTGTTCGCCTAAATTAAGGGTGCCAGCATGTCTTCTTTTTACTCAAAATACTGATACGTAACAAAATTTCAGTAGTTTTGATGCCTCCAGTTGACTTGTACAACAAAATTATTTGACCGCATCCACCAAAACTGACCATATATGCACTTTAATTTGTAAATCTATATACCCGCATAGTAAATCAGCAATATTTTTTATGTCAGGATTCAATGTATAATACAATCATGACAAAGGACAGCAAAATTGCAATATAATAACAAAAAATTTTGGTTCGCATAAATTTAGGATACCAGCATGTCCTCATTTTATTCAAAATATTGATACGTAACAAAATTTCAGTAGTTTTGATACCTCCAGCTGACTTGTACAACAAAATTATTTGACCGCATTACCAAAACTGACCATATGTGAACTTTAAATTGTAAATCTATATACCAGCATAGTAAATCAGCCTTATTTTTAATGTCAGGATTCAATGTATAATACAATCATGACAATGTACAGCAATATTGCAATATAATAACAACAAATTTCTGTTCGCCTAAATTAAGGGTGCCAGCATGTCCTCTTTTTACTTAAAATACTGATACGTAACAAAATTTCAGTAGTTTTGATGCCTCCAGTTGACTTGTACAACCAAATTATTTGACCGCATCCACCAAAACTGACCATATATGCACTTTAATTTGTAAATCTATATACCCGCATAGTAAATCAGCCATATTTTTTATGTCAGGATTCAATGTATAATACAATCATGACAATGGACAGCAATATTGCAATATAATAACAACAAATTTTTGTTCGCATAAATTTAGGATACCAGCATGTCCTCATTTTATTCAAAATATTGATACGTAACAAAATTTCAGTAGTTTTGATACCTCCAGTTGACTTGTACAACAAAATTATTTGACCGCATCCACCAAAACTGACCATATGTGCACTTTAATTTGTAAATCTATATACCCGCATAGTTAATCAGCCATATTTTTTATGTCAGGATTCAATGTATAATACAATCATGACAATGGACAGCAAAATTGCAATATAATAACAAAAATATTTTGGTTCGCATAAATTTAGGATACCAGCATGTCCTCATTTTATTCAAAATATTGATACGTAACAAAATTTCAGTAGTTTTGATACCTCCAACTGACTTGTACAACAAAATTATTTGACCACATTACCAAAACTGACCATATGTGAACTTTAAATTGTAAATCTATATACCAGCATAGTAAATCAGCCTTATTTTCAATGTCAGGATTCAATGTATAATACAATCATGACAATGTACAGCAATATTGCAATATAATAACAACAAATTTCTGTTCGCCTAAATTAAGGGTGCCAGCATGTCCTCTTTTTACTTAAAATACTGATACGTAACAAAATTTCAGTAGTTTTGATGCCTCCAGTTGACTTGTACAACCAAATTATTTGACCGCATCCACCAAAACTGACCATATATGCACTTTAATTTGTAAATCTATATACCCGCATAGTAAATCAGCCATATTTTTTATGTCAGGATTCAATGTATAATACACTTTAATTTGTAAATCTATATACCCGCATAGTAAATCAGCCATATTTTTTATGTCAGGATTCAATGTATAATACAATCATGACAATGGACAGCAATATTGCAATATAATAACAACAAATTTTGTTCGCATAAATTTAGGATACCAGCATGTCCTCATTTTATTCAAAATATTGATACGTAACAAAATTTCAGTAGTTTTGATACCTCCAGTTGACTTGTACAACAAAATTATTTGACCGCATCCACCAAAACTGACCATATGTGCACTTTAATTTGTAAATCTATATACCCGCATAGTTAATCAGCCATATTTTTTATGTCAGGATTCAATGTATAATACAATCATGACAATGGACAGCAAAATTGCGGTATAATAACAAAAAATTTTGGTTCGCATAAATTTAGGATACCAGCATGTCCTCATTTTATTCAAAATATTGATACGTAACAAAATTTCAGTAGTTTTGATACCTCCAGCTGACTTGTACAACAAAATTATTTGACCACATTACCAAAACTGACCATATGTGAACTTTAAATTGTAAATCTATATACCCGCATAGTTAATCAGCCATATTTTTTATGTCAGGATTCAATGTATAATACAATCATGACAATGGACAGCAATATTGCAATATAATAACAACAAATTTTTGTTCGCCTAAATTAAGGGTACCAGCATGTCCTCTTTTTACTTAAAATACTGATACGTAACAAAATTTCAGTAGTTTTGATACCTCCAGTTGACTTGTACAACAAAATTATTTGACCGCATCCACCAAAAGTTCAAAACTGACCATATGTGCACTTTAATTTGTAAATCTATATACCCGCATAGTAAATCAGCCACATTTTTGATGTCAGGATTCAATGTATAATACAATCATGACAATGGACAGCAATATTGCAAAATAATAACAACAAATTTTTGTTCGCATAAATTTAGGATACCAGCATGTCCTCATTTTATTCAAAATATTGATCATAACAAAATTTCAGTAGTTTTGATACCTCCAGTTGACTTGTACAACAAAATTATTTGACCGCATCCACCAAAACTGACCATTTGTGCACTTTAATTTGTAAATCTATATACCCGCATAGTTAATCAGCCATATTTTTTATGCCAGAATCAATGTATAATACAATCATGACAATGGACAGCAATATTGCAATATAATAACAACAAATTTTTGTTCACATAAATTTAGGATACCAGCATGTTCTCATTTTATTCAAAATATTGATACGTAACAAAATTTCAGTAGTTTTGATACCTCCAGCTGACTTGTACAACAAAATTATTTGACCGCATTACCAAAACTGACCATATGTGCACTTTAATTTGTAAATCTATATACACCATGATGTACCCGCATAGTATTAATCAGCCATATTTTTTATGTCAGGAATCATTGTATAATATAATCATGACAATGGACAGCAATATTGCAATTTAATAACAACAAATTTTTGTTCGCATAAATTTAGGATACCAGCGTGTCCTCCATTTATTCAAAATATTGATACGTAACAAAATTTCAGTAGTTTTAATACCTCATGCTGACTTGGAAAACAAAACTATTTGACCAAAACTGATCATATGTGCACTTTTATTTGCAAATCTATATACCCGCATACCATTGTACCGAGGGCCTTAATGTCTTCTCCTGGCGCTCCTGTTCACATTTTAGTAGGACCGTAAATGTACACGTAATCAATAATATTGGAAAACCATTAATGCAAAAAATATTCTGAATAAATTGAGAATGTCAGAATTTCATCTCTTTATTTATAATAACAGTCACATCATATATAGGAGTTCATGATGGTGTACGTGTAAAACAAAACTATTATGCCACATCATCAAAGTACCAACACTGACATGTCTGAATTCATTTGTACTGTTTACAATGATTTAATAAAAAAAAGTATACGAGGTTCTCTTCTTGGAATCTATTATGTCGGTTGATTGATTTTGTTTATAGTTAAACGTCAAGTGGCAACTATTTCATTAAAGTGCGCATTGAGTATAATTTTAGGACGTCCCATATAAATATCGGCAATGACAAATCTCTCGATAAATCTGACGAATTTGACGAGATTGTTGATAGTTTTACCACATCGTATGCTTACGGACACTGTACAATTTCTGTTAGAATATTCTGCGGGAAATAGAATAGTAAATCCAATGCAAGCAAGTTGAATATCAATGAAATATCCATGCAAGTATACATTTATGCATAAAGTAAAATTTAGGAAGGGACAGGTAAACAACGGGGAACAAAGTAACGTAGACAATGTTGCCGATATCCCGTGATATAAGAATATTGTTCCGATGCGTTGGATAACCTTTCTATCCGCCTTCTAATAAAAAAAAACTCTGTGTGATCATATAGCCATTTTTTATTTATATAAAAATACATGTATATCAAATAAAAGAGAGCATTTGTATAATATCTAGTAGAGTCTAGCGAGTAAATAATAAATGATATCTGTGGAAAAACAATGCGAATGTTGTTTACATATTTTAATGAAAGCTCAAGTCTGATATGAAAACTCTTATAACGATAATCTGTCATAAGCAGACCTGTCCTCAGGTCTGGTCAATAGCAGACGTCTCCACAGGTCTGGTCAAAAGCAGACCTGTCCTCAGGTCTGGTCAGGAGCAGACCTGTCCACAGGTCTGGTCTGAGGCAGACCTGTCCTTAGGACTGGTCAAAAGCAGACTTGTCCACAGGTCTGGTCTGGGGCAGACCTGCCCTCAGGACTGGTCAAAAGCAGACTTGTCCACAGGTCTGGTCTGGAGCAGACTTGTCGATAGGTCTGCAGCAGTCCTAAAAAAGCAGACCGTAGGTCTGGTCCACCAACAACGAAGTTAACTTGCTTGACTGCTTAAAAATTCTCAAGTTAACTTAGAAAGCAGTCAACAAGTTAACTCTAAGTTAACTTTTGTCAAGGTTAGGACCGCACCCATCTGTAGAAACCCAATCAGGAAATAGAAACCGAATAAGAAAATGAAAATCGTCCAAGGAAATAGAAATGAACATTGAATAAGGAAATGAAAATTGAAAAAGGAAAAAGAAACCAAATAAGGAAATGAACATTAAATAAGGAAATGAAAATCGAATAAGGAAATAGAAACTGAAAAAGGAAATGAAATTGAAAAAGGAAAAAGAAACCGAATAAGGAAATGAAAATTGAATAAGGAAATAGAAACCGAATAAGGAAATGAAAATTGAAAAAGGAAAAAGAAACCGAATAAGGAAATGAAAATCGAAAAAGGAAATAGAAAACGAATAAGGAAATAGAAAACGAATAAGGAAATGAAAATCGAATAAGGAAATAGAAACCGAATGTGGAAATGAACATTGAATAAGGAAATGAAAATTGAAAAAGGAAAAAGAAACCGAATAAGGAAATAGAAAGCAAATAAGGAAATGAAAATCGAAAAAGGAAATAGAAAACGAATAAGGAAATGAAAATCGAATAAGGAAATAGAAACCAAATAAGGAAATAAAAATTGAATAAGGAAATAGAAACCGAATAAGGAAATAAAAAATCGAATAAGGAAATAGAAACCGAATAAGGAAATGAAAATCGAATAAGGAAATAGAAACCCAATAAGGAAATAGAAACCGAATAAGGAAATGAAAATCGAAAAAGGAAATTGAAAACGAATAAGGAAATAGAAACCGAATAAGAAAATGAAAATCGATTAAGGAAATAGAAATGAACATTGAATAAGGAAAAAGAAACCGAATAAGGTAATGCAAATCGAAAAAGGAAATGGAAAACGAATAAAGAAATGAAAATCGAATAAGGAAATAGAAACCGAATAAGGAAATGAACATTAAATAAGGAAATGAAAATCGAATAAGGAAATAGAAACTGAAAAAGGAAATGAAATTGAAAAAGGAAAAAGAAACCGAATAAGGAAATGAAAATTGAATAAGGAAATAGAAACCGAATAAGGAAATGAAAATTGAAAAAGGAAAAAGAAACCGAATAAGGAAATGAAAATCGAAAAAGGAAATAGAAAACGAATAAGGAAATAGAAAACGAATAAGGAAATGAAAATCGAATAAGGAAATAGAAACCGAATGTGGAAATGAACATTGAATAAGGAAATGAAAATTGAAAAAGGAAAAAGAAACCGAATAAGGAAATAGAAAGCAAATAAGGAAATGAAAATCGAAAAAGGAAATAGAAAACGAATAAGGAAATGAAAATCGAATAAGGAAATAGAAACCAAATAAGGAAATAAAAATTGAATAAGGAAATAGAAACCGAATAAGGAAATAAAAAATCGAATAAGGAAATAGAAACCGAATAAGGAAATGAAAATCGAATAAGGAAATAGAAACCCAATAAGGAAATAGAAACCGAATAAGGAAATGAAAATCGAAAAAGGAAATTGAAAACGAATAAGGAAATAGAAACCGAATAAGAAAATGAAAATCGATTAAGGAAATAGAAATGAACATTGAATAAGGAAAAAGAAACCGAATAAGGTAATGCAAATCGAAAAAGGAAATGGAAAACGAATAAAGAAATGAAAATCGAATAAGGAAATAGAAACCGAATAAGGAAATGAACATTAAATAAGGAAATGAAAATCGAATAAGGAAATAGAAACTGAAAAAGGAAATGAAATTGAAAAAGGAAAAAGAAACCGAATAAGGAAATGAAAATTGAATAAGGAAATAGAAACCGAATAAGGAAATGAAAATCGAATAAGGAAATAGAAACCCAATAAGGAAATAGAAACCGAATAAGGAAATGAAAATCGAAAAAGGAAATTGAAAACGAATAAGGAAATAGAAAACGAATAAGGAAATGAAAATGGAATAAGGAAATAGAATCCGAATAAGGAAATGAACATTGAATAAGGAAATGAAAATTGAAAAAGGAAAAAGAAACCGAATAAGGAAATGCAAATCGAAAAAGGAAATAGAAAACGAATAAGGAAATGAAAATCGAATAAGGAAATAGAAACCAAATAAGGAAATAAAAATTGAATAAGGAAATAGAAACCGAATAAGGAAATAAAAAATCGAATAAGGAAATAGAAACCGAATAAGGAAATGAAAATCGAATAAGGAAATAGAAACCCAATAAGGAAATAGAAACCGAATAAGGAAATGAAAATCGAAAAAGGAAATTGAAAACGAATAAGGAAATAGAAACCGAATAAGAAAATGAAAATCGATTAAGGAAATAGAAATGAACATTGAATAAGGAAAAAGAAACCGAATAAGGTAATGCAAATCGAAAAAGGAAATGGAAAACGAATAAAGAAATGAAAATCGAATAAGGAAATAGAAACCGAATAAGGAAATGAACATTAAATAAGGAAATGAAAATCGAATAAGGAAATAGAAACTGAAAAAGGAAATGAAATTGAAAAAGGAAAAAGAAACCGAATAAGGAAATGAAAATTGAATAAGGAAATAGAAACCGAATAAGGAAATGAAAATTGAAAAAGGAAAAAGAAACCGAATAAGGAAATGAAAATCGAAAAAGGAAATAGAAAACGAATAAGGAAATAGAAAACGAATAAGGAAATGAAAATCGAATAAGGAAATAGAAACCGAATGTGGAAATGAACATTGAATAAGGAAATGAAAATTGAAAAAGGAAAAAGAAACCGAATAAGGAAATAGAAAGCAAATAAGGAAATGAAAATCGAAAAAGGAAATAGAAAACGAATAAGGAAATGAAAATCGAATAAGGAAATAGAAACCAAATAAGGAAATAAAAATTGAATAAGGAAATAGAAACCGAATAAGGAAATAAAAAATCGAATAAGGAAATAGAAACCGAATAAGGAAATGAAAATCGAATAAGGAAATAGAAACCCAATAAGGAAATAGAAACCGAATAAGGAAATGAAAATCGAAAAAGGAAATTGAAAACGAATAAGGAAATAGAAACCGAATAAGAAAATGAAAATCGATTAAGGAAATAGAAATGAACATTGAATAAGGAAAAAGAAACCGAATAAGGTAATGCAAATCGAAAAAGGAAATGGAAAACGAATAAAGAAATGAAAATCGAATAAGGAAATAGAAACCGAATAAGGAAATGAACATTAAATAAGGAAATGAAAATCGAATAAGGAAATAGAAACCGAATAAGGAAATGAAAACTGAAAAAGGAAAAAGAAACCGAATAAGGAAATGAAAATCGAAAAAGGAAATAGAAAACGAATAAGGAAATAGAAAACGAATAAGGAAATTAAAATCGAATAAGGAAATAGAATCCGAATAAGGAAATGAACATTGAATAAGGAAATGAAAATTGAAAAAGGAAAAAGAAACCGAATAAGGTAATGCAAATCGAAAAAGGAAATGGAAAACGAATAAGGAAATGAAAATCGAATAAGGAAATAGAAACCGAATAAGGAAATGAACATTAAATAAGGAAATGGAAATCGAATAAGGAAATAGAAACTGAAAAAGGAAATGAAATTGAAAAAGGAAAAAGAAACCGAATAAGGAAATGAAAATTGAATAAGGAAATAGAAACCGAATAAGGAAATGAAAATTGAAAAAGGAAAAAGAAACCGAATAAGGAAATGAAAATCGAAAAAGGAAATTGAAAACGAATAAGGAAATAGAAAACGAATAAGGAAATGAAAATGGAATAAGGAAATAGAATCCGAATAAGGAAATGAACATTGAATAAGGAAATGAAAATTGAAAAAGGAAAAAGAAACCGAATAAGGAAATAGAAAGCAAATAAGGAAATGAAAATCGAAAAAAAGGAAATAGAAAACGAATAAGGAAATGAAAATCGAATAAGGAAATAGAAACCGAATAAGGAAATAAAAGTTGAATAAGGAAATAGAAACCAAATAAGGAAATAAAAAATCGAATAAGGAAATAGAAACCGAATAAGGAAATAGAAACCGAATAAGAAAATGAACATTGAATAAGGAAATGAAAATTGAAAAAGGAAAAAGAAACCGAATAAGGAAATGCAAATCGAAAAAGGAAATAGAAAACGAATAAGGAAATGAAAATCGAATAAGGAAATAGAAACCGAATAAGGAAATGAAAACCGAATAAGGAAATGAACATTGAATAAGGAAATGAAAATTGAAAAAGGAAAAAGAAACCGAATAAGGAAATGAAAATCGAATAAGGAAATAGAAACCGAATAAGGAAATGAAAATCAAATAAGGAAATAGAAACCGAATAAGGAAATGAAAACCGAATAAGGAAATGAAAATTTTGAGGAAAAAAAAATTTGTGAAAAAAAAATTTG
This sequence comes from Mytilus edulis, assembly GCF_963676685.1. Taxonomy (NCBI): domain Eukaryota; kingdom Metazoa; phylum Mollusca; class Bivalvia; order Mytilida; family Mytilidae; genus Mytilus; species Mytilus edulis. The sequence continues at coordinate 64,858,131 of NC_092355.1, read as the reverse complement.
AGGAGAAAAAAATTTGTGAAAAAAATTTTGAGGGGAAAAAAAATTCAGTTTGGACTTTCAAAATTTGAATATCGAAAAAGGAAAAAGGAAGAAGGAAACAACTTGTGTCTGGTTTGTATATCATGTATATAGTTGTCCATTTGTCTATCACAACTCCTTTCCCGGTTTATTTTCACATGTAGGCTAAACGCATAAAAGATAAAAGTTTGAAAAATTGTTTTATATAATTTCACTCGTTCAAGAAACGTTTTACTGCATGCATGAATGAATTTAAATTAGATATATATATTTAATCGTTTTGGCTTTGACAGAGTTTAAACCATAACATATTTATCTCAGTACCTAATGGTCACATGAGCATGATGATAGTCCATCAAACAAGTACAATATACAAGGTTGTCGGGTAAAGAAGTTGGATATCAAACTTGGAAAAACAACCTGAGGAGAATTCCACACGGATATGTATTTTCTCTTCAACAATATTCTAATTCTCTTTATTTTCATTTAAACTTGGCTAATACATTTTCTGGCATATACAATAAAACTAAACATACGATAAAATTGAGAATGAAAACGGGGAATGTGTAAAAGAGACAACAAAACAACCAAAGAGCAGACAACAGCCAAATGATTGATGATCTAATATAAACTATACCACAAGACCACAAGATACCCTTTGCATATATTTACATACTTAATATATTCTATGGAATTTATTTCTGCACAAAAACGAATTCAGAAAGTTAACTAACTTGTTGAATTCCTATTTTAGTGCAAAATTTGATCATTTGATTGTTGATTGCCTAACGTCCAGTGGCAAACATTTCATGCATATTTAGGACGAAATATTATTTAAAAAAAAATATGGGAGGGTTGGGATCCCGCTAACATGTTTAACCCTACCACATTATCTATGGATGTGGCTGTCCCAAGTCAGGAGCCTGTAATTCAGTGGGTGTCGTTTGTTTATGTGTTATATATTTGTTTTTGTTCACTTTTTTTTATACAAACAAGGCCGTGAGTTTTCTCGTTTGAATTGTTTAACATTGTCATATCGGGGCATTTTGTAGCTGACTATGCGGTATGGGATTTGCTCATTGTTGAAGGCCGTACGGTGACATACAATTGTTAATGTCTGTGTCATTTTGGTCTCTTGTGGACAGTTTTCTCATTGGCAATCATACCACATCTTCTTTTTTATATATGGAGTAATACTTGTGACATATTTAAATGTTTCGTATCATTTGGTAAAGTATCTAATGTCAACTTTGCCTATGTAGATAGAATGAAACCGAAAGAAAAAAAATTTAGCTGAAGCTTGCTCCTTATTAGTATTTAGTGCAAAAAAAAACCGTTTGTGAACTGTTTAAGACAGAGTGGACTCCTTAGCAGCCGAGTGTTTAGACGCACCCGTCTGGAAAATCTATGTGCTGTATATCTTGTTCCTTTGCAAGACTTGTCATTGTCTCATTCATTCGTATTCTTTAGTATAGGGCATATTATTTCTCCGCTAACAGTCAAAAAGTCTACTTTATACCTGACACGCAATAGTATTTTCAAATTTCTTTAATTTAATACCAAGATAAATAAAAACCACCTATATTTATTTGATACTCAATATGTTTCCTTGCATATAAACATATTCTCATTCGGTCAATAAAATATGAAATTGATATACAGAACATTCAGAAATGTGAATGTTATAAAAATGTTGTTATATCAGAGATAGGTATTTAACGCCATTATAAAAAATGAGCCGTTAATATACATGTTGATTTGTAATACCCGGAAATGTCAAGGTATACCACTGCCTATATCATTGTATATAGCCAAACAGAATGGGTCATACATGTAAATGTGAAAGAAATTCGTAAAGCATGACCATTCATGATTTAAGTGGGGTTCTAATATGTGCTACAATACAATAAATTTACAAGCAGTATTTTTAATTGATTGAAGGAAGTGTAAAATTAAGTCCGAAGAACTTTCTATATTTGTTATGTCAGTGAAGAAGGCAATTGAAAATACATAATGTCCATTGTCATGAAATATTGTCTCCTAAGTGGACAGCATTTTACAGCGACAGTTATGAAATATGGTTTATCTACAGAACAAACTGTTGTTATAAATGTTATTAAATTGTGTCCTCTAAGGAAAATAATACTGTACAACATCTGTTACTTATTTGAGTTTGAATTATGCATGTATATAATTATATTAAGAGATATAAATATTAAGATAAGGATGGTATGAGTGCCAATGAGACAACTCTATGTCAAAGTAACAATTAATTAAAGTTTCGATTAAAAGTTAAAATGTGTCCAGTAATAACAAGGCAATGGATATCATTTAATACTTAAATCCCATCAAAAGATGCCCTGGTGGACACAATGTCCTCTGAAAAAATGTCCCCCTGGACAATATTTTGGTAGTGAATAATGTTTTTGTTCATGGACTCTTTTTCATACTTAAGGACATATTTTCATAGGAAATTGTGTCCAGGACACATTTAAATAAGTAGATATTGTCCATGGGCAGTATTTACTATGAAAATATGTCCAGTGGCCAGACAAGAAATATAAAAAAAAAAAATTAAAAACATAAAAAATCTGCCGACCGAGTCCCTGAGGTAATTTTTTAGATATTTAAAACCGAACTTAGAGAGATATTTTTAATTTTCATAATATAATGCGGGCATGCACGTGTCATCGATTACACACCTACTCAGCCGTGAATTACACAATCAACAACATCGATTAGGATATCCTTATTGCTTATGACTATAATGATATGAGAACAACGTTTAAATAAAATAGAATAATACATCTTCAACAATGTTTCTGAATTGTTCCATGTTATTAAATACATTAAGGATAGTGCATTTCAGTGATTATGGAGAGTGAGACAAAATATATAATAATTGACATTTTGTATTGATTTAGATTGAATAAATTTTAATTACAAAGTTGCTTTATATATAATAGTTCAAGAAAAAACACAACACTATCTTTAAAATGATTTTTTTCTTGTTCAAAGAAATATATTCTAAAAACCGAATTCTAATTGTCTAGATAGCAAACCATGATCGCACACAAATCATCATCTAAGTTAAATGCTTCCCTTTATTCGTTTGTTGAATTAATTTTGTATTTTATTTTTTTTTGTTTTAGTTCTCTTAATATTCCTTTATTTATTTTTGTGTCTTATCCAATTTGTACTTGAACAAATAAAATTTGTTTAACTAAACTAAATTGTGACTTTTTGTCCTGTGACTTTCTGTCCTACATTCGTTTATTGAACATGAATGACCACCTATAGGATATACATCGACATCCTGTGACACGAGTATAATCTGTTGAATACCCTCAAAACTACACCATTGTACACATCACAGAGTTTTATAAAAAATACAATTAGCAGTATACGGCGTCAACTCATTCAACATTTTGAAGTCTAATGATAACTTATGAAATATCATATTGCAATTATGATAAAAAGAAACATACTATGGACTTTGTTCATTGTTAAAGGCCGTACGGTGACCTATAGTTGTTAAATGTCTGTCATTTTGGTCTCTTGTGGAGAATTGTCGCATTGACAATCATATCGCAACTTTCTTTTTTTATTTATACGAATAACAGCAGATAATTTCAAGATTTTAATAGTGTATTATTCGCCATAAAGACAAATTTTATTGTCATATAATAGCGGTATTTTTAACATTGCCTATAAGAGAGAGAGGGTTTGGCTTGCCATAAAACCAGGTTCAATCCACCATTCTTCAATTGAGAAGATTCACAATATTACTTCTATGATTCAGTGTAACTCCATTTACCGGTAAATTTCATTTTAACTTCTCTGACAAAAAAAAAAAAAAAAAAAAAATCCCAACACCTTTGTCAAACATGGATTTTTTTTTTACTTTACGAGCTAACAATTTGCCAGAGCAATTTCAAGGTTGATTCATATTCACCATTTGGTACATGTATATGTCCGTGTTTAAAGCGATACGTACATGCAGGACAAATTATTTTGTTGAATGAAATCATATTCTAATGGGTGCCGTAGGAGAACCACTAGAGTTTTGAGCAAGAATTTCTTGGCATGAAACAGATCGAAATCTCGGAGTTATGATATTTCATGTATATTTGGAATCGGTATTAACCCGGTAACCTTTGCCCAAAAAAATGAATGGTAGTGCCCCTGCCGTATTCGATGTTTATTCTGAGTCAAGTGTTTGTGCGGAAACTCGCAAGTAGACAACATGCATGTGTATTAGACCATAGCAGGCTTTTCTTATAAAATAACGAGTGGTGCCTGTCCGGTACACGAAAAGATCGGTTAGAAAGCAAGTTTTTAATTTTAGTTAGTTTGGAAAGCTTAATTCGAGGGTTGAAAATTGTAAGCGCCAAAAAAGGAGGTTTGAGTGGTCCACTGGCAATATTTTTATTTCAAAAACGGTACATTTGATAGGTTTATATGTTCTTTTATCTAATCTTTTTAATAACTAATGGATGCCGTAGGAGGTCCAACAGAGTTGTGATCAAGGATTACTTGGCATGACCAAAAATGTGTTGGTCCGAGAAACGTTAACACTCAAATCTGACCAACCTTGAATTTCTGCGGACCAATGTCCTTACTGAGTGAAAGATACATACATTTTATTAACACCAAACTAAAACTTTGAATGTTGAACGTATAAGGATTATTACTTAAAAAAAATTGAGATTTTTTTTCCCACAAATTTGAGGAAAACATTCAAGTTTCATTTTAAAATAATACATCATATCGTATTTTAAAGGAACAAAAATGCGTTTTCAATCTCGACATTTTAAGGGAGGAAAAAAAAAAGGAATTGCAAAAATTTACCGGAATATTTTTAGGTTCGTTCGTTTTAGTTTTTAACGAAGATGACATGTGAAAGCTATAAATTTTGTGGATAATTCAATTAATTGAATAAAAAGGATATGTATGAATGTATTGTTGATTAGTGCAGAAAAATAATAATCATTTATATTACGCTGGCCATAAGCATGAGTAGTTATTGCACGACGGGATCGCAATTTAAAATCGCAAAACCGAGTATACTCGATTTTTAGAGTTCGCCCTGACCGGTTAACTGTACATCAATATCGCTTTCATGATTATATATGAATATTTTATATGATCTTAGTACTACATGTATTCGTTTTCTGTATTGTTTGTCGACTTTATCTGAAAACCAAGTTTTTTTAAATGTACGCTAGATTTTTAAAACCGATTAGAACTTAATAATAAAAGCAGTGAAACCTATATCGTTATTTATCATATACTTAGACTAAATAACATATGATTTTTACTGTATGATAATAGCATTCAATTAACGTAAATTCCATATGTTTCGAATTGGTGCTTAGCGGGCTGATATGAAAAGTTTATCACATGCTTCGATTGTTATCACATGCCTTTCCGTAACTTTATCACATGGCATTCCGGTGATACTCGGCAAATTCCGGAAAATACACCCAAATGTTACGTTTTCAGTGAAAAACATTACGAAATAGTGTACAAAACAATTATTTAGATACTGAAAAGTATATTGTGTAAATTAATAACAAAAAAAAAATAAAAATAAAAAAACAAACAAATTATTAAATAAATGCATTCTTTATAAGTTTCAAACATAATTTAGAAAGTTACTTTGAAAAGGTTGACTTTTTCAAACAGTGTTCATTATGAATATTGTTGTTTTTTTTGGTTTGTCGAGTCGTCCATATTAAAAATGTGTTCTGCTCTGCTGAGGCATATGGTAGAAAGATTTGATATCTAATGTACTAAATTTGGGTCCGACGTCCTTGAACTTTTCAATCTTTGAACTTCTATTTGGGAACCAAAAAAGGATCAATATATGAATCTGTTATTTTTCTCCATTGTTGAAGCATATGATAAAAAGATCATAACATGTCATTTTTCATATCGCATATATTATCAGCCCTCGGTCAATATCAGCCCTCGAGCCATGCGGCTCTTGGGCTGATATTGAACCTAGGGCTGATAATACATGCGATATGAAAAATGCCATGTAATAATCTGATATTATTAACTGAGGCCAATTCGGCCACGCGTGTACGCGCAGACAGAGCCTCAACAGGAAGGCAGATCACGGCTTAATTTATACAAGGAAAGTTTTATTCGTACTTTATTTACAAATACATGTATTTGATCTGTATTGTTTACATGACCATGATCACGGAAGTCTTAATTTTATATATTAATTTGCAATATTGTGATCAAAATTCGTTTTTTTAAACAAGGAAATAATTTTGTAGTCGTTGAAATTTAATTGCATTATGGGTAATTTCGGATCGTGTAGATAGAATGGGGAATGGTGTATGGCGTAATGTGTAAGGTGTATGGTGCAAAGATGTAACGTGTATGGTGTAATGGTACAAGGTGTATGGTGTAATAGTGTATGGTGTATGGTGTAATGGTGTATGGTGTTAGTGGGAAATTTACACCATCCAAGGACTGTATGTGATTTTTGCACAAAAGGGAGATTATTTGTAGCTTTTTCAATGATATAAACATTTTAAAATGTTGGCAAGAGTTTATTTTATGACTCATCTTATTTTTGCAGGTTCATTTGTTTGTAAAGTACTAACTTGTCGGTTTTTTTTAATTATTTTTGTTTTAATTTGCGATTGTCTGAAAAATGTGAAGAAAATCAGCCGTGCGGAATTATTCTAAAATCAAACTAAACTTTATTGTTTGCTGATTCCAATCGTTAATATCGTATTTCCCCTCAAAGAGACTTGTAAATGTTTCTTTAACGTATATATAACTTTCACTACATCAGGCATCGGACATACGACATGTCTTTTTCGACATGGCGAAGCTGCATATTTTATACATCCGAACAGCCAAACGGAAGCAACCCTATAACGTTTCTGACGGATGAGTTCTATAGATTTCAGTATTTCTGTAACCAATGCAAGCCAAGACTTTTAATAAATAGAGATAAAGGTTTGCATTAATGAAACAGCAAATCAACGACATAGACAAATCAGAATATTTAGAGTCAATGTAGTCTTCTGTTTTAATCTTATGTTGAAAAATTGAAAGTCAAAATTATAAATATACCCTTTAATTCTATAAAACTATCTTATGATGTTATTTCAATGCTAAAAAAGAATTAAAAACAAATAATATTTAAATGAAGCAACGCCATTAAACCGGTCCGTTTTCAATGCAATTTGGGATCTGTTATTTTTCTATAACAGTCTGAGAACTGTTTAACTACATGATATACAGTCCGCCAAAAGTTAATCACCACCTAAAAATAAATCGCAATATGTTTTAACTGTTGGAAGGGTTATTGTTCATCAACGCTGGAACATGAGAAGCTAGCAAAATGTGAATTGGTCAAATGAGTGTTGGTTTCTGTAACGACATAATACGAGTTTGGTCGGGAAATAAAACTTCTTATGAACAAAACAACATTTGCCCAGCGACTGAATACGTTGCGGTGGTGTTACAGTATGGGGTTTCTTCTCATACTGTTTTTAGATGGGTATGTATATTCTGCTGGGTATCATGAACGGACAGACATACAGGGATTTGGCGCTTAGAAACATTGCAGTCCTTCATTTTGAGAAGTATCAACATGCTTCAAGACCCTTGTTCATGTACGACAATGCTAGACCACACAGGGCAAGGACTGTAACCGATCACAAAGAGCAAGAAGCCGCATCGACACTTTATTTTCGCTTTATATGTCTCCAGACATGAACCCTATCGAACATGTCTGGGATGCCATTGGCAGACATCTCAGTCGCGGAGATCCACCTTTGCAAAATCTAAGCACTTTAGGAGGGGTAATTGTTGCTGAATGGAAGTAATTTGCTCAACTAAAATTCAAAAGACTTGTACCGAGTGGTATAAGACGCCGTGTTATTGAACTATACCGGATGAGAGATGATTATACATCCTATTGACATTAACATTAACTATGCCGAAGATGCAAGATTATTTGTAGAGACTTTTAATAGTATAGGGTGATTTAATGTTTAAAAAAATAAAATTACAGTGAAACTTAAATATCATTTCTGATTTGTGTTACTTTCACTATTTCTATGAACGAAACATTCAAATGCATAGAACCTGCATAAGTGACCAAACTTAAGTTGATGGTTTGTTTTTAAATGTTAAACACACCGTCATTGTCCGATTTTTATAACGTCATGTTGACACAGGAACTGCAAATGATAGACCAAGGTCGGGAAGACCCCGTATAACTACCGATTGTGATGACAGACTGCTTATTAGTCGAGCTAACACATTTACTACTGCCCCACAGCTTAGACACCATTGGCCTCACGGTGGTCGTTTTAGTGTTCAAACATTGGTCTTTCGACTTCATAGAGGCTACCTTAGAGCATCTCGTGTTATCAACAGCTAGGCACCGTATAATCAGGTTTCGAAGGGTTATTGTCCATCGACGCTGGATCATGAGAAGCTAGCAAAATGTTCATTGGTCAAATGAGAGTAGGTTTCTGTAACGGCATAATACGAGTTTGGTCGGGAAATAAAACTTCTTATGAACAAAACAACGTTTGTCCAACGACTGAATACGTTGCGGGTGGTGTTACAGTATGGGGTTTCTTCTCATACTGTTTTTAGATGGGTATGTATATTCTGCAGGGTATCATGAACGGACAGACATACAGGAATTTGGCGCTTAGAAATAGTGCAGTCCTTCTTCTGATAAGCCTCAATATGCGTCAAGACCCTTGTTCATGTACGAAAATGCTAGACCACACAGGGCAAGGACTGTAACCGATTACAAAGAGCAAGAAGCCGCATCGACACTTTATTTTAGCTTTATATGTCTCCAGACATGAACCCTATCGGACATGTCTGGGATGCCATTGGCAGACATCTCAGTCGCGGAGATCCACTTTTGCAAAATCTAAGCAATTTAAGAGGGGTAATTGTTGCTGAATGGAATTAATTTGCTCAACTAAAGTTCAAAAGACTTGTACAGAGTGGTCTAAGACGCCGTGTTATGGAACTATACCGGATGAGAGATTATTACACATCCTATTGATATTGACATTACATTTGCCGAACATGCAAGATTATTTGTAGAGACTTTTAATAATATAGGGTGATTTAATGTTTGAAAAAAATAAAATTACAGTGAAACTTAAATACCATTTCTGATTTAAGTTACTTTCACTATTTCTATGAACGCAACATTCAAATGCATAGAACCTGCATAAGTGACCAAACTTAAGTTGATGGTTTGTTTTTAAATGAAAAATTACACGATGCAATTAAAATAGATGGTGATTATTTTTTTGCGGACTGTATATATTTAGACTCAGTCCAATTCGGAAAATTTAGGATTGTGCAAGTTGTTGTTTTTGAACTTTTCTTATCTTTTTGACTGCTTGTTAATAAGTAAAAGTTTAATGATTAATTAAATATTTACATTTAAAGACCTCCTCACAATAAGAACTGTTCAAATTCAATCGCCCTTCGGGCTGAGGGATCTCACCATCATTAACCTTTCCAAACTTAAGGCCAAATTCGCCGATGAGTCTTTTTTGTCAAAACGCGCAAGTTGCGCAATTACAAAATTACAATCTTATTATCTGTGATGAGTTTATCTAACCGACCTATATTTCATAAAATGCCCTGTACAAAGTCAGGAAAATGGCCATTATTATATTATAGTTCGTTTCTGTGTGTGTTACATTGTAATTTTGTGTTTTGTTGTGTCGTAGTTCTCTTATATTTGATATGTTTCCCTCAGTTTTAGTTTGTAACCTGGAATTGTATTTTCTCTATCGATTCATGAATTTCAAACAGCGGTATGCTACTGCTGCTTTTATCCGTACTTTACAATTTACGGTCTTCTAAATCATTAACCTATATTGTATCAGTAATCAAAGCCGCGCTTCAAAATTATTGTGAAACTGCCTATTCTGGAGGTGACGTTCCAAACTAAAAGACAAATTGAAAGAGTTCGTATTGCTTTGTTTCATAACAAAAATATTGCGAACGTAGATATAGGTGTCTTGCATGGGGGAGGTATAAATCCTACTTTGTAAAGAATCACTCTGATTTAAACAAAAGATTCTCTGAAACTGACATTATAAATGTGTTTGTTTTCTTGATTGAAAACACATTTGTTACTTTTTGGGGACGGGTTTTCCACATACTGTCGGCATTTCAAGGGAAACTAATTGTGCCCCTCTTCTTGTCGACTTGATTCTTTATTATTATGAGGCTGACTCATACAGGAACTTCTTAGGAAGAAAGATAAGAGGTTAGCAATATCTTTTAACTTTACTTTCCACTATATAGATGATGTTCTTTCACTAAATAATTAAAAATTTGGTGACTTTGTGGAACGCATCTATCCCATCGAGCTAGAGATAAAGGATACCACAGATACAGTTAAGTCAGCCTCAAATCTTGACTTACATCTAGAATTTGACAATGAGGGTCAATTGAAAACAAAACTTTACGACAAAAGAGATAATTCCAGCTTGCCGATTGTGAACATTCCATTTCTATGTAACAACATTCCAGCAGCGGCTGCATACTGAGTATGCATTTTCCAATTGATACGATTTTCCCGGACTTGTTTTTCCTATCATGATTTTCTTGGTAGATGGTTGCTTCTCACAAGCAAGCTATTAAACCGTGAGTTCCAAATGTTGAAGTTAAATCATCCGTTCGTAAATTTTACCGACGCTATCACCAGTTGGTTGATCGTTATGGAATAATAGTTTCACAAATGATATCGGATATGTTCCTTATGTCGTAACTACGATCCTCTTCCCTTTTACCACGGATGTGACCTACCGAATTAGACTACTTATAGGGTTTGAAATAGTTTGCTCAGTTATTTAATATAATGAACTCTGTATACCAAGCATGAGAAAGAATTTAGTATCGAAAGCGAGTATCCGTTCAACAATCCTAACAATAGTGTTACGTTTGAAGTTATTTGATTTGAGCATACTAGAGATTATGTAAAATGCATGAAGAATGAGTTTATAATAAAAGGCTCAATATAATATGTGCAACTCGCCAAGGTATATGTGCCTGTTCAAAACTTTCACACATTGTAGACGAGTATATTAAAATCATGATAAAATATCGTTATTGTTCAGCTTGTACGGCTTCTCGTTTGTTTGTTTAGTTTATCTCTCTTTCCTATTTTGCTTTAAAACGCATAAGAGGTAAAACACAATCCACATGTATGGGCAATCACTCCTATATGTATTAAAAGTAACGATATCGATCAAATTTCTCTTTTATGTCTAACCTTACACGTCATTTTTGGCATTTAAAGTTTCAATAGATATATTATAAATTTAAAATAAGTTTACTTATTAGAATTTTAAAATAAAACGTTACAAATTGTCATTTATGGGCAATAGCTCATATTTGGATTTGGCGGACGATTTCCTTAGTGTTGTGTCTTGAGTTTAGACCATGTATTGGTGAGCATTTTTGCTGATTAAGAGGACTTGAAGAGAATATATCACTTGGCTCTTTTGACGAGGTAAACTGAAAATTCCTTCAGTACTATCCATATTATAAAGACCAATAACTTGAAAAATACACATTTAAATTGTTTTTTTTAAATGAACGGTATGTGACATGTGTAAGGTTCAATAATTCCATCAATCACTTTAAGTAGCCAGTAAATCCAGCCACGTAAACTTATATATCTGTAAGACATTTGAAAATTTACATTTAACATGACATTTGTGGTCACTTAATTCTTGAACGATCCATCAGAAAATCATAAAAATTCAAAAGAAGCTTTTCATCATCCTATTACATATCAAGTTTTTGAAAAAAAAATCATAGATTAGGGTTATCGCAACTTATGTTGTTAATTGTCTTATATCTTACATTTAAAGTCCTGGTTAATACTCTTTAACAAGAAACGAAACATTCTCATAACTGAGCTTTGTTCTGTCTTTGTCAATTTACGTAAAATAAAATAATGAGTTGAAGAAAGTATCAGTTGTCGTATAAAGTTTGAGGTACAGATTAATGGATATTGATATACCTTAAAATCATAATTCGTAACATCTTTGACGAACATATCCTAAAGTTTGATTTTTTTGTAATGTATGAATTGAAAACTTACCATTAATTTGCCCATCAGACCTATTTTTGAAAATGTTTTTAATTTCTTCCACGGTGATTGTATTGTTATCTGTTGTTGTTATTGCACCCTGAAACAATAATTTGAATGTTAACTATATACAATTGACAGTCAAGAATACTGACATGTAAACATGTTAATTGGATATCATTTTGCATACATTTACAAATGTAGTTTGATGAGGAGAGCATGCAATTTATTGCCTTACATAATACATTTGTTTCCTGCTAAGTCCTTTAACCAACCCCTTGCAAGTAAAAGAAGAAGGTCGTCAAGGAAACAAATACCCCTACATGTTAATTGGGTATCCATTTGCATACATTTACACATGTATTTTGATGAGGAGAGCATGGCATTTATTGCAGAACGGCATATTGAACCTGTGTATAATAGTTATTATTCGTTTTTGAGCACTCTTGATACAAATAAAGTTTAAAGATTTAGAAAACAGGTAAAAGTAGTCATTTGAAGATAATAAATCATATAAAGAACTGTTTGACAAATTCTGTCAAAATGATATGCCATGTCTAATTTTATTTTTTTAAGCAATACATGTATACTTAAGTTATTTTTAAGCCGTAATATATTTGTTGGTTGCCAAGTATGATGATCTGATACATTATTTAAACTATAATATTATAGAATTATTGTTTCAATTGGCTGAGTAAGTTAGACTTATTGTAGACATTACCAAAATTGATCACCATGCATATCATGAAAACATTTCAATTAAATCAAGTATGTCAATAAAGGTATTGCTTTTGAAAATATTGACAGTGTTTGCACTTTTGAATTTTAGAGGTACTTAGGCTTTACTACCTCAGGAGTAGATTATCTTAGCTGTATTTTGCAAAACGTTTTGGAACTTTGGACCTCAATGTTTTCAACTTCGTACTTTATTTGGCCTTTTTAGCTTTTTGGGATTCGAGCGTCAATGATGAGTTTTTTATAGACACATCTTACCATATAGCACGAACGGACGCCCGTTGACAAAATTGTTATTCGTTGGGAGTTCGTTGATGTACTGACCAAATAAAACGGACGCGTAACAAATGTATAACAGACACACACCGGATATGCAATGAACGAGAGACGGAAACGTACCGGACAGAACGGATGTCGAACGTTCATCTAAAGGACGAGTACCGCATACAATGGTCACATAACGGAAGCGTAACGGATGAACAAGATATACGGGAAAAGGCGACAATATTAAAACATGTAAGTCGCATAAATATTCAAAAAGTTTGTGTAAATGGTTTTGGTTTCTTCCCCAAAATGGCGCTTTTCAACTGCGTATTTTATTTGGCCTTTTTATCTTTTTTTACTCAATGAGTTTTTTTTTAGACGTAACGTGCATTGGATGAGAAATACACTCACGTATAAGATGCCAACACACTGATATAAAATAATAACATTCTAGCACCGATTAGGTACAAATTTTGACAAGTTTGTGATATCGAAAACGATGGTGTTCTAATTTTTCAGTAGTAAAGCTATTTATATCGATCAATTCAGCTACATGTACGTTGTTGCATACCTTAGAAAAACGACCAAATACGAGGAATTGAGGTATAATGGTTTTTGTTAGAAGTGAAATAATCTTCAATTTGTTAAAAACGAATATCAATTATGTGCAGTTAGCACACAATGAGTTGTGGATGCAGAATATTTGACGGGGGATGGCATTAAGGTCTTTCAATTAGGAAATTGTTGCAACTCCCAGTAATGAACGCTGTCAAGGTCTCAAATTCTAATATGGAACGGGCTAGATTTGAATTAGGAATGACTGCGTTTATGTCCGTTAGACGTCTGTCCATAACCGTTTCATGTCCGTTGAGTGTACGTTTTATCCGTCGACGTCCGTTTTGTCAGATGGAAAATGTTGAGCGTGTTCAAAACTTTCAAACGGTTGAAGTGTCCGTTGAAATGTCCGACAGGCGTCCGTTTTATACGGTACTCGTCCGTTTCGTTTCCGTTTTGTATCCGTTACTTGTCCGTTATACATCCATTGGAGTTCATGAAAACAAATTCACCAACGGACTTTTACCGGACGTTTAAGGTGGATCCCTACAGATACAGCTAATTTTTTTTCACCATTAAATTTTTCTTAAAATTAACATACATATACTATGCAATGGCCTCTATGAAAATTTGAGTTAAAAATAGTATGTCACCAGACTCGTTTCCATGGTAAAGGTCACCAAAGTTGGTACATCACGTGTATGCATAAATACATACCTGATGTAGAAACTCTGGATTTTTTTTAAGCCTTTGAAAGTATTTTGAAAGGTTTGTTCTTCATTTATTACATAATTATTATTTAAAATGTAAATAAAACACAAATAATGGCAGTTTTATTCATTTTCATTGATTTCGGCTCTAATTTCATCAACACTGCTCCACAAAACAAAACACAGATTTTGTTAAAAATTTCTATTTTTCTTAAATTTCCAAAAAAATGGTCCAATGAATATTTTTTTAAATTTGACATAAGATGGTCATAACAATGAGCTTTAAAATGAAATTAAAAAAATATGGGTCACCAGACTATTTTTTGCCCGAAAAACGTTTTTGTGACCCCTAACGAAACAGTGATCAACAGCAGTTTTTTGTATATCTTTCATCATCGGTGATCAAAGTGTGACATATGTTGTTATATCTTTTGTTAAACTAACACAGAATAATACAGTTTCACAAGGCGATCATATGAGAACAATTTTTTGGTTTCTATGAACAACGGTTACCATGGCAACAGGACATGAAGTTGGAAATTTCAAGTTTTTGCATTGTTCTGATGTGCAAGATTAACAACCTAACAGACAATGGCAGATCAAATACCATAATTTCAGAGCACAACACATGGCTTCTATGTAAATGTAAACAAATATTATGATACATTGTAATGCAGCTTATATTAGCATTACTGTGGTCTTAAATGAGCAAAATAAATTACTCAGAAGTTAGCGAAAATCACCAAATATATTTATTTTTAAATTATCGATTCATAGGTAAGTCATGCAAGTAAATGGATTAAAAAAGACTTTGTCACCTTTTCCTCAGTTAATGATTTAAGTTTGATGAAGCATAATGATAATACATTATATATTTCAGTTGTCATAGTAACATAACCAAAAAATGATGAAATAATAACTTTTTCAAAGGTTTTTCAACTTTCTTTATTTTGAATGCCTCAATAATCAAGCAAACATATAACTGTTTAATTTACAAATATGTAAATAGTTTACTCCTCTGATTCAGTCAAGTAATTATTGATAGTCATAGCATTATTAGAGTTCACTTTGTTCTCAGTCAAAATTGTCAATCCTTCCATATTGAATAGTACATTTTGCTCCCAGTCAGATATATCATATTACTATTAGTGGCAATTCTTTTCTTTTAAAATCTTTGTTTTCTGGTTATCTGTTTGCCTCTCTAATTTCTTATTCATACTTTCCCAAATTTTCTGCGTAAATTTTCCAGGGGAACATTCTATTGCTGCATTTACCTGAAAGTTTAATTTATTTATTTGTAATGAAAAGGTGTAATATATACTAATAAACTACTAAATCTATATAATATTTCAGTGAGTGCAAAATTAATCCAATCATGCATTACAACATCAATTTAAAAAGATTATATTATACCTGACTAACAAAGGTACTCATTAAGAGTTTTATAATATGATATATGGCCAGATTTTTGAAGTGATTGCAATAATTAGGTCAGCTGATGGGTATGCATTTGATATTGCTTTTGCATATGATGGCCATCCTTTTTAGTGGTTTTTTGTTTTGTGTACAATGGCAATTTGGAATGCAATAATTGACAATATAAATGATATAGGGAGCATTATAGGGTCCAATGCAAATTCAAGGTATACATGTATATTTAATAGGTGTGACCTTTACCATATACCTTAAATCAATACAGTTGAACTGTTCTTTTTGGTAAAAATTTACATATACAGCATGTGACCAAGTTTGAAATAAACATAAGTTATCTACATCACATAGTTATCTTCATTGTCAGAATTGTGGCACATAAGAACCAGTGGCAGTCTTAATAATATACTTTGTATTTAAATTATAAAATAAAGTACAAATCAATAGTGTAAAATGTGGATCACTGTGACCTTCTTTTGCCTGGAAGCTGAGTTACTGAGACTCTGAGAGTGTATGTATAAGTTTGCATGATCTGACACCTTTTAGTTGCTGAGATATACATTTGTTGTATATGAAATTGGATGTTTAATGTAACCAAAGTCAGTGAAGTGGAAAATGTAGGTCAGTGACATATGTGTACAAGTTTACATGATCCTACATTTTATAGTTGAGTCTACTAAATATATTGTCCAAAAAGAAATGTTATAAATGCCTGCAAAACACCATTATCAGATTAAAAAGTCTCAAATGAAACCTAAGTTTTTTTTCAAAGGTAACTACATGTAATTATCCTAAAATGTATGTATTTACCATTGACAGTCATCCTTCATTTTTCTACAAAACTGCTGCTAATAACCTGCTGTTAAATGATAACCATGAGACCTACAATTGATAACAAATATAACAAAAATTAAATAAGTAAATTAATATGATATAGGATTCATAAAAAGTGAGAGTTTTATATTACTTGTTATCAATGTTGGTTGTTGAATATCAAAATAGTGAAAATAATGATAAAAAAAGCCATATTCCATATAATAACAAGAGCATTAATGCTAAGTATGGCATCCTCTCACCATAGAAGACTGTTGCTTTCACATGGGTGTTTAGAATCTACAATGTCCACTTTCACCTTGACATTTGGGAATATCTTTTCTATTAATAAAGTTAAAGTCTAAATTCTTTAAATTTACCTGTATTACTTTCATAGTTTCAACCAGTACCAAACATTTGCAATTCTGCAACAAAACTAGCTTCAACCTAATGAAAAAAAGTGATAACAAATATATATAAATGAAAGTGCATGCAGTGTTCAAATACTATAGCTAAAACATATTACATTTAAAATTTACTGGAAACTCAGGCTGTTAACAATGAAATTTGTAATAATAATATGTATAAAGGCTTTCAAAACCAAATAGGTTTCATTAAATTTGTTGAAATTATACATTAATATAGATTTCATTTAATAAATACAAATGTAACTAATTCTAGTTCAATATTTTTATTGAAACAAATTCTGTCATGTTCTATACATGAAAGTCTTCAAGTATATACATGTATAACAATGCTTTACCACAAAATTGATTTGAAATATTGACCCTAAACTTGAAATTATTACCAAGATCTGTTAATTCATTTTTATGACTGCTTAAGTGCAAATATGAATATAATTATGGTCCTCGTTATACTTTATATATCTACTTAGGAAAATTATCAAAAAATACTTTGAAATTATATGACTAAAGGTTTAATTACCTTCTAATTATTCATTAAATTAACCATGTTTAAAACTGTTTCTTCTTTTGACTTTATTTACAGGATTTGTGTGCAACTGCAAATATTTTCTTTCCAGTTTAATTTTCCTTTTTCTTTAAGTATGGTTGATGAATTCACAGAAAGTACATTCAATCCATTAAGGAAATTGTTGAAATGTGTGGCACAAATTTCTGCATGTATCATTCCTGAAAAATATGATATGAAATGTCAGTTTGCACATGTATTGGTTAATTAGATAAACTATAAACTATTTAGACTTGAGTTCATAATTTTATTTGGAATATATATACAATTGATTTTTTCAATTTATATTTATAAAATATGATTGTGAATTCATGTTTACCTTTATTCTTATAGATCACAGACTCACATTTATTTCTAATAATGTGGAATGAGAAGGGGTGCCCCTTCTTAATTTTCTTGTTTGCCTTCATGCATTATCCTGCATTCTACACATCATTCTAGGTGTTCTTAAATGACTAAATATGTAAGGTATCAGACCACTTGGTCTTTGATCACATGCAAAAGATGACTTAATATGAAAATTCTGATTATAAAATAAAGAAAACTAATATTTTGAGTTTGTAAAACATTATTTTTGTGAATGAATCATTGTGACTGCAATTGTTTACTTTTTCAATTCTAATTTTATGTATGGTTATATTATTGCTACCAAATAAGTATTTACAAAATAATCCTCTCCTTTTGGATGCAAAACTAAAAAGCCCCTTATGTATAGATGTCTTTGCGTTCATTGCAAAAATGATAAATAACTTCCAGGGGCAAAATTCCAGAAAAATTACTAAGTCCAGCTTCATAAAAAATTTGGGCAGCACTTCCCCTCAAAATAAAGCTTTTTACCCTCAAACCACATAAACCCCAGACCATAATAGAGGGGAATTAAAGAAAAAAAAAGAGAGGTGTGGGGCAGGTTCATTTATTCAAGACATGAAACCATACACCTTCTCCAAACAGTAAAATGTGTAAAGAGAATATATAATAAAGAGAAAATTGAACTCTCTTACCATGTGCAGCTTTTGAATTGATAAAAAATTCACCAGTCCCATTTTCCCCCTCGTTTCTACACTGTCACACATGATATGCAGATTACATGCACTGCAGCTACAACGATATGGTATGGACAAAATGCTCCACGGCCTCCACCTCCTGGTACAAGCCTTGAAGGTCGTATTTCCGTTCACAGACAGTATCCGCAGGGGACAGTTTTACATCTTAACGAACATATTCTGCGCTAGGCGATCAACCAGAGCTAGCCATCGACCTTCTTTCCAGGTTTCGTCAAACAAAACATCACTGTCTGTGATCGGACGCCGAATTTCTCCAACTTCCAAAAACTTATATCATATGATATTATAAGTTGAGAATCATTTAAGACTGTGTGAACTTTCCAGGCTGAAGCTATTCATATTCTTTATTTTTAAAGAACGCATGCATTTTATCCTTTATGATAAACCTTCATTTCTTCTGAGCGATGAGCTGTAACTTGGAAGTTGTTTACACACGTTGTCAACAGACGACATCGGAACTGTTACCGTGACCTAGATATACAGGCGATATATCCTAAATTTTTAAACGGGAACCAGTTTTACATCAGTAAAATGTTGTTATCTCCCTTAGTATCGGAAGTCACAGACTTCTACCGGACGTTTAACGGATACAACGGATGTTGAACGAATGTGTAACGGACTTCTACCGCACGTGTAACGACAAAAACGGATTATGAAAGGATCTGAAACGGATAAATGCCAATTGAAAATTTCTCATCAGAAATGCCAATTATTGAGCGACATGAATTCATATTATTCATAATTGATCTTCAAATAAGGACACGTTTTCATTCTCTAGCAGCTCTTGTTCAGGCCAGACACTACCGTTTTGCGCCATTTTGGGGAAGAAACCAAAACCATTTACACAAACTTTTTGAATATTTATGCGACTTACATGTTTTAATATTGTCGCCTTTTCCCGTATATCTTGTTCATCCGTTACGCTTCCGTTATGTGACCATTGTATGCGGTACTCGTCCTTTAGATGAACGTTCGACATCCGTTCTGTCCGGTACGTTTCCGTCTCTCGTTCATTGCATATCCGGTGTGTGTCTGTTATACATTTGTTACGCGTCCGTTTTATTTGGTCAGTACATCAACGAACTCCCAACGAATAACAATTTTGTCAACGGGCGTCCGTTCGTGCTATATGGTAAGATGTGTCTATAAAAAACTCATCATTGACGCTCGAATCCCAAAAAGCTAAAAAGGCCAAATAAAGTACGAAGTTGAAAACATTGAGGTCCAACGTTCCAAAACGTTTTGCAAAATACAGCTAAGATAATCTACTCCTGAGGTAGTAAAGTACTTCTAAAATTCAAAAGTGCAAACACTGTCAATATTTTCAAAAGCAACACCTTTATTGACATATTTGATTTAATAGAAATGTTTTCATGATATGCATGGTGATCAATTTTGGTAATGTCTACAATAAGTCTAACTTACTCAGCCAATTGAAACAATAATTCTATAATATTATAGTTTAAATAATGTATCAGATCAGCATACTTGCCAACCAACAAATATATTATGGCTTAAAAATAACTTAAGTAAACATGTATTGCTTAAAAAAATAAAATTAGACATGGCATATCCTTTTGACAGAAATTGTCAAACAATTCTTTATATGATTTATTATCTTCAAATGACTACTTTTACCTGTTTTCTAAATCTTTAAACTTTATTTGTATCAAGAGTGCTCAAATACGAATAATAACTATTATATACAGATTCAATATGCTGTTCTGAATTGGTTTTTCTTGTATACATTTGCTTTGCTCCCACTATTTAAATATATGATGGCATTTCCTTAATGACGCATTATATAACAGCGCAATTAATATCCGTGACTGTCCTTCCATCCGTCCCATTTTTCTTTCCTGGATCAGCAAATGTAGAACTGTGTTCTAATATGCCACGCGCAAATTTTAGAAATCTCATAAACAATGGTTAAAATCAGAACTTACAGAGTTCAAAATTGGGCAGTGAGTCATTTATTGTTCTAGACCTATGCCCATTGTTTACTTCCACATTGTTCATAGTCTACTTTATAACTTGAATTTGTCGCATGTTTTACAATTGTCATGCACAATGATCAAAACATCAACATACAGATAAAGTTTGAATTTGACTAGGGATTCATTTGTGATTGTCATGAAGGAGGGTTGCTGCTCGCAAGGAAGCTATTGAACCAAGAGTTCCAAATGATGAAGTTAAAATCATCTCTTCGTAAATTTAACGGTCGCCATCACGGGTTGGTTGACCGTTATGGAATAACCGTTTCACAAATGACATCGGATGTGTTCCTTACGTCGTAACTACAATCCCCTTCCCTTTCATTAATGTGACCTACCGTAATATACTATTTACCGGATTTGTTATCACATAAGCAACACGACGGGCGCCAAATGGAATGCAGGATCTGCCTACCCTTCCGGAGCACATGTGATTACCCCTAGGTTTTGGTGGGGTTCGTGTTGTTTATTCTTTAGGTTTCTATGTTGTGTCATGTGTAGTATTGTTTGTTTGTCTTTTTCATTATTAGCCATGGAGTTGTCAGTTTATTTTCGATTTATGAATTTGACTGTCCCTTTAGTATCTTTCGTTCCTCTTTTGTAGATCTGATGTATGTCCATGTTTAATCTAAAAAAAAATGCAATACTTTAGTAGGAGTATTTGTTTCCTTGACGACCGTTTTCTTTTACTTGCAAGGGGTTGGTTAAAAGACTTAGCAGGAAACAAATGTATTATGTAAGGCAATAAATTGCATGCTCTCCTCATCAAACTACATTTGTAAATGTATGCAAATTGATATCCAATTAACATGTTTACATATCAGTATTCTTGACTGTCAATTGTATATAGTTAACATTCAAATTATTGTTTCAGGGTGCAATAACAACAACAGATAACAATACAATCACCGTGAAAGAAATTAAAAACATTTTCAAAAATAGGTCTGATTGGCAATTTAATGGTAAGTTTTCAATTCATACATTATAAAAAAATCCAACTTTAGGATATATTCGTCAAAGATGTTACGAACTATGATTTTAAGGTATATCACTATCCATTAATATGTACGTCAAACTTTGTACGACAACTGATACTTTCATTATCTTATTTTACGTAAATTGATAAAAGACAGAACAAAGCTCAGTTATGAGAATGTTTCTTCTCTTGTTAAAGAGTATTAACCAGGACTTTAAATGTAAGATATCAGACAATTAACAACATAAGTTGCGATAACCCTAATCTATGATTTTTTTTTCTTTCAAAAACTAGATATTTAATAGGATGATGAAAAGCTTATTTTGAATATTTATGATTTTCTGATGGATCGTTCAAGAATTAAGTGACCACAAATGTCATGTTAAATGTAAATTTTCAAATATTTTACATATATATAAGATTACGTGGCTTGATTTACTGTCTACTTAAAGTGATTGATGGAATTATTGAACCTTACACATGTCACATACCGTTCATTTAAAAAAAAAGGTTTAAATATGTATTTTCCAAGTTATTGGTCTTTATAATATGGATAGTACTGAAGGAATTTTCAGTTTACCTCGTCAAAAGAGCCAAGTGATATATTCTCTTCAAGTCTTCTTAATCAGCAAAAAATGCTCACCAATACATGGTCTAAACTTAAGACACACCAAAGAAATCGTCCGCCAAATCCAAATATGAGCTATTGCCCATAAATGACAATATGTAACGTTTTATTTTAAATGTTTCTTATAAGTAAACTTATTTTAAATTTATAATATATCTATTGAAACTTTCAAAGACAAAAATGACGTGTAAGGTTAGACATAAAAGAGAAATGTTATCGATATAGTTACTTTCAATACATATAGGAGTGATTGCCCATACATGTGGATTGTGTTTTACCACTTATGCGTTTTAAAGCAAAATAGGAAAGAGAGATAAACTAAACAAACAAACGAGAAGCCGTACAAGCTGAACAATAACGATATTTTATCATGATTTTAATATACTCGTCTATAATGTGTGAAAGTTTTGAACAGGCACATATACCTTGACGAGTTGCACATATTATATTGAGCCTTTTATTATAAACTTATTCTTCATGTATTTTACATAATCTCTAGTATGCTCAAATCAAATAACTTCAAACGTAACACTATTGTTAGGATTTTGAACGGATACTCGCTTTCGATACTAAATTCTTTCTCATGCTTGGCATACAGAGTTCATTATATTAAATAACTGAACAAACTATTTCAAACCCTGCAAGTAGTCTAGTTCGGTAGGTCACATCCGTGGTAAAAGGGAAGAGGATCGTAGTTACGACATAAGGAACATATCCGATATCATTTGTGGAACTATTATTCCATAACGATCAACCAACTGGTGAAAGCGTCGGTAAAATTAACGAACGGATGATGTAACTTCAACATTTGGAACTCATGGTTTAATAGCTTGCTTGTGAGAAGCAACCATCTATCAAGAAAATCATGATAGGAAAAACAAGTCCGGGAAAATCGTATCAATTGGAAAATACATACTCAGTATGCAGCCGCTGCTGGAATGTTGTTATATAGAAAAGTAAAGTTTTGTTTTCAATTGACTCTCATTGTCAATTTCTAGATGTAAGTCAAGCTATGAGGTAGACTTATCTGTATCTGTTGTATCACTTATCTCTAATTCGAATGGATAGATGCGTTGAACATAGTCACCAAATTTTGAATTATTTAATGAGAGAACACCATCTATATAGCGGAAAGTAAAGTTAAAGGATATTGCTAACCTCTTATCTTTCTTCCTAAGAAGTTCCTGTATGAGTCAGCCTCATAATAATAAAGAATCAAGTCGACAAGAAGAGGGGCACAATTGGTTCCCCTTGAAATGCCGACAGTATGCTGAAAACCCGTCCCCAAAAAGTAATAAATGTGTTTTCGATCAAGAAAACAAACATATTTATAATGTCAGTTTCAGAGAATCTTTTGTTCAAATCAGAGTGATTCTTTACAAAGTAGGATTTATACCTCCCTAATGCAAGACACCTATATCTACGTTCGCCATATTTTTGTTATGAAACAAAGCAATACGAACTCTTTCAATTTGTCTTTTAGTTTGGAAAAAGTGAATACTTATATTTTTTGGATCCATAACTGATTCACGCCACCTCCAGAATAGGCAGTTTCACAATTATTTTGAAGCGCGGCTTTGATTGCTGATACAATATAGGTTAATAATTTAGAAGACCGTAAATTGTAAAGTACGGATAAAAACAGCAGTAGCATACTGCTGTTCGAAATTCATAAATCGATAGAGAAAATACAAATCCAGGTTACGAACTAAAACTGAGGGAAACATATCAAATATAAGAGAACTACGACACAACAAAACACAAAATTAGAATGTAACACACACAGAAACGAACTATAATATAATAATGGCCATTTTCCTGACTTTGTACAGGGCATTTTAAGAAATATAGGTCGGTTAGATAAACTCATCACAGATAATAGGATTATAATTTTGTAATTGCGCAAGTTGCGCGTTTTGACAACAAAAGACTCATCGGCGAAGCTGAAATCAAAAAAGTTAAAATTAAATGAGCAAATAAGTTACACATATGTCAAAGAGCATTGAGAACTAACAACTCTTTAACGTTTTGCCAAAAATACATTTAGCTCTATGGTAATCCATTCCTGATGTAGAAAACCTTAAACTATTTAAAAAATGTACAGTTTTGTAAACAGTTAATTTATAATGACAACTAATGTCAACACAGAAATGCTGAATAAAAATTCCACAGTTAATGGCATTAACCCAGTGGTTGTAAATAAACTCATCTCATTTAAATTATTAGAAAATAAACGTTCCTTATTTTCATATGAATCAACTCATCATAGATACCATGACTGAAAAGTTGAATGCGCGGCAGAGGCGCGTTTAGACTACAAAAGTCTCATCAGTGATCATTCAGAAAAGTTATTATGGTACGTAAAGTGGGAAGTTGAAAAGCAAGGAGGACCAAACAGTCATAAAAGAATAAAGGATAAATTATGTCAAGACAGACGTTCTGACTACTGGGCTGACGATACCATCGAATCTTTTTATCGCTCTATCATGTACAATTCTTGGCAAGTTTATAAGAATATTATATAATAGGTTTATATTAGCAACGTCTTTGATGAGTTCAAAAATAAGTGCCAATCAATTATTTCCATAGCGGAACGTGAATCTAAGGATACTGCTAACTTATTTTCTTTCCTAAGGAGTTTACGGTTAGCAAAGAAGAGGCGCAAAGTTGGGAATTCCGATCGTTTGTTGAAAAACACGTCTTCCAAATGTAACAACTATCAGCTCTATTAAGACAGGCAACTTGAAAACGTAATTTAAAGTATTTTGTTTTTGTTGAAACAAGTGTGATTTAAAAAAAAAACCAAAACGATACATTCCTCCCTGAGACAAGTAGCGTATAACTACTTAGACCATTTTTTTTTAAACAAAGCAGGGCTAATTATTTCAATTTGGCCTTAAGGGAATATAATACAGTAGCAGGGGCAGATAATAATGTTTTCAAAACTTTTCGTGTTGTTTTCGCGACGTTGGTAACCAGTACATTGTAATTTCGCGATGTTTCTTATAACAACGTTAACATTTCGCAACGTCGCTTTAAATGAAGTCATATTTTCGCGGATTGACGTCATAATCAGGTTGCGCAAATTAAAAAAAAGTACCTAAAAAAGCGGCTATGTCGATGATCGTTTCTAAAAAACAGCGAAATCCGCCGAAGAGCAGTGAGATCAAAGGAAATACTTGAGATGAACAAAAATAAATCAAAGACAACTTTGCATGACGAATTGAAGAAAAGGTAAAAGACACAGAAGAAAGTTCTGACAGTATAACATGGAAAGACGGAAGAAGAATTGTGGAGCTTTTTAGTCTGACAAAAGCACTGAATAACTGCCAAAACTGTAACGCCAAACGGAATCTGCTCAACGTACTAAGAGAAAGAAAAATTGCAAGGATTTCGGAGCTATCCTACTATTCGAACGTTGCTTTAACTGTAACATGCTGAATAAATTTTAACAAATAAGACACATTACGGAACAACAGGACCTGCTATTTTTGACATCAGCATAAACATGACAAAAGCTGCAATAGCTAATTATGAGTATAGATTTTATATAGATTGGACCGTTGGTTTTCCCGTTTGAATTAGTTTACACTAGTAATTTTTAGGGCCCTTTATACCTTGACCTATAATGGTTTACTTTTATAAATTGTTACCTGGATTGAGAGTTGTCTCATTGCCACTCACACCACATCTTCCTATATCTATTAATAGCTACTTAACGTCCAGCGGCAAATATTTAATTGAAAATTTATGATATCAACATGTTATTTTTATGAAACTTAAAGAAATGAAAAAGGTATGAACCCGTGATTAATAAGAAAATTTTAACAAAATATATTGCAGGTAGGGTGGCCGAATCGGGTCTAGTGTTGGAAGATTTGAAATCCATACACAAAAGTCATTACTACGGCGTGGGGTACGGCTTTGCAATATTGTTCATGACGAGAACATTTATTTTCATTCATTGATAATGAAGTCAGTATTACTATCTTGAATTGAAAGATAATCAGAATAAAAATAATTTGTGTCTTTATTTTTTTCTTCTTGTATATATATAGCATTGGGCAGACTGCAAATTCAATGGTGAATTGTTATTGTAAGGCCGAATTTAACAGACAATCAATACAATAACAAAACCGACTGCATATGCGAGACCCTCATGGGTGGACAAGATCGTACAACACCCCTATTCGTAAATAACATTATAAATAAAGAGGTCTCTCATCCTGTTCTGGACTTGCCTTGGTACATAAAAGAAATTGCAGAGTTTAATTGATTTTTTAAAAATATATGATATTATATGTGTATAATTATGTGTATGTAGAAAAGGTGTCAATAAAAGTCTGTTAAAAAGATTTAAAAAAATTACATTGGTGTCGTTTTTGTTTTGAATTTAAGCAAAATATTGCCAATAGATGCAAAATTGTCACACGTTAGTTTGTTTAATTGGTTTATTTTTTGTGTATATCAATCTGGATGTTATAGACCAAAACCAGAAAACGTCCGTTCACATGCTGTTAATAGTTATCAAAAGTACCAGGATTATAATTTAGTACGCCAGACGCGCGTTTCGTCTACATAAGACTCATCAGTGACGCTCATATAGAGCTTGCAATTCAATGGTGTCGTTTGTTATTGTATATCATATTTGTATTTCGTTCATTGTTTTGTACTTAAATCAGGCCGTAAGTTTCCCGTTTGAGTTGTTTTGCATTTGTCATGTAGGGTCTTTTCATAGCTGACTATGCGGTATGGGTCTTAATCATTGTTGAAGACCGTCCGATGTCCTATAGTCGTTTACGTCTTTGTCATTTGGTCTCTGGTTGAGATTTGCCTTAATGGTAATCATACCACGTCTTCTTATTTGTATAAGCTTCTCCCTTTTGTACTTCAATGTATTGAGAGATATAAGTTGAAGTATCGACAAATGTACACTAATTGCAGACAGACAGATCAGAAAGTGTACACACGTTAAAACTCGTCGCTGTCAAGCTGATGAGCAAATATGAAGTCAAGCAGTAGCGTTGATTCTGATAAAAGTAACACAATTATAGTTCGACAATCGGGCAGAAGAACAAATAAACTAAAGTGTTTTCAATATAGCTCTACTTCTAGACAAACAAGTACGCTAATATTCATACAGTTACGCCGTATGAAAGGTAATGCAGCTTATCTATTGATAAAGACATCCTTGAATATTATTCTCTAATACTAGCTGCTGTACTTCCTATGAAATGTTATACTACAACTTCATTTTCAGTCGACTGAGGCAATTATGACATGAAATTGCACAAAACAGCTCAAACTATAGAACAAGAAGTACTCCTTATAATCTAAATTTGAAAGATGATTATCTGAAAATAAAATAAAATACAAGTACGTAGGGGCCTTTTAAAGCTGACAGGTTTTGTCATTGTTGAAGGTTATACCCCGGGTTGTTAATTAATGGTGTCTCCTCACTTAATTTATAGTTGGTTCACATTTTGCCATGTTAGGGCCTTTGCAATAATGTTGGCTATTCTCTTTCGGTACATGAAGCAATTTAAAACTAATGTCGGACGGAGCTGCACCTATATACTTCTATAAGATTTTTCTGTTTTGCCGTACATCTGACAAAGTAATCTGCTGGAATCCTTTTTTATATCCTTTTTTTTTTATTATAAAAAGGTTCCTGTCCAAATTCCGTTTCGTAAATGTTTAGCCTCATGTTTAGCACAAATGTTTAGCGATTTTACGAATAACCATCTTATGAATTTTTATGATAAGTATCAACGCTTTGGAAAACGCCTTCATATACTTGACAGCATAGTCGTGTACGGCGGGAATGATTACACGACGTTAGTGCGATTAAAACTTTATATAACGTAATTTAGCGCCATACTGACAGACGTCGTAAAAAATTAAGGTATATGGCTTTTATTGAAAAAACAAGCACATGGATCCATATTTTTTTTCTTTTGCAATCAATCAAGTACTGTTTCAAGAACACTCCGCCAAAATTTCAAGAAAAAATCAACGATCAGTTTTTTTCTGCACTTCCGAAAAGACGCAAAAATATGGTCAATTTTTTTATTTCGCTTATATCAATCTAAATCCGGAAAATGATAATTTGGTTTAACCTTAAACTTGTTTCAGCACGTAGATGCCATGGATCAACAGAACGTTTTACAAAAAAAAAACCGGTTAAGTTATGACTTTTTGTTCCAAAGTATTGTTACTTTCTTTAAAAGTCATTATTTATGAATTTTCTGGAATTTTCTTCCAAATATGCAAATTTCGAACCAAATTATCTCAAAAAGTAAGTCATGAAGGTACTTTTTCTTTTCATATTTGGAAAGTACACATTTAAATTGACCTACTATCAAAATTTTAGGAAAAAATCAACGAGGGATCTCTACTGTATCGTATGCCCTTACGTTTGGAAAGGTTAATGATGTTGAGATCCCTCAGCCCGAAGGGCGATTGAATTTGAACAGTTCTTATTGTGAGGAGGTCTTTAAATGTAAATATTTACTTAATCATTAAACTTTTACTTGCTAACAAGCAGTCAAAAAGATAAGAAAAGTTAAAAAAAAAAAAAACAACTTGCACAATCCTATAAATTTTCTGAATTGGACTGAGTCTAAATATATACAGTCCGCTAAAAATTAATCACCATCTATTTTAATTGCATCGTGTAATTTTTCATTTAAAAACAAACCATCAACTTAAGTTTTGTCACTTATGCAGGTTATATGCATTTGAATGTTGCGTTCATAGAAATAGTGAAAGTAACACAAATCAGAAATGGTATTTAAGTTTCACTGCAATTTTATTTTTTTTAAACATTAAATCACCCTATATTATTAAAAGTCTCTACAAATAATCTTGCATGTTCGGCAAATTTAATATCAATATCAATAGGATGTGTAATCATTTCTCATCCGGTATAGTTCAATAATACGGCGTCTTATACCACTCTGTACAAGTCTTTTGAACTTTAGTTGAGCAAATTAATTCCATTCAGCAACAATTACCCCTCTTAAATTGCTTAGATTTTGCAAAGGTGGATCTCCGCGACTGAGATGTCTGCCAATGGCATCCCAGACATGTTCGATAGGGTTCATGTCTGGAGACATATAAAGCTAGAATAAAGTGTCGATGCGGCTTCTTGCTCTTTGTAATCGGTTACAGTCCTTGCCCTGTGTGGTCTAGCATTGTCGTACATGAACAAGGGTCTTGACGCATGTTGAGGCTTATCGAAATGAAGGACTGCACTGTTTCTAAGCGCCAAATTATTGTATGTCTGTCCGTTTATGATACCCTGCAGAATATACATACCCATCTTAAAACAGTATGAGAAGAAATCCCATACTGCAACATCACCCGCAACGTATTCAGTTGTTGGGTAAACGTTGTTTTGTTCATAAGAAGTTTTATTTCCCGATCAAACTCGTATTATGCCGTTACAGAAACCTACTCTCATTTGACCAATGAACATTTTGCTAGCTTCTCATGTTCCAGCGTCGATGGACAATAACCCTTCGAAACCTGGTTATACGGTGCCTAGCTGTTGACAACATGACATGCTCTTAGGTAGCCTCTATGAAGTCGAAAGACCAATGTTCGAACACTTAAACGACCACCGTGAGGCCAATGATGTCTAAGCTGTGGGTCAGTAGTAAATGGGTTAGCACGACTAATAAGCAGTCAGTCATCACAATCGGTAGTTATACGGGGTCTTCCGGACCTTGGTCTATCATTTGCAGTTCCTGTGTCAACATGACGTTGTAAAAATCGGACAATGACGGTGTGTTTAACATTTAAAAACAAACCATCAACTTAAGTTTGGTCACTTATGCCGGTTCTATGCATTTGAATGTTTCGTTCATAGAAATAGTGAAAGTAACACAAATCAGAAATGGTATTTAAGTTTCACTGTAATTTAATTTTTTTAAAACATTAAATCACCCTATATTATTAAAAGTCTCTACAAATAATCTTGCATGTTTGGCAAATTTAATGTCAATATCAATATGATGTATAATCATCTCTCATCCGGTATAGTTCAATAACACGGCGTCTTATACCACTCGGTACAAGTCTTTTGAAGTTTAGTTGGGCAAATTACTTCCATTCAGCAACACTAACCCCTTTTAAATTGCTTAGATTTTGCAAAGGTGGATCTCCGCGACTGAGATGTCTGCCAATAGCATCCCAGACATGTTCGAAAGGGTTCATGTCTGGAGACATATAAAGCTAGAATAAAGTGTCAATGCGGCTTCTTGCTCTTTGTGATCGGTTACAGTCCTTGCCCTGTGTGGTCTAGCATTGTCGTACATGAACAAGGGTCTTCACGCATGTTGAGACTTATCAAACTGAAGGACTGCAATGTTTCTAAGCGCCAAATCCCTGTGTGTCTGTCCGTTCATGATACCCTGCAGAATATACATACCCATCTTAAAACAGTATGAGAAGAAACCCCAAACTGTAACACCACCGCAACGTATTCAGTCGTTGGGCAAATGTTGTTTTGTTCATAAGAAGTTTTATTTCCCGACCAAACTCGTATTATGTCGTTACAGAAACCTACACTCATTTGGCCAATTAACATTTTGCTAGCTTCTCATGTTCTAGCGTCGATGAACAATAACCCTTCGAAACCTGATTATACGGTGCCTAGCTGTTGACAACATGACATGCTCTTAGGTAGCCTCTATGAATTCGAAAGACCAATGTTCGAACACTAACACGACCTCCGAGAGGCCAATGGTGTCTAAGCTGTGGGGCAGAAGTAAATGGGTTGGCTTTAGCACGACTAATTAGCATTCTGTCATCACGATCGGTAGTTATACGGGGTCTTCCCGACCTTGGTCTATCATTTGCAGTTCCTGTGTCAACATGACGTTGTAAAAATCGGACAATCACGGTGTGTTTAACATAAAATGATTTCCTATGCTCCTAGTGCTCTTTCTGGCATTTCATATGTCAATTGTTTGTTAAACGTTTAGTCACACTTAACTTACGCCTTGCCATATTCTACAGTGACTTGGTGAAGGTCAAATTTCACCTGTACCCGCAACAGTAGGAAGATTATTTAAAGGCATCGAAACAGTGCATTTGAAAAGTGCAAATGACCTTTAATACAAAGTTGATAGGCGTGTTTATCGGAGTTTATTTTGTTTGGTCGAAATGAATTTTCTTAGTGTATGTTATAGACAATTCTTAACACTAAACATAAATATTGATGTAGCAATAGTTAAAACATATTGCGATTTATATTTAGGTGGTGATTAACTTTTGGCGGACTGTATATCATGTAGTTAAACAGTTCTCAAACTGTAATAGACAAATAACAGATCCCAAATTGCATTGAAAGCGGACCGATTTAATGGCGTTGCTTCATTTAATTATTATTTGTTTTTAATTCTTTTTTACCATTGAAATAACACCATAAGATAGTTTTATAGAATTAAAGGGTATATTTATAATTTTGACTTTCAATTTTTCAACATAAGATTAAAACAGAAGACTACATTGACTCTAAATATTCTGATTTGTCTATGTCGTTGATTTGCTGTTGCATTAATGCAAACCTTTATCTCTATTTATTAAAAAGTCTTGGCTTGCATTGGTTACAGAAATACTGAAATCTATAGAACTCATCCGTCAAAAACGTTATAGGGTTGCTTCCGTTTGGCTGTTCGGATGTATAAAATATGCAGCTTCGCCATGTCAAAAAAGACATGTCGTATGTCCGATGCCTGATGTAGTGAAAGTTATATATACGTTAAAGAACCATTTACAAGTCTCTTTGAGGGGAAATACGATATTAACGATTGGAATCAGCAAACAATAAAGTTTAGTTTGATTTTAGAATAATTCCGCACAGCTGATTTTCTTCACATTTTTCAGACAATCGCAGATTAAAAAAAAAATAATTAAAAAACCGACAAGTTAGTACTTTACAAACAAATGAACCTGCAAAAATAAGATGAGTCATAAAATAAACTCTTGCCAACATTTTAAAATGTTTATATCATTGAAAAAGCTCCAAATGATCTCCCTTTTGCGCAAAAATGACATAATGTTTTGCGTTAAAATTGAAATATTTTTTTTAACTCATCAGTGACCTATTTTTTTTATCATTTTTTTTCTTCAAATAACCTGTTGTTAAACTAAAGAAATTTAAAATGTAAGCGATTTCTGTAATTTAGTCTTTTTTTTTTCAATATTATCTCTTTAATGTCTATTTCTCCGATTAGTTCAACAGAAAATATGCATGCTTCTTTCGAAGGCAGATTGTGAGCTTAAATGCACCGTGAACATAACTTTTTTTATTCTATTATTCTAGTTTTATATCATAAAGTTCATTAATATAAAAAAAAAAGCGAAATCCTATATCTAAAAAATCAATTTATACCCTCGAGCCCCCTTAAGGTAGATAGGGTGTCTTCCTTCATCTTGGATTTGGAAATACCCGAAAATAAGGTCTAGATCTTTAATAGAATGTGCAAATTTTTAGAGTAGTAGGTAATTCTTGTGTAAGAACTTCCACTTCTATATAGAAAATGACATGTTTAATCATATTTATGATTGTATTTTACAAAAAACAGAAAACTATTGTTTGATCAAATGTTTTCCAACTTTTCCACATAAGGGGAGGCAACTCAAATGCAAGGGCAGATAATTCAGATTGAGGTAATTTTACAATAGAATGTGTTAGGAATTTCTTTATTTTATTATGTAGCAAGAAAATGGGTCCGGTGACCCCCTTTTTTCTTTTTCTTAACTGAAAGCATACTATTAAAGCTATCTTCTCATATGTTATCTCAAAATTCTATGGTGTAGTCTACGCTTAATTGCAGAAAATTGGGTTTTCAATGCATAATCTATACAAAATTTGTCAATTTTGAACACCGTGTAGCCTGAAAATAAGCCCGGTGACCCATTTTTTTTATTGCTTTTTTTTAAACAGCATAATATAAACTAAAAAAATGTACATTTTGGCAAATTATTCAAAAATTCTATGTATACAGTCCGCCAAAAGTTAAGCACCACCGAAATATAACTGGCAATATTTTTTTAACTATTGCAAAAAAAATATTAATGTTTGGTGTTATGAATTACCTTTAACATACACTAAAAAAATTCATTACGACCAAAAATATTGCACTCCGATAAAGCAGTCAACCAACCTTTTATCAAAGGTCATATGTGCGTTTATAAATACACTGTTTCTCCAGGTGGTCGTGTAAGTGTTCGTACATTGGTCCGTCGACTTTATAGAGGTAAACGAAGAGCACGTCGTGGTGTATATAGCCCTGTACCTTCAAGCAGGCACTCTACCGTCAGGTTTAAATGGGATAATGAACATCTATGCTTGAACATAAGAACCTGACAAAACACTCATTGGTCAGATGGGAGTCAGTTTCCTTTACTGCCAGAAGACGCCATAATACGAATTTCGCAGGGGAAAAAAACGGCCTATGACCAAAAACAATATTTGCACAAGGACTGCATGCATTGCTGGTTGTGTTCCAGTACGGGGTTGCTTCTTATACCGTTATAAGCTGGGTATGCATATTCTGCAGGGTAACATAAACGGACAGACATACAGAGATTTGGTGCCTTAACATATTGTAGTCCGTCATTTTAGTAATCCCCCACTTGCGTCAACATTGTCAAGACACTTGTACCTGAATGACAACGCTATACCACGCAGGGCAAGAATTTTAACCGAGTCCAAAGAGCAACCAGCCATTTACACTAATTTTTGGCCTTCCTTGACTCCATGCATGAACCCTATCAAACATGTCTGAGATGCCATTGTCGGAAATCTCAATCGCAGAGATTCACCTTTACAAAAGTTTGTCGATTTAAAAGTGGCATGTGTTGTTTAATGCAACAGATTTCCTCAACTAAAGTTTTGAAGGCTTGTACCGAGAAAGATAGGTCGTGTTATGAAACTGTACCGGAAATGAGGTTGTCACACATGCTATTGACTCAAATATTGACATTAAATTTGCCAAACATACCAAAGATTATGTGTAAAAAATGTTAATGGTATTGGGTGATTAATTGTTGTAAAAAAATAAAATCACAGTGAAACTTAAATTCCATTTCTTAATTGTGTAATTTACACTATTTCTATGAACGAAAAACCTATATGCATAGAACCTTCATAAGTGACCAAAATTATATTTGTGGTTTGTTTATGGTATACATTAGCAAAATTGCTATATGATTGTTTTCTATTTTTCGAGGAACAATTGATTTTTTAATTTGAAAAAAAATCGATGCAATAAAAGTAGGTGGTGCTTAACTTTTGGCGGACTGTATATTATAATTTAGACACCCCATCTACCTTAACTATATTATTTTGTTCTCGTTAATGTATAAGTGTTCGCTTTTTAAATATGTTTGTATTTTTACATACTTTTTAGTATTACCCAATCAATAATCATACATATTATTCTAATTTCAGGTAAACCAAGACTATTTCTAATTCAAGCCTGTTGGGGAAAACAAGTACAAGAACAGGTAGCCGTTCCAGATAGTTTAGAAACTTTAACACAAATTGGACAAGTTGGTAGGAACGATGAATTTTCTGAAAACAGGCGAAGATTGACTTCAACAACAGAACATAGTGAACCATCAGCCTCATCAGATATTCTCTCTCCTGATACACATGGATTTTTGCCAAAACAAATTTAAATAGATGCAGATATTATCGTACAATTTGCAACAACATCATGTAAATGAAATTGTATCTTCAGTTGAACTTTCGTCATCTTTCAAAAAGTGACCGTTGTCATGCTAGATCTTTGAAAGTCTAATGGGTCAATGGTTTCTTCCTTTGGGAGCTAGTGATTCCCATCCTAGTGTCTTAGTTTTGAACATCCTGGTGTATTGTCATTGTAGTTGTCTGTTACACTCCTATGCGGCACCACCTGTTGTACGTGTGCACGCAGAATACTATCTTCTGTGGTATGTGGTTCCCTTGTTGCACTTGCTTAATCTAAAGTTGGCCTTGAGAAACTGCATTGTTTGTTAGTAATTCATTTGATGTTTGAAATTTTGATTTTTCCCTTTGCTGAGGGACTTTCCGATTTGAATTTTCCTTCGAGTTAATTTTTTTGGTTCTTTTACTTTTTACTAACATTATTCCACCCCGTAATCTATTGTAGACATTTTCAATATGTTGATCGAAAAATCTGCTCACTCATGACGTCAAGGAATATTGAAACATATAATTTTTGATTTCAATGTATAAGATATTGCTACATTATCTATCTAATTATAAAATGTAATATTAAATTTATTCAAAAAGGCTGCAATATTATTTGTTTACAGCAATTCATGTAAACAGTACATTATTTGATCATAGACTTTTTTGCATGAAATATAAAAATAAATATACTAAAAAACGACCGAAATTATAGCATAAAATGAACTCAATGTGATCTAAACATGAAAGCATAATATGTTATATCTAATTATAAAAAAGAAGATGTGGTATGATTGCCAATGAGACAACTGTCCACAAGAGATCAACATGACACAGACTTTAACAACTATAGGTCGACGTACGGTCTTCAACAATGAGCAAAGGCCATAACGCATAGTCAGCTATAAAAGGCCCCGATAAGACAATGTAAATCAATTTAAACGAGAAAACTAACGGCCTTATTTATATAACAAAAATGGACGAAACACAAATATGTAACACATAAACAAACGACAACCACTGAATTACAGGCTCCTGACTTAGGACAGGCACATACATTAATGATATGGCGGGGTTAAACATGTTAGCGGGATCCCAACCCTCCCCTAACCTGGGACAGTGATATAACAGTACAACATAAGAACGAACTATAAAAATCAGTTGAAAAAGGCTTAACTCATCAGATGGACAAAAATACAAGTGGACGTGGCCGGGTACTTATACATCCCGACACAAAAAGACACAATGAACAGATCTGAGAGTACTCGCCGTTATCTGACAGCTAGTTCAAAGCCACTAACAACTAATAAAAAAAATCATGCATCTAAGACTAAACTATCAATCCGTACACATCCAACATCCAACATGTACTATCTAAACTAGTTTCGTCATATCCTTTTTTTATTATCTCGGAAAAAACATGGATGAACTATTTGATTTTTCATAATACACGAATCATTGGATGATTGATAAACGAACACCAGTACTGCAGTTAAGGCTTTACACATATATGTCATTACTGATCATTATTCGTCACTGATGTGTCTTTTGTTGACAAAACTGTCGACTGACGCAAATACTCATTTTCAATCCTGGTATATGTGATGAGTTTATTTACAAACACTGGGTCGAGGTCACTGCTGGTGGAGTTATCATCAGCCTCGAAGTCAGCATTTCTTTGTTTACATGAATTATTATAGATATGGTCATAGCTATAACAATGTATAAATTAACTGTTTATACAACTTAGGATTTTTTGAAATACTAAGGATGTTCTACCTCAGAAATAGATTACCTAAGCTGTATTTGGCAAACCTTTAAGGATTGTTTTTGTATTTAATACTCTTTAACTTCATACTTCATTTGACATTTTTGACTTTTTCTGATTCAATCGTCACTGATGAGTCTGGCACAAATAAAACATTTGTATTTATTAGGGAAGAATATACCATTGAAGAAATACTTAAACTTCCATGATTGTACTCAAACAATCTAGATGGTCTCGTGGTTAGCGTGCTTGTCTGAGTACTGAATGTCCTAAGTTCGAACCTTTGCCAGCTAGATCAAACAAAAGACTTAGAAATTGGTATCCGGCTCAACATGTCGGACAAGCACAAAGCAGAGTTGATTCATCATTCATTCACATGTTCACATCATGAATATGCATACATTATATTTGCTTCTGTACGTTAAGCAGAAATCATTCACTTATTTGTTAAAGTAATGTGGTCGATGCTAATGAATTTAGAAACATGTGCAATACCCAAGGTTATTATTTTTTGCTGCTTTTATTATAGTAGATAATGAAGTATTAACTGTTATAACAATTTCAAACTTTTTGTGTTGCGTTTTTTACGTACTCACTATTGTCCCCCTTTTTCTTTCATTTGCCCTTGTCTAAACGCATGCTTCTGAAGGGTTTACTAGTTCCGTGAAACGTTTTCTTGGAAAGCTGTTTGATTGTGAAAAAAGTTCAGAGATATATTATATCCTATATTTATTTGCAATCCCCTTTTCACTGACGCGATAAGAACGTGTAAATATCCTGCTGAGAAAGGCGATATCAATTTCCCGCGTTTTTTTTTTAGTGTAAACAATTAGACAGTAAATAAAGACAGGGAATAGAAACAGCGTAGGGGTGTATGTTGGGAAGGTGGTGAGGGTGGAAGTTAAAACCATAGACTTACAGGTGTCGATTTCAAATCAGAATAAAAACACAAAGATGAAATGAAAAGCAAACAGTCCTTTATAGCTTATGCTATGGACACACATATAGAATTTCTTTATATAAGAAGGAGTAGATGATGAGGTGTAGTACAAAGACAGGTATTAATTTTTTTCATATCACAATTTAAACAAATAGTTATTATTACAATAAAAGTTTATAACATTATAAAATAAATGTTTCCGAATTCTCAATTCTGAATGCTGAATTCCGAATGTCGAATTCTGAATTATAGGTGAGCCTTCTCGGCTTTCGTACAAAATTGCCAATGTCAATTGTTTGTAAAGTTTGCTTAACAAATGTTGTATGAAAACTTAAATATCGTTGTATAATGGCTTTGGGAATAAAACAATTGTATATTTCTTTATTTCTCTGAAAATGATTAAAGTTCTCGGATAATCCAGAAATGTCAAACTTTTCATTTCACTGCTATCTACAAAAATGTTCAAGTTCACATACGACATTTTGGAAGCATGCATTTTGTCAAATTTTCAAAGCCTGTTTGTGAGATATTTTTTCCTTGATTTTTTTTTTAATTTACAACCTTTTGGAAGCCAAGCGACGTTATGATTTTGCGCCTAACTTATGTTGGCGTCACACATTGGAGTATCTATAGACTGGCGTGCACCAGACAGACTTTCAACCTGAGCAAATAGTCAGCTTTAATAAGCTCATATATCACAAATGTAAAACAATTCAAACGAGAAAACAAACGGTCAAACTATTGTGCAAAAATATGAACAAAAAACAAATCTGTAACACAGCAACATACAACAACCACTGAAATACAGGCTCCTAACTTAGGAAAGGCACAGGCGTTTGTTAGTCTTGTTATTATCTTTATTTTTATTACTTGCGTATAATTTGGAGTTTAGTATGACGTCCATTATCACTGAAATAGTATATATATTTGTGTAGGGGCTAGCTGAAGGACGCCTCCGGGTGCGGGAATTTCTCGCTGCATTGAAGACGCATTGGTGACCTTCTGCTGTTGTCTGTTCTATGGTCGGGTTTTTGTCTCTTTGACACATTCTCAATTTTAGAATGTGGCGGGGTTTATTATTTTCGCATGATATAAACCCTCCCGCTAACCTGGGATAGTGGTGTAACAGAACAACATAAAAACATGTGCCATTACATTTACCAGAAACGCCAAAAGCACGGATAATCGTCCTACGTCGGTGCTATACGCGTATGTGTGACGCCAGTATTATATCGGAACTAGATAAATTAAAGGAGAAGGTTCACGAAGGGTTAAAATTGGCCCTAATTTTTTATGTTTTTTAAATCCGGCCAAAAAATTACAAATTTCACATAAAAATACTTCTGATAATACTACTAAGACAAAAATTTATTGTTATGGCAACTTCCTTTGATATTTATGAAGCTCTGTCCCCTTGAATAAACATTTTTTTTTGTATTTTAAGTTCAATTTTGGTATTTGTTTCCCATAATTTTGATAGTTTTTGGCATAATTAACCTTGGCATCCATTTACGATCTAAACAGTTTTAATAACGATGAATTCTGTATTAAAATTGGAATCTTTTGGTCACTTAACATTTTGGATCGTAGGTGGAGGCCAAGGTTTTTCTAAAGCTTTTAGGTCTGTAAATTGCACAAAATCGACAAAATGGCTAAAATGGGCTTACTTTGGAGAATATTATGTACTTTTATGAAAAGAACTGATTTGTTTAGTATTAAGGTTTTTGAAATAACCCTATTTAGGAACCAAACTGTGACATTTAAGTTGTTTTTAATAAAGTTGATATTTTAGGCCATTTTGTGCTATAAGTGAACCTTGTCCTTTAATACGACACTTTATTTCGACGTTACAATTTGAAAATTGTGTATATATGTAAATTAAGTGCTTAGTTTCACCTTATATTAGAATGATCAACTTTGATTGGTTGGTAGCCAGTATATTTGTCGCATATTCTAACTTTTTTTCTCATTTCAAACGAATTTGCATGATTTTCTTGATGCACTGCCGGTCAATTTGCATCAAATACCATGGTATATATACCATTTTTGATATCCCTATTTCACCCTCTCGAGCATCTTCCGGCCAAAAATCTTCGAATATGACGATTAAACAGCGAGATCACGCGTATAAGTGAGAGGCTGCACAGGATGGTCTCCTTGCTCCCGCCCCTCTTCCCCCTTTTCCCGTGACATCTTTTCCCCCTTCTACCTCCCATTTCTCTCTCCATTACCTTTTCCGACATACATTTCATTAAAATCCATTAAACATTCAAGAAGAGTTTCATTCAAAAGCATATTTTCGATTTCTGACAAATTTTAATCGGGAATAGTCCTGTCAAAGACGGCAGTAAAAATCGTGAATGTGTGATTTTTTTTAAAGTATACATGTAAATCCAAACTATAGAAACGCAGGATATTGTGTCAAAATACGGGGAATTTTTGTGACCCTACTTGTGCAATTTCATAAGAAACAAATTCGTTTTAAAATGGTTGCCGAAAAAAGCTGATTGCGAAAAATAAAAATGAAATTTCTTTTTGAAAATAACACGGGATATAATTTATCGAAAATACAGTCGTTAAAAACCAGTCAGAAAATGATTTTTGGAATAGAATTAACAAAGAAGAAAAATAAAATTATCCTTGAACTTGGTTATTTTGGCGCACAATTTTCCCTAAATGTTCCAAGTGTAACAAGTTTTGGAATATTATTGGACTGTACATAAAATATGGTTCTGGAAGCTTGTAAAAATAGATTGCCAATACTGTAAACGTTTAAGCGCAGTTTACACAGGACAGCAACCTGACCGGAATGAGGAAAGTTAACAAAGGCCTGTCATTTTGGGATGTCAACACTTAATACGCACCAGATGGGACAACATAAAATTAGATCATTAAGACCCCGTTACATATGAGCCAGTCCATGCGAAAAGGGACAAAAACGAAAATTTTACGAAATTCTAAAAAGTGTGCATAATTATTGGTAGTAGACTTGTGATTTATAAAACACATTAGTAGTGGGGAAACTACCGGTTCTGGGCCACTTTGTCTAATGTTAACCCTATGGGGAAAAGGTAGCCTCCTGAGAGGTAGCCTCCCGATGTGAGGCTAATTTCTATGACGTCAATTTAAGTATTTTGACATTAATTAATTAATTTAATTACTTTAGATAAGGTCATTATTAAGTGTTACTAATTAATTGGCGTTATTGAATAAGTATATATATATATTTTCTTTATATTTGATGAAAATTCCCAGTCTATAAATAGATACACAGGAAAACCCCACCTTAGTGTGTATTAACAGATCAATAATTATTGTATTATACATGTTATATGTCTCTGGTATTATTTATTCACCTATGGCTATTTATCTCTGATTATTAAATCAATATTGAATGCGTGTTTAAACTTGTCCAGTAGTGTACGTAGTGACCTTTAACATGTTGATACGTGTCAATAAATCCGCCATACTGAAAATCGCGTCGTTCTTTTGAAATCATTAAATCGTTATATTATTGGCACTAATTAGAATAATATATCTTCATATTTATGGGGTGATTTTTTGTTTTGTTTTTAGAGTATTTAAATTTATAATATACTTGCTAAATCACTGAAAGCATTCGTTAACTTGTCTGTGTCGTACTATATAATCAAGTTTAGACTTGTCAATAATTCGATTTAAATGTAATCGCCATGT
This sequence comes from Mytilus edulis, assembly GCF_963676685.1. NCBI lineage: Eukaryota > Metazoa > Mollusca > Bivalvia > Mytilida > Mytilidae > Mytilus > Mytilus edulis. The sequence continues at coordinate 64,816,713 of NC_092355.1, read as the reverse complement.
TGAAAATATTATAAACATTGTCGCGTTATGCAGTCTTTTGAAATAAGTAAATCATAATATTAATTTAATTAAATAGTATTATTCTTATAAAGATGAGATTTATCAAGTAGTTAATTTTAATGTGTTCGATGATACATACTGTTATATAATACGTCTTTTGTTTAATATCCAACTATCATCCCTCCGTTAATCATATAATATACTGTATGAATTGAAAACTTATTTTATTATTTCCTCGATCATATTCACTTTTAAACTGAAATCATTTTACTATAAAATGCCAAACTGATAAACAAGACATTTCCGAGCAAGATTATCACCACGCACTAAAGGTGTGGGACACATTCAGCATGTCAAATCTTGGAAGCTATCATGATTTGTACCTTTTGACTGATGTAGTGTTACTCACTGATGTATTTGAGCGATTTAGAAATATGACTACTGATTATTATGGATTAGATGCAAGCCCTTTTTAATAAGACGTACACGTTATTATATACATAATATAATCATTAAATCAATATTGAAAGCGTGTTTTAACATGTCTCTGTCGTACTATATTATCAAGTTTAGACTTGTCAATAATCCGATTTAGATTAGTCGCCATGTTGAAAATATAATAAACATTGTCGCGTTATGCAGTCTTTCGAAAAAAGAAATTCATAATATTAGATGAATTAAATAATATTATTCTTTCATAGATGAGATTGATCAAGTATTTTATTTTAATGTGTTCGATGATACATACTGTTATTTATTGTTTTAATATCCAACTATCATCCAATTCCGTTCATCAAAAATTAAATAGTATCAATTGAAAACTTATTTTATTATTTCCTCGATCATACTCACTTTAAAACTGAAATATTTTTACTATAAAATACGAAACTGATAAACAAGACATTGACCTCAATAACCTGGTGTGATTAAGTACATGGGTGAATGACCATTAATGTAAACATGTCAAGTAGTTCTTATCAAATAATGATTATTTCAACCTTTTATTTTATTAGACTGTCTTGAACCTTTTAAGTTATATTCATTTTTGATAAACTTATTCATTATTAAATTCTTTTATTTCAAGAATGATCAATCAAAGGCCCAAAAATTAATCAGCAAACCTACGTTACATGCCTTCAAAATATTTAACGACGACTTGGTGGCTGTTCACATGTAAAATTAATACAGCGATTATACTTAAACAGACCGATCTACGTGGGATTCACTATACTCGAATTGTCAAAGACGCTTGCGTACGATTTCCATCATTATTACCTGAAGAATAAATATGGGTCTAGAGCAACACTCTTGTTTACGGTTGCAGACTCACTATGCTACAACATCAACACTGATGATATATATCAAGATATGACGAAGGATAAACACTTGTTTGATGTGTCATAATATAGCCCCGAACATCAGCTAAAGGTGCTATCAAGCTGATGTTCGGGGCTATATTATGACACATCAAACAAGTGTTTATCCTTCGTCATATCTTGATATATATCATCAGTGTTGATGTTGTAGCATAGTGAGTCTGCAACCGTAAACAAGAGTGTTGCTCTAGACCCATATTTATTCTTCAGGTAATAATGATGGAAATCGTACGCAAGCGTCTTTGACAATTCGAGTATAGTGAATCCCACGTAGATCGGTCTGTTTAAGTATAATCGCTGTATTAATTTTACATGTGAACAGCCACCAAGTCGTCGTTAAATATTTTGAAGGCATGTAATGTAGGTTTGCTGATTAATTTTTAGGCCTTTGATTGATCATTCTTGAAATAAAAGCATTTAATAATGAATAAGTTTATCAAAAATCAATATAACTTAAAAGGTTCAAGACAGTCTAATAAAATAAAAGGTTGAAATAATCATTATTTGATAAGAACTACTTGACATGTTTACATTAATGGTCATTTACCCATGTACTTAATCACACCAGGTTATTCAGGTCAATGTCTTGTTTATCAGTTTCGTATTTTATAGTAAAAAGATTTCAGTTTTAAAGTGAATATGATCGAGGAAATAATAAAATAAGTTTTCAATTGATACTATTTAATTTTTGATGAACGGAATTGGATGATAGTTGGATATTAAAACAATAAATAACAGTATGTATCATCGAACACATTAAAATAAAATACTTGATCAATCTCATCTATGAAAGAATAATATTATTTAATTCATCTAATATTATGAATTACTTTTTTCGAAAGACTGCATAACACGACAATGTTTATTATATTTTCAACATGGCGACTAATCTAAATCGGATTATTCAGTGTATGTAAAGTGCGGATCCTAAAATATCATTTTCACTGTATATGCTAGAAATTTTTGATGCAGAATGATAAATAAACAGACGACTTTTTTTTTATTTTTGAAGAAAATGAAGAAAATTAGTTAAAAAGTATATGTTAAGAAGCACATAATACTAATAAAACAAAGTCAGAGATGCGAACGGGTTTTTTTCGCGTCTAAATCCAAATAGCTGTGAAATATATACCAAAATAGGTGAATATTTAGGACATTTCACGAACAGATCGTGCAGGTAATTTATAACTAACAGGTAAGATGTTGTTGCAGAAAAAATATTCATTTCAACACAATTATTAAAGTTGTATAACGTAGAATAGGTTTTGTCATTCAGTTTCTTCATATTGAACTGAATTCCACTATGATGCTTTCTTTATGCGAGTCATGTTTACTGTCGAATAATGATACTATTCTTTCATTTTCACTGTAGAGCGATTCATTAGTATTGTATATGCGGCCCATTTTCACTGTATGATATATTTATTTTTTTATCTATTACGGCGTATTTTTTTAAGCATGTAAAGCAAGACTTTAGTTAGCGTGCTTGCTTTATTTTTTTTGTACAATCATTATGATAACACCCAATTTAATTCAAATATAATATAAATACAGGTTAAACTATGCCGATACATATTGTTTAAAGATGTCAATCTTATTTACAAAGTTTGTATAAACAATTATACAAACTAAGCAATCAAGTCAACCAAAGTTTTGCTTTACATGCATTAGGAAATTAGCTGTAAAGCCTTAATTTAGCCGACTTGCTCAAACAATAGATAAAGTAAGAGACGGATTTGATAAAATTTAACTTACGGAGGAAAGTTTTGTTTTAAAACACTCTAGTAAATAAATTCAATAGAAAAAACATTTATTTCAAATGTATTCCATTTTTTTAATTTCTTATGAATCGTATAGGAATCTTTATCCTTGTTTTGTTTTATCCATTTCCATATCCTTGTTTTTTTTATCCATTTCCATATCCTTGTTTTTTTTTATCCATTTCCAGGACACTTCACCACTAATTACGTACATCTTGATAAAGATTGAATCGTTGGTTTTCTCGTTAAAAAGGTTTTACACTGGGGCCCTTTATACCTTGCTGTTCGGTGTGAGCCAAGACTCCATGTTGAAGACCGTATTTTGAAGGTATACTTTTATAAATTGTGACTCGTTTTGAGAGTTGTCTCATGGTCACATATGACATCTTATCTATCTGTGGCTCAACCCGAAACGAGACGGGATAAAAAGGGATAAAAAACACACTTTTTAATATATTTATAATGGGCTTAATATGAGTCAGAAAAGAGTAGAATAGTGGGTCGCGTTGGGGTATAAGCGTGACGCGGAATTGCCGATTTTTTTTGTAAGCGTGACACGTGATAGTCAAATGATTGTGTCGTGAAAAATAAAGTATAGCGCGACACGGAAAATTTTACAAAATGAGAACTGCATAGTATAAGCGGGATATGGGAATCTGATAAAGCAGTAAGCGGGATCAGGGATCAGACCCCCCCACCCCCAATGAGACCCCAGAATAAGATAATTTTTTTTTATCTTCATCCTATTGTTACAGTCATGCCTTCAATAACAAATGTATTCCTCGCATGCATTTTTATAGACAAAAAACCTTATGGATATTTGGGGTTCTTTGACATGGTGAATCTAACCTTGTATCCAGTTTGGGGATTTTTACCAAGTTACCGAAATAGCCCACATAGAGGTCCAAAGGGTCTAAGATCATCAAACATGAATTGTAGCATGCATGCTGTGTACAATTACCCAAATGTGCATTGTTTGACCTCTGTGGTAGTATCCACACGGATCTAGAAATTTTTATAAGTAGGGGTCCAATGACTACCTAAGAGGGGGCCCGCTCCAGTGATTCCATATAAAAGTAACCAAATGTTTTCCCAAAAAGGGGGCAACCCCCTGTCCCCCTAAATCTTCCTCTGGTATCGAGCTGTTCATTACGGATAAATTTTTTTGTATCAAGGGTGCTCTACTTCACGTACCAATGCAAACAAAAAAGTTCGCCCACACCTTACATTTCATGTTTTAATGACTGTGGATAATTTATGTCACATACCGTTTCACCTTATACAGTTAAAATCATGCAAGCAACAATCGAGTCAAGAACATTTGTTCTACCAAAACTATCTTTTTCAGAATATGGAAATTGAAGCAGTTGAGGGTACAACTGGGGAAAGTTAATCTTTTATAAGCTTTTCTGTCACCATTGCGTTTCAAGATGCATATTTCTCTGTTCGCAAGTGTATTTATTGCGTGGAAGATAACGTCCTCAAATGTACTCGTCTCTATTTTACACAGACTGCACTGAAACTCCGCAATATCAATCTTTGACTTAAAAAAAATACAGAAATGTCTTTTAATTTTTTTTTTTAAATCAAGGAAAAACGTAATTTGAAGAATACAATATGACATTTTGAGAAGCGTTTGTGTTACAAGTTTGAAAAGCTATATATTTGATAAAGAATGAATGAGGAGTTTGTATTTCAATTTGAAAATACATTTATCATAAATTCTAAAGTCATCAACTAAGTTGTTTCATTTGTTTCAAGTGCATTTATCACATAATTCTACAATAACAATTCTCGCATCTGCGAAAATTCCACATCAGAAATGACTGCACTAACAGTGATAATTCATCGCATCTATAGTTAAAATGGATCGCTTTCAAAAATCGATATGCTATATTATGTTGCTTTTATAACACTTATTTGAACTTTAATGCTATGTTTGTACATAATAAAGACATATCACAATGAAAATATTTAAAAACTTTCCTTCAAATCAATTAATTTGGTATTTTCAAAACGTAAACAAATACAGTTTTCCCATGATCCTTTATTCTACAATAGACATAACCGCATATGACAGTGAAAATGAACTAGCTGGATTCGCACTTTATATACACTGTTATTGACAAGTCTAAACTTGATAATATAGTACGACAGAGACAGGTTAAAACACGCTTTCAATATTGATTTAATGATTATATTATTTATATAATAACGTGTACGTCTTATTAAAAAGGGCTTGCATCTGATCCATAATAATCAGTAGTCATATTTCTAAATCGCTCAAATACATCAGTGAGTAACACTACATCAGTCAAAAGGTACAAATCATGATAGCTTCCAAAATTTGACATGCTGAATGTGTCCCACACCTTTAGTGCGTGGTGATAATCTTGCTCGGAAATGTCTTGTTTATCAGTTTGGCATTTTATAGTAAAAGGATTTCAGTTTAAAAGTGAATATGATCGAGGAAATAATAAAATAAGTTTTCAATTCATACAGTATATTATATGATTAACGGAGGGATGATAGTTGGATATTAAATAAAAGACGTATTATATAACAGTATGTATCATCGAACACATTAAAATTAACTACTTGATAAATCTCATCTTTATAAGAATAATACTATTTAATTAAATTAATATTATGATTTACTTATTTCAAAAGACTGCATAACGCGACAATGTTTATAATATTTTCAACATGGCGATTACATTTAAATCGAATTATTGACAAGTCTAAACTTGATTATATAGTACGACACAGACAAGTTAACGAATGCTTTCAGTGATTTAGCAAGTATATTATAAATTTAAATACTCTAAAAACAAAACAAAAAATCACCCCATAAATATGAAGATATATTATTCTAATTAGTGCCAATAATATAACGATTTAATGATTTCAAAAGACCGACGCGATTTTTCAATATGGCGGATTTATTGACACGTATCAACATGTTAAAGGTCACTACGTACACTACTGGACAAGTTTAAACACGCATTCAATATTGATTTAATAATCAGAGATAAATAGCCATAGGTGAATAAATAATACCAGAGACATATAACATGTATAATACAATAATTAATGATCTGTTAATACACACTAAGGTGGGGTTTTCCTGTGTATCTATTTATAGACTGGGAATTTTCATCAAATATAAAGAAAATATATATATATACTTATTCAATAACGCCAATTAATTAGTAACACTTAATAATGACCTTATCTAAAGTAATTAATTTAATTAATTAATGTCAAAATACTTAAATTGACGTCATAGAAATCAGCCTCACATCGGGAGGCTACCTCTCAGGAGGCTACCTTTTCCCCATAGGGTTAACATTAGACAAAGTGGCCCAGAACCGGTAGTTTCCCCACTACTCACATTTACTTTTCTTCATATCCTTAAGCTGTGAGCTACACGCACCTGCAAGTGTTGAGACCCCCCCCCCCCCCCCCCGCCTTTTAGTTTTATCATGATTTTTAATGAATTATTTCATATATTTCAATCATTTTCATAGTACAGTTTAAATGGCTTGATTTGCCAAATGATAATGTTAACCCCGGTAGCAGTGGGGATAAGGCTCTCGCTTACGATGCTGATATCAATGCAATCAGACCAGGCAACGGTTCGAATCCCGTGTAACGACGGTTCATTTATATAATATTAAATAATATAACTTAACTTAACTTAACTTAACTCTAAAACACAAGAGGTCATAGTTTTTGTATTTTCCCTCATCTTTTAATGTTGTCTTTCTTTTCTTAAACCGGTAAAACTGAAGAAAATTATTGACTTTTGTCTCTTTAGTGTCGTAAAATTTTAAGTTTCTGGTCGGTATAGCATTAGTCCGGGGAACAAATGATTCTACACTTGCTCAAATACCAAAAATTCAGATATCTCTACGTCTTTTGCTGTTTTAATTGACAAATTCGGGATAGAATTGACAATCTTATGAATGTTTACATTAATGTAATTTTTTTCGGAAAAAATCGTTTTTTTTAAATATTATAACAAACTTTGATAGCTTGTTCTGTAAAGTTTACCAAAAGGACTTTTTGTACCTTTTCGCATGGACTGGCTCATATTTTTTCATTCAATTCCGTATTTCAAAAATTATTTCTTGAAATTCACAATCACACGATTCATTAAATGAATATTTGGAATTGTGATGAAGGTATGTTTGTTTGGCTATATTTCTTCAAATGCAGAAACAAATTGAAAACTTTTACATTTTAAAATCATTTTGCTACACGTTCATTTACACTTAGGTGTACAGGAATGGGTGTGAGTTGGACATGATGTACTGTTAAAACTATATTCCACTATGAGCTGCTTATTCAAACATAAATGTTGTCATCAAATGCTTTGAAATGCCGGTGTCACAAATTGGCGTATAGACCGGCGTGCACCAGACGTACAGAGAAAATTTACAAAGTCAGTATACGTTAGTTGCACACCAGAGGAACGCTACAAGCAATCGTTGAACGCGCGTTGCATAAGTTTGAAGTAAGTCAAATGACAAAGATATACGCCTAGTGAACGCTATAACTCAAGGCATTTTTTATGCAGCTTATTTTTTTGTGTCCATCTCAAGTGTTTGTCTAGCGTTTACCTGTACGCGACACGCGCACAATACATACGCTACAAACTCGTTGAAAATCTACAGATAAGTTTGAGACATGTTTAGGGCACGTTGTATACCCTTCAAGATTGTTCGACTTTAAATAAAGCGTATGCGGGTATGTTCGTAACAAACACCCCATAATAAAACGTCCCAGACACGCCGATAATCACATTTAAGAGACTTTTTTTCCTTCGTAGCGTGCATTCCATCTACGTCAGACAAACACCAGGCTCTCCCTTGACACCATTTGCGAGTATGGTCTTGAGGAAACGATGATATTCCGTCGGAAGGGGTCGATAAATGTCTTGCCCGTGTTAAGAGAGAGTCATATCTCTTGCACGTAAAAGACCCCCTTGTAGATTGCGAAAAAGAGCAGGCTAATGCCGCTACAAGGCAGCACTCGCACCCGCAAAGTGGATAGAGATTAATATAAGTTGCAAAACTTGTTTCCCAATCCACTATACATAAATATGTGTAAACTAACACCAGGCATACGCCAGCATACGTTACTTGAGCGCCATATAAACGCTCAGGTACGCTTATCGTACGCCCAATACACGCTTAAAGCTCGTTGTGCACACGATACAGATATAATTGACAGGTTGAACGCATTCAAAATTTCTAGCGTATTGGCAGCGCACATGATTTTTTTACCACGCACGGCGCACGTCGGAGCTATACGCTGATATGTGACCCCGGTATAAAATAGAATACAATCATAACAGGTTATTATATATTTTGGTTCCTCGACAAAATGCCGGGAGCGTACTGTTTTACCCGTGTACATTTGGCCACCCATTCCTCTTGTAATCGGTATATAGGATGTAGCTTAGGGTTTATACAACTTATTTCGAAGTGATACATTTTCTTTATGTCAACTTTAATAAAAAATATATATAACAAAAGTGTGTATATTCAGTCAAGACTTTTTTAAATGACAGGTTGCTAAATTTGGTATTTTGAAAATATTTAAAGGCACGCAGAGCACATAGTCCAATTTCCTCCTTCTACAGTGTACAATTTCAAGGTGGAACTTTTATAATGTACCGAATGTTTTACTTATAGAGGATGCAAGTATGTTCTCAAGTTTTTTTTTGTTGTATCATTTGTTCACGAATAAAATAAGGTTAAATTACGTTTAATACAGTTTGCAAGGTGTGTCTTGAACTATGCACACTACCCAAACGTTTGCATCATACAGAGAATATACTATATTAAAAACATGTTTTATTTATCTTCCACTTTTTCAACTGACGGAAAGTTTTTATTAGTAAACTTTGTTGATGGCTGCATTTGAAATGCGTCTTTTAGACACAACAATTTCAAATTGTATTGTATCGTCCTGAACATGCCTGCAATATTTGCCACCTGACATTTGCAACCTCAAACCAATCAATTCAAATTGTACTTGAAAATCACTGTTCTCTCAATAAAATGAAATTAATGAAACCAGACAGGGGAAATGAAAACAAAACAACAAACACCATTCACCGTTACATATTTTTTCAATACCTCTCAGAAAAAAACACGTTATTCAATATTAATTAATATTATTAATTCGTATATTTTAACAAATTTGATTCGTTTAGGGAAAGTCACATGTTAAACTATATTTTCGAAGGTAGAGAGAAAACGGCGGATAGCAAAATGCATGTTGCACAGCAAAAAGCATATTGCAAGGCTATTTTTAGAATATAAAAAAAACGATATACTTTGTGACGTCATGTAATGAATTTCAGGATATTGTTAAACGTTTTGAAACAAATGATCAATTATTTAACGAAGAAATCTTCAAATACATAAGATGTTAAACAAATAAAAAAAAATAAATGAAATAACTACTAATATGTTGCTATTGTCAAGGAGACAATATAATATCTATAAAATTCCAACAAAATCAAATGACGATTTTGATACAAATATAGTCGGAAATTAATAATATAACAAATATAGCCTTTGTATCAGGTCAATACAGGATATATCGACCCAAAGAAGTAAATCGACCTCGGACTTCGTCCTCGGTCAATATACTTCTTTCATGTCAATATATCCTTGTATCGACCTCATACAAAGGCTATATTTGTATAATGTCATCCTTTTTCTGCAAAATTATATGCATATCGGTTGACTTTGAAGTAATTGATCTAAAAAAAAAACAAGGATTGTGACATGTGTCTCTATACATGCACGGGGTCACAATAAAATCCTGGATATTGTTAGTTTTTAGTCATTCTGCATATATCGGAATATTTTTTTCGTTATTATGCCATTTGGGGGAATTTTCTGCGACTGTCATACAAGTGAAAGGTACATTTGGCTAGCCATAAAACCAGGTCCAATCCATCATTTTCTACATAGGAAAATGTATGTACCAATTAGGAATATAACAGCTGCATGTTATCCATTTGTTTGATTTTGCAGTTAGATTAAGGACTTTCCGTTTTTATGTTTTCTCGGAGTTTTTTTTTTACTTTTTATTATAACTTTCTTGAATCTTTTGATTAACTCATTTATTAAATAATTGTTTTCTTGTTAAATTTTAATAATTTTAAGATACATGTTTGCTCTTTTTTACCCACTTTTCTCCTTTCTCCTGCCCCTTCTCTACTTTCTTAGATTTATTCAATCAATTAAGATTTAGAAATATTTTTCCCTTTTTTGTATAATTTGAAGGGAACATTAAGTTGCATTAGAAATATTATGACCACTTTTGGAGAAATTACAGAATCCTTCACCCCCCCCCCCCCCCCCCACCCCCACAAAAAAAAAAGGAAAGGAGATAACGTCCAGCACAAAAGGATTACACACCTGCATTTTCTTCAATATACGAATGACTGTTGATTGCTAAACGTCCAGTGGCAAATATTTTATGGACATTTTTTTTTAGTAAGAACAAAATTGATTGTACTATTGATTTCATATCAAGTAAAAAAAACAGCAATTGCAGTTGCCTATTATATACATTAATTAACTGTATATACAGTCTTCCGTCTGCTTCTTGGTCATTGAGTAGATGGGGTGTCTAAATTATAATCCATAGAATTTTTTAACAATTTGCCAAAAGGTACTTTATATAATGCTTTTTAAAAAAAAAGTCATGAACAGAATGGGTCACCGGGCTTATTTTCACGCTACACGCTGTTCAAAATTGACAGATTTTGTATAGATTATGCATGGAAAACCCAATAATCTGCAATAAAGCGTAAACTACACCATAGAATTTTGAGATAACATATGAGAAGATAGCTTTAATAGTATGCTTTCAGTTAAGAAAAATGGGGTCACCGGACCCGTTTTCTTGCTACATTATGAAATAGGTAAATTCCTAAGATATTCTATTGTAAAATTACCTTAATCTGAAGTATCTGCCCTTGCATTTGAGTTGCCTCCCCTTAAGTGGCAAAGTTGGAAAAAATTTAATTAAACAAAAGTTTTCTGTTTTTTGTAAAATACAACCATAAATATGATAAAACATGTCAGTGTCTATATTGAAATGAAAGTTCTTACACCTGAATCATCTTCTACTCTAAAAATTTGCACATTTTATTAAAGATGTAGACCTTGTTTTCTTGTATTTCCAAATCCAAGATGGAGGAAGACACCCTATCTACCTTAATGCATACGCAATTTTTCTTTTTATTCATATTTAAAGTCTACCCTTGATGACATTCTGTTTTCATAATAGTTCCTTAATATAAATGGACGATTGTTTGATTTTCTGTGGAGTATAGGAGGATTGTGAAAATGAAAAACCTTGCTTGATATGAGCTGAAAAAAAACTTTGCGAAAAACGGACTGAACGTTTTATTGCAGCACAGATATACCAGTTAAAAAGAAAGGTAATACAAAAACACCGAGCCACGTCAAATGAGTATAATCAAAAACAGACCAAGTAGTGAAAGTAATATTTATAATAAGAACAAAGACAAATAAAAGAACACTACAAAACGTCATTAAGTTACAAACAACGTCAGATGTGTTTGAATATTTCAAAACGGATAGATTTTGACCTGATGAACTTTTTATCCGATGTAAGATTTGCTCTAAAAGTTAACTGCATTTTAAAACACCCCCTGCCCCAATTCTAAGTTTTATACTTTGCCATGGCGACAATATTGGTTCATAAATTTTGTAAACTACATACATGTACCCTAAGGATGATTAAGGCCAAGTAAGGTTTAATTTGGTACAGTTGTTTTAGAGTAAAAGTGTTTTTACAAGATTACATAAAATTCAGAATAATTGACTATAACATAACTAGATTGTATGTGATCAATTGACAACTTTGGTCATGTTTGACTTATTTGTAGATCTTATTTTGCAAACAAATTTGCTGTTTACAGAATATCTCTATCTTTTAAAAATTTTCAAGATTATAACTAAAAACTGCAAACTTTACATAATATACCAATTTAGGGGCAGCAACCCAACAGCGTGTTGTCTGATGCTTCTGAACAATTCAGGGTAGATAGACATGATGTTATGTGTTATTTTAGCTATCTCGGTTAAAATGTGGAATCATCGGGTACAGTTGTTAAAGTAGGTACCTTAAGGATAATTAAGGCAAGTGTGTTTTAATTTAGCCTAGTAGTTTTAGAGATTAAGATTTTTGTAAAAAATAACAAAAACATACGTAAAAAAGTGAAAAAGTGACTTTAAAGGGCAACAACTCTGTATGGGGTCAATTGACAAATTTGGTCATTTTACTTATTTGTAAATCTTACTTAGCTAAATTTTTTTGTTGTTGATAGTTAATCTCTAGGTTGCATTTCTGTAAATGAATACAATGCAATTTCCGATAGGAACACCTTTTGTGCTCAAACTGTTACCCTTTTACTATGAAGATTCGTGAAAAATTATATCCTAGAATAGAAAGTTGATTTGCACAGCTATTTTATTAAAAGATCAAAACATAGGGCTGTGCGGCATATTTTCCACAGGTATATGCCCTAAACTTGTTAGAGTTTCAACTTTACTTTAATTGTGTACTACCCTATCCTTTACTTTTTACCTACTTGAGGATTCATTTTTCACCCCATAAGTATGTTTTATACTTGTCCCAAGTTATGGCTCTATGAGATGAAACATATATATCATATCTGGGAACCAGTATGTCAACAAATCAAATTATCTATGAATATTTTATATCTCCCCGAAAAAGGCTTGGTTTGAGAAACAGCTGTATTTACAAAGTGCAACCTCTATATATTATAATATTCAAGATAAGAACCAAAAACTGCAAATATTGTAATAAACTTATCAATCCAGAGGCAGCAACCCAACAACGGGTCGTCTTTTGTGTCTAACAATTTCCAGGTAGATAGATCATAACCGCATGCACATTATTACACCTATGTCAGATTTGCTCTAAATGCTTTAGTTTCAGAGAAATAAGCCATCAACTGCATTTTAACACCAACCCCTGTTTTAATTTTACCCATGGTGGCCATCTTGGATAAATGATTTGGTGATTGGATACATTGTTTAAACAATATATAGTCTAAGGATAATTTAGGCCAAGTTTGGTTTTATTTGGCTGATTAGTTTCAGAGGAGAATATTTTTGGGCCCGGTTAGCCAACAATGAAGTTCATGAAATTAGGTTGAGGACGTTTGAAAATTGACTGACAGTTCATGAACTTCATTGTTGAAGAGCACTGAGGACCAAAAGTTTCAAAAAGTTGTGCACAATACGGCTAGGGTTTTCTGCATGGGATAAAAACATCCTTATTATTTAGAATCATTCATACTTTTGCAAACAGTAAATTTGATAAAATGACTAAATAATAGATATACATGATAAAACCGAAGTAGTGACTAACTACAGAATAAAAACAGATACATAACATAAAACAACCTATTCCACCACATAAAGATACACAGCCGAGTTAGTCAAAGCCTCAACGCACAAAGTGACGTCACATTTGAAATTCTCCAAAAAAAAACACACAAAGTGACGTCACATTTGAATTTTCTAAAAATATTTCCCAAAAATAAGATAGAATTAGGATTGATTCAAGATTAGATTTGTAATACTGATAGTACATGTATTAATAACAATGAAAATTAAAATACGTATTGATATTAAATTGTGGTAGTAATTAGATAATTACTTGTATTATCTAGCTATGTCGGTGTTTCTTCTGAATCCAACTGTAAAACAAACATATCGTATAAATTTCATATATTTGTTATACCTAATGACTCAAGAAAGTTTATCATAGGTAGTTCAGTTTCCTCCACAATTGTTTTATCTGGTCTTACCATTAAAATATTTATACTCAGCCACGCAGTAGATTCACTGGACTCCGGAACATTCATGCTGTTAGAGAATGCGGCATCAATTATCTAGAAAAAAGGTAAACATAGGGATGTTTCATTCAAACACACATGTATATCATACATAAAGAGTGCATTTCTTTAAAGGTATCTTAAATTTCCATGTTCACTGACACTTTCACTGTCTTGACATCTATCCATAGCGGAAATTCCTTGTTCACTTATATTTCCACTGTCTTGACACCTTTCAATAGTAGACATTCTTTGTTCACTTACAGTTACACTGTCTTGACACCTTTCCATAGTAGACATTCCTTGTTCACTTACATTTGCACTGTCTTGACACATATCCATAGTGGACATTTCTTGTTCACTTACATTTTCACTGTCTTGACACATATCCATAGTGGACAGTCCTTGTTCACTTACATTTTCACTGTCTTGACACATATCCATAATGGACATTTCTTGTTCACTTACATTTTCACTGTCTTGACACATACAAATAGTGGAATTTCCATGGTCACTTACATTTGCATTGTCTTGACACCTTCCCATAGCATAATTTCCATGTTCACTTACATTTTCACTGTCTTGACACCTTTCAATAGTGGAGTTTCCATGTTTACTTACATTTGCACTGTCTTGACACCTGCTCATATTGGAATTTCCATGTTCACTTCTATTTGCACTGTATTGACACCTACTCATAGTGGACATTTCTTGTTCACTTACAGTTTCACTGTCTTGACACCTATCCATAGTCGAATTTCAAAGTGCCTACCCTGGGTCTCATGTATGTTTATTAGGTCAAGCCTATAAGTAAAATTGAGAATAGAAATAGGGAATATGTCAAAGAGACAACAATCCAACCATAGAACAGACAACAGCAGAAGGTAACCACTAGGTTATCAATGCAGCGAGAAATACCCGCACCCGGAGGCTTTTTTCAGCTGGCTTAAGTGTTTGTTTATTACCTTTTGTTCCTGTACACATTGAGAACGCTTAAAGTAAGTTATGGTATATTAAACAACATAGAAAAAGATTAAGAAATTTACTGTTTACCAGATGTCAAAAAAAAATATTCTAATTTTGAAGCATTATAAAGACTAATAGCTATATGTACATTGTAAATGCATTTAATTAATCATGGAACTGATGTTCAATACCAGATATAAATTATATATAATACATAATACTGAATATTGCTTATGGTTTCAAGCAAACATCAGGCGGTTGGTTTTCAATTTCAAAAAGTACCGCATTTGTCATGCTAAGGCCGTACGGTGACCTATAGTTGTTAATTTCTGTGTCATTTGGTCTCCTGTGGAGAAGTGTGTCACTAGCATGATACCAAATCTTCTTTTGTATATATAAGGCATTTTATAGGTTACTAAATGGTATGGGATTTTCTAATAATTCATATCTTTACAGTGACCAATAGTTGCTGACATCCGTGTAGAGTGGTCACCGGTGATTATTCATCTCCTTGCATTTAAACAAAATCTCCTTATTTTCATATCAAAGATGTTCGCTTTTCTGTATTGAAATAACGTTTTTTTTAAAGACTGTTATAAATTGATAGTATAGAAATAATAATCGAACTTGTAAACACAAACAAAGTAAAGGTATGTGTCCTTGTTTTTGATATATAAGCCATAATATTTGGTGAAAAGTTAATTTGTCTTGATTTTTCGTACTTTTAATTTAACATTGGTTCTTTTCTCTCCTCCAAAACACAAGGCAAAATTGAAACGGATTGTATAAGATTATGAAAAATAACTTTCTATACTATATGTATTAAAATTGCAACCATCCTAAATATAGCGCTGATTGGTTCTTTGTGTGACAAAATAAATGAAATGTACCCCCAACAGATTTATTTTATAGATATACTCACTTCCCAGGATGAATCTTTGAATATCTTATCTTTATAGTCCTTTCTGATTGGTCGATCTGGAGGGGTGACGAGAATCCCTTCCGTTTCATTTGTAGGTGGTACTAGTGGAACCAGTGATGCGCCTATTCAGAAAAAAAAACAAATTAAAAAGCAATGTTATAAGCTCCAAGGCGATTTCTTTTTCTGTTAGGGCTGTTGCAGTACAACATACATGGGATGATGGGAACATCGAAATACACTGTAATCTCAACTATAGATTGGTATTAAATACCTTATCAGATTAATCATAAATCCAAAATAGGCAATAACTGCTTTGAACAGATGATTATCAATTGGCAAAAGAGAGGAAATAATTAATTCAACAATGTACTAGACTGTTATGCTTTCTCAGATCTAGTTAACTAATCAAAGTTAATGACTTCAGAGCCGCGACAGGGAATTTTTTCAGGCCATGACACATAATAATAATCTAATTTGGTACATTTACGGTTAGTCCCTAATGTAATTATCTGTCATTTGTTAGTCTTTATATTATTCATACACACTACATCTCCTTTTATCCATTTCTTTTTTGATCAGGGAAAGCAAATTTGTAAAACACTAAGTTACGGCTCATGCAATCAACTTGACAAGTATTCATATTTGATTTAGAAATTGATTTTCTTCAGCAAAAAATGGAAACCACAAATTGACAGTTTATCGAAAACGATATTTTAAATCTATCTTACAGAGCTAACATTTTATTGTTAGGGAGGATGAGCTAGGATGAAACATGTTGTTCTGCATATTTTTGAGTTGTAATCTCTCTCCTGTCTATTTATTTTTTACATTATCATGTCCTGACTTTTTTATTTGTTTATCCTGACTTTCTTTTACCAGGTTGCTCATCGTGCCTTTTTCAAATTTCTTCCTAGCCCATCCTCCCCAGTCTCCCTTAAATAAAATGATAGCTTCCTTAATATATACAACCTATATGTACTAGATCTAGATCTTCAGGAAAGTGGACTTCGTGTACACGATAACCACGAATTTCACGTGCCGTCTGAGCCAATCAATGCCTTTTCTATTAGCTGTCATGCTCTGCTGCACAATCAGATTTTTTCAAAGTCAACAAACTTCAGCAGCGTCAAACCACTAGTAAATTGACAACTCACCACAAGAGACCAAAAGACACAGACATTTACAACTATAGGTCACCGTACGGCCTTCAACAATGAGCAAACCCCATACCACATAGTCACCTACAAAAGCTCCGCCAATGACAATGTAAACACAATGTAAACAAGAAAATCAACGGCTTATTTATATACCAAAAATTAACGTAAAACAAATATGTACATACCACAACCACAGAAATAACCTCTTCTAACTGTATAACAGTACAACATAAGAAAGAACTACAAAAATCAGTTGAAAAAGGCGTAAGTCATCAGATGGATACACATACAAATACTACAAATAAAAGTGGACGTGGGCTGTTTTTTTCTTCTGTTCTGGCATTTATAACAGCATCCAATGAAATTTCAGCTTTCAGATTTTAAAGGTGTTTATTGAGGTGACACAACCAGAGTATCCCGATAGATCTGCTAATCAGAAAGTAGAATGAAGGGTTTTTATGTCCAAAAATTGGACACAGGATCCCTTTTATTATCAAATGGTAAAATAATAAAGTTATTATAGAATATAGAGATTAACAAAATGTATGCATGTCTCTATATAACTAATATTTGTTATTGTCTCATAAATAAAACATTATACTAGTGACAACTTTAAATAGAAATAAAGGATTGAGAAGGACTACTCATTTAAAAAAGAGGATTATCTAATGTGTTGTCATTAAAAAAATATATACAAGATATATTTGATACATGTTTTGTATTTTTTTGACGGTACTTGCATGTAGAGGAGAAAGTAGGTTTAATCAATTGCAATATTGGTCTTTAATCTGTACCAAGCCAAAAGCCTGTAACTCAGTTATTTGTTTCTGTCAGCTATACTTGCTATTTTTTCAACGTATTAGCATCAATGAGGCAATTAGTGTTATTTCTTATTTGAATTGTTTCACAATTTGTCATGTGGGCCTTAAATAACTTACTATATTGGTTTGCTATTGTAGAAGGTTGTACAGTTACCTTAAAATCAAATATCAACAAATTATATTGTTTTCTTAATGCATGAAAAATTTACAAAAAAATTCCTAAACTAATGTTTGTCTTATTTAGAAATGTTTTGCTAGTTCAATGACGAATATTGAATGGGAGGATTAATGTGAATGTGTTTACTGTACACGGATGCCCTACCTCCACTATCATTGTCTTTGTCCAATAGACCGTGATCATGAGGTCAAAACTTTACTTTGGCATTTAAACTATAAAGATCATATCACAGGAAACATGTGAACTAAGTTTCAAATTGATTGGATTTCAATCTTCATCAATAATTACCTTGACCAAAAACTTTAAGGCTGTCCCATTAACATGTATGTGAGAGGTGGTAAGGGATGTTTAATTATTGAATGTGGGTCATTGGTCTTTTTTAAGAAGGCGTCTACAACCATTATGTAAATAATCTACAAAAATGGTCCCTTCCTACCCTCCCACATACATTTTGATGGAATAGTCTTAACCAGAAGGCCGGACAGACGGATGAACGAACCGATAGAAGAACGGACAGACAAACGAGTGGACGCACAGACCAGAAAACATGGTGCTCCTAGATGGGACATAACAAAATAATAGTTAAATCCATAACATATGTTACTGTTAAAGGGTTTGAGGCACATTGTATCAGGTATTTTTAAATCTTATCTTTATGTTTGTAGAGATATTTCATAACTACATTTATCTTAACATTTATTTCCTTATTAGGAAACTTTGATGTTGATGTTATATGAAAGTTGTGAATATCATTAAAAGTTATTAAAATGTTTTTGTTTTATAATATTTTCTTTGCAACTTTTATATATTCAGGCTGGGTTAAACTGTGACAAACAGTAGATATCCTTGCTTGCTTATACATTTCCTGTTACAAAAACTTTGAATTTTATGGAAAAAAATTAAGATTTTATTATCCCAGGAATAGATAACCTTAGCCGTATTTAGCACAACTCTTTGGAATTTTGGGTCCCCAATGCTCTTCAACCTTGTACTTGTTTGGCTTTATAACTACTTTGATCTGAGCGTCACTAATGAGTTTAATGTAGACGAAACGCGCGTCTGGCGTACTAAATTATAATCCTCGTACCTTTGATAACTATTGTGTAAAGGACTGAGTAGTTCCCATTATATGTCTCTCGGTTATATTTATTGTTAGGTTGTTGTCATTGACGTATATACTACAACTTCGTTTATTCATAAATTCTTACCGGTTCTGTTTCATTGATTGCATATTTATAATTTGGTATCCCGGCTTTACGTTCTGCACAATTCACATCAAGATGAAAGTCTAAATTATACATTTGTTCTGACATTGTCGACTTGGGAGCCATCGTCCATAACATGTCTTTATCCTTCTCAAAATAATCATTCAGTACTGTTCTGTTCAAAACAAAAATAAGATTATTATTACAGTATTAAGTTATGAATAATAAAATATCAATGCAAGTGGATTCAATGATTCCATTGCCGATTACGAGCAGGGTGTCACGTGGACACGACGCTCCATCTTGATGCTCAATTGAAAAAAAAAGATGTCATCACAGGTTGAGTAAAACTCAATTTTATCAGGTCTTCTAACTGTGACATTACACTGGAATCTAAGCACCCTCTCTAAGTTGTCAATCTGGAGAGCTGCTTTTTGTATGTGTTCGTCACTCTCTTTCCCCGTTCTTGAAAATAAAATAATAGTATTTTTATTTAGATCTAATGTCAATCCTCTGTTTCAATTTAATCCTTCTGTTGTGATCAATGTAAATTACTTAAAATGGCAGTATTTTTTCATAAATTACAAGCAATTACATATGCTAACTGTATATATATTTGTTTAGGGGCCAGCTGAAGGACGCCTCCGGGTGCGGGAATTTCTCGCCGATTGAAGACCTGTTGGTGACCTTCTGCTGTTGTCTGTTCTACGGTCGGGTTATTGTATCTTTGACACATTCACCATTTCCATTCTCAATTTTAACTGTGTGTATATGTGTGTGTTTGAATGGCGGGTCCAGGTGGAGGTTTCCGGAGGTTGGCACCCCTATTTATTTGAATAGGGGTTGGAAAAAGTAAAATCGCAAAAAATACTGAACTCTGAGGAAAATTCTAAACGAAAAGTCCCTTATCAAATGGCAAAATCAAAAGATAAAACATATCAAAAGAATGTACAACAACTGTCATATTCCTGACTTGGTTCGGACATTTTCCTATGCATAAAATGGTGGATTGAACCTGGTTTTATAGCGCATCCAATTCCATTATATTGACAACAATGCGTAAACAAAACTGATCTCTTGATAAAAACGACTGGATCCGCCACTGTACGTGTTTCACTTAGGCTTATTGTAAAGAGGGAGGCTTTACCCATACTTGCACCTGCCTTTGTTAGTATTGTGTCTACTTTTTAATTTGGTTCATTTTGTATGTTCAGAGTAACATCAATTTTTAATGAACTGGTATAACCCATTGGTGGCCATGGGCTGTTTTTTTGGCTGCTTGGTTGGGTTGTTGTCTTTTTGACACATTCCACGTTTTCAGTCTTAATTATATTAAAACTTAAATGTGTGTACAAATGTACATGTAAATCATGTAAATATAGGTCTGAAATTAAAAGTTCTTTTTTATGCAATGGCACATCATCAATTAATGAAAAAGAACATTTAAACTGTTTTACAGTATCAAAAAATTTCAAAATTAACAGAAAATATGCATATTTGTTTTTGTGCATCTTAATTATACAACAACATTTAACATCTGTCAATTTTTTGTACAAACTGCATCGTCAAAAAGAAAACTCAATCCTCAAAATTATACTAAATAATTTAAAAAATGTTTTTTAAAATTTTCCCATATAATCTACACGTTTATGTATAGTGTTGAGAAAATTAAGAGTGAAGCTGAAAGTGCAAGGCTGGGGTAAAATATTAAGAGTTCATGGAGCCTGTTGTGATTTCTGATTCCGACATGATTTTTGTTTTCATCTATTGAATAATATTTGTTTCAGATGTTATACATAGTAACTGATAGAATGTAGAAGAGATGGCACTACTTTGTAAACAGAAGGTAACAAAAAAGGAGGGTTAACAAGGATTTTTTCCGTAATATACAGGATGAACAGATAGATGTGTCTGCACCTGAAAGGAGGTAAATATCCTTGTTCTTTGATAGGTTTTAATGTCTATACCAAATATCTGGTACTCACAATATGATTTCTTCTAAAGGACCCCATTCATTGTAAGAGTTGACGATTTTGGTCGTTGAACTATCTAGTTAGGTTATTATAAAATAGCAGCTGAAAAATAATCATTGGCAATAAAAACTTCAAAGAAAAATTATTCGTATAATTAATCAATGCAACATTTGTGTTTAATTCTACCCGAATGCCATTCTGAAAAACTCACGGAAATTTGGTAACATAATTTAAGAAACTGTTGTAAGTTTAAATGAAGTCGACCATAATGTAGTATGTATATGCACATCCCTTCAACTGCATTGTTCTATTTATAGAACCAGAAAGCAAGTAATTTGAAATCTGCAGATTTGATAAATGCATATAAACCTTTTGACACATTTGCGATCCTTACATTAATCCATAGTACAATGTAAGGTTGTGAGAACTCACTGGGCAGATATGAACATAACATAGATAACCTTAACCGTATTTGAACTTTTTTTGGAATGTGAGTCATAAATGCTCTTCAGGTCTGTACTTGTTTGGCTTTCTAACTATTTTGATCTGAGCGTCACTGATGAGTCTTCTGTAGACGCAGCGCGCGTCTGGCGTATTAAATTATAAGCTTGGTACCTTTGATAACTATTTACTCAATTGTGAAAAAAGTCTGCAACTATTAAACATTATTATAATCGAATACATGTAGAATAGAATAACTTTACTGAAAATTCAGATTTTTATAAAAAAAAAACAACATATTTTTATATATATTAAAAAGTAAAATCACAAAAATACTGAACTCCGAGGAAAATTCAATCGAAAATTCCCTAATCACATGGCAAAATCAAATGACAAAACACATCAAATGAATGGACAACAACTTCATATTCCTGACTTGGTAAAGGTATTTTCAAATGTAGAAAATTGTGGATCGAACCTAGTTTCATAGCGCTAAACCTCCCACCTTTACAACAGTCTCATCAAATTCCGTTATTTTTACAACATTGCGTGAACAAAACAGACATAATAATAAAATAGTAAAAATATGGGTACAGAAGTCATCACTGTGTTACAATCTTAAAAAAAAAAAAAGATAGCATCTATCAAATTAAAAACACATTCATTGAAGTCTGACGTCAGAAAATTTATACGTCACATAGGAAGACATTTTGTCGTTCAATGTTTACACAAAACAATCTTATAATTTCACATGGGAAATGTTGGCATACAGAGTTAAAAAGTATGTAAGAATTAATTTCAGAAATAGACCGAGATTTAAAATTGTCCAGAAGTTCTGTAGAATTTCTAAGAATCCATGTATGGTTCAAACCACTACTCGATTAAAATAATTTTGTCGTTTGTCGTTCAACGTTTTTTTTAAATTATAACAGAACTATAGCATAATGACATTTAATAGAAGAATAACATAATGAATGGATCTTTGTGTCACGTTATAAGAACCAAAGAAACACAAAAAGTCGAATATACAACACACACCAGCAAAAATGAACATGATGAACAAAATGAACTAAAGGAAACTATAATTTACTTGTATAGACGTAAACACTGTCCATCTGACTTGTTGAGTAGAGTTGTGTTTCAATAGATTTTTTTAATTCATTCACTTCCTCTCTGCATGGTCAGCTAAGTGAATTGTTTTTCCACAGTTCTGTTAATTCTGGTACCATACTAACATCAACTTTGATGTACGACTTGTTCCCAAGACGAATGGTTATACCAGTGTGACTCTGACTATAACCAACAACAAACTTTAATAGTTGTAATCAGTTTGGTCGTGTTTCTTAGTCTTTAGTTTTCTATATTTTGTCTTCTGTACTAATTATTTGTCTATTTGTCTTTTTATTTCTTAGCCATGGCGTTGTCAGTTTATTTCCAATCTATGAGTTTAACTGTCCCTCTGGTATCTTTCTTCCCTCTTTTACGATGAAATTATGTTTCTTTTCGTATGTTGCCGATACCATGATGATAGAGGTTTACAGAATAGAAAATAAGGGACAAAAAATATAAAGAATAGACAATAATGGTCGAACAGTATAACGAATAGAGAATAATGGTCCAACAGTATAACGAATAGAGAATAATGGTCCAACAGTATAACGAATAGAGAATAATGGTCCAACAGTATAACGAATAGAGAATAATGGTCGAACAGTATAACGAATAGAGAATAATGGTCCAACAGTATAACGAATAGAGAATAATGGTCCAACAGTATAACGAATAGAGAATAATGGTCCAACAGTATAACGAATAGAGAATAATGGTCAAACAGTATAACGAATAGAGAATAATGGTCAAACAGTATAACGAATAGAGAATAATGGTCCAACAGTATAACGAATAGAGAATAATGGTCCAACAGTATAACGAATAGAGAATAATGGTCCAACAGTATAACGAATAGAGAATAATGGTCCAACAGTATAACGAATAGATAATAATGGTCCAACAGTATAACGAATAGAGAATAATGGTCCAACAGTATAACGAATAGAGAATAATGATCCAACAGTATAACGAATAGAGAATAATGGTCCAACAGTATAACGAATAGAGAATAATGGTCCAACAGTATAACGAATAAAGAATAATGGTCAAACAGTATAACGAATAGAGAATAATGGTCCAACAGTATAACGAATAGAGAATAATGGTCCAACAGTATAACGAATAGAGAATAGAATAATGGTCCAACAGTATAACGAATAGAGAATAATGGTCAAACAGTATAAAGAATAGAGAATAATGGTCCAACAGTATAACAAATAGAGAATAATGGTCAAACAGTATAAAGAATAGAGAATAATGGTCCAACAGTATAACGAATAGAGAATAATGGTCAAACAGTATAAAGAATAGAGAATAATGGTCCAACAGTATAACGAATAGAGAATAATGGTCAAACAGTATAATGAATAGATAATAATGGTCCAACAGTATAACGAATAGAGAATAATGGTCCAACAGTATAACGAATAGAGAATAATGGTCCAACAGTATAACGAATAGAGAATAATGGTCAAACAGTATAAAGAATAGAGAATAATGGTCCAACAGTATAACGAATAGAGAATAATGGTCATAGAGAATAATGATCCAACAGTATAACGAATAGAGAATAATGGTCCAACAGTATAACGAATAGAGAATAATGGTCCAACAGTATAACGAATAAAGAATAATGGTCAAACAGTATAACGAATAGAGAATAATGGTCCAACAGTATAACGAATAGAGAATAATGGTCCAACAGTATAACGAATAGAGAATAGAATAATGGTCCAACAGTATAACGAATAGAGAATAATGGTCAAACAGTATAAAGAATAGAGAATAATGGTCCAACAGTATAACGAATAGAGAATAATGGTCAAACAGTATAAAGAATAGAGAATAATGGTCCAACAGTATAACGAATAGAGAATAATGGTCAAACAGTATAAAGAATAGAGAATAATGGTCCAACAGTATAACGAATAGAGAATAATGGTCAAACAGTATAATGAATAGATAATAATGGTCCAACAGTATAACGAATAGAGAATAATGGTCCAACAGTATAACGAATAGAGAATAATGGTCCAACAGTATAACGAATAGAGAATAATGGTCAAACAGTATAAAGAATAGAGAATAATGGTCCAACAGTATAACGAATAGAGAATAATGGTCAAACAGTATAAAGAATAGAGAATAATGGTCCAACAGTATAACGAATAGAGAATAATGGTCCAACAGTATAACGAATAGAGAATAATGATCCAACAGTATAACGAATAGAGAATAATGGTCCAACAGTATAACGAATAGATAATAATGGTCCAACAGTATAACAAATAGAGAATAATGGTCCAACAGTATAACGAATAGATAATAATGGTCCAACAGTATAACGAATAGAGAATAATGGTCCAACAGTATAACGAATAGAGAATAATGGTCCAACAGTATAACGAATAGAGAATAATGATCAAACAGTATAACGAATAGAGAATAATGGTCCAACAGTATAACGAATAGAGAATAATGGTCCAACAGTATAACGAATAAAGAATAATGGTCAAACAGTATAACGAATAGAGAATAATGGTCCAACAGTATAACGAATAGAGAATAATGGTCAAACAGTATAACGAATAGAGAATAGAATAATGGTCCAACAGTATAACGAATAGAGAATAATGGTCAAACAGTATAAAGAATAGAGAATAATGGTCCAACAGTATAACGAATAGAGAATAATGGTCAAACAGTATAACGAATAGAGAATAATGGTCAAACAGTATAACGAATAGAGAATAATGGTCAAACAGTATAAAGAATAGAGAATAATCGTCCAACAGTATAACGAATAGAGAATAATGGTCAAACAGTATAAAGAATAGAGAATAATAGTCCAACAGTATAACGAATAGAGAATAATGGTCAAACAGTATAATGAATAGATAATAATGGTCAAACAGTATAACGAATAGAGAATAATGGTCCAACAGTATAACGAATAGAGAATAATGGTCAAACAGTATAACGAATAGAGAATAATGGTCAAACAGTATAAAGAATAGAGAATAATGGTCCAACAGTATAACGAATAGAGAATAATGGTCAAACAGTATAAAGAATAGAGAATAATGGTCCAACAGTATAACGAATAGAGAATAATGGTCAAACAGTATAAAGAATAGAGAATAATGGTCCAACAGTATAACGAATAGAGAATAATGGTCAAAAAGTATAATGAATTGATAATAATGGTCAAACAGTATAAAGAATAGAGAATAATGGTCAAACAGTAAAACGAATAGAGAATAATGGTCAAACAATATAACAAATAGAGAATAATTGTCAAACAGTATAACGAATAGAGAATAATGGTCAAACAGTATTACGAATAGAGAATAATGGTCAAACAGTATAAAGAATAGAGAATAATGGTCCAACAGTATAACGAATAGAGAATAATGGTCAAACAGTATAATGAATAGATAATAATGGTCAAACAGTATAAAGAATAGAGAATAATGGTCAAACAGTAAAACGAATAGAGAATAATGGTCAAACAATATAACAAATAGAGAATAATTGTCAAACAGTATAACGAATAGAGAATAATGGTCAAACAGTATAACGAATAGAGAATAATGGTCTACCAGTATAAATAATAGAGAATAATGGTCCAACAGTATAACGAATAGAGAATAATGGTCAAACAGTATAACGAATAGAGAATAATGGTCCAACAGTTTAAAAAATAGAGAATAATGGTAAAACAGTATAACGAATAGAGAATAATGGTCCAACAGTATAAAGAATAGAGAATAATGGTCAAACAGTATAACAAATAGAGAATAATGGTCAAACAGTATAACGAATAGAGAATAATGGTCAAACAGTATTACGAATAGAGAATAATGGTCAAACAGTATAACGAATAGAGAATAATGGTCAAACAGTATAACGAATAGAGAATAATGGTCCAACAGTATAAAGAATAAAGAATAATGGTCCAACAGTATAACGAATAGAGAATAATGGTCTAACAGTATAACGAATAGAAAATAATGGTCCAACAGTATAAAGAATAAAGAATAATGGTCCAACAGTATAAAAAATAGAGAATAATGGTCAAACAGTATAACGAATAGAGAATAATGGTCAAACAGTATAAAGAATAAAGAATAATGGTCAAACAGTATAACGAATAGAGAATAATGGTCCAACAGTATCAAGAATAAAGAATAATGGTAAAACAGTATAACGAATAGAGAATAATGGTCAAACAGTATAATGAATAGGGAATAATTGTTAAACAGTATAAAGAATAAAGAATAATGCTCCAACAGTATAACGAATAGAGAATAATGGTCAACCAGTATAACGAATAGAGAATAATGGTCCAACAGTTTAAAAAATAGAGAATAATGGTCAAACAGTATAAAAAATAGAGAATTATGGTCAAACAATATAATGAATAGAGAATAATGGTCCAACAGTATCAAGAATAGAGAATAATGGTCCAACAGTATAACGCATAGAGAATAATGGTCAAACAGTATAACGAATAGAGAATAATGGTCAAACAGTAAAACGAATAGAGAATAATGGTCCAACAGTATAACGCATAGAGAATAATGGTCAAACAGTATAACGAATAGAGAATAATGGTCAAACAGTATAAATAATAGAGAATAATGGTCCAAACAGTATAAAGAAAAAAGAATAATGATCAAACAGTATAAAGCATAGAGAATAATGGTCAAACACTATAACGAATAGAGAATAATGGTCCAACAGTATAAATAATAGAGAATAATGGTCAAACAGTATAAAGAATAAAGAATAATGGTCCAACAGTATAACGAATAGAGAATAATGGTCCAACAGTATAAAGAATAAAGAATAATGGTCAAACAGTATAACGAATAGAGAATTATGGTCAAACAGTATAATGAATAGAGAATAATTGTTAGAAAGTATAAAGAATAAAGAATAATGGTCCAACAGTATAACGAATAGAGAATAATGGTCAAACAGTATAACGAATAAAGAATAATGGTCCAACAGTTTAAAAAATAGAGAATAATGGTAAAACAGTATAACAAATAGAGAATAATGGTCCAACAGTATAAAGAATAGAGAATAATGGTCAAACGGTATAACGAATAGAGAATAATGGTCAAACAGTATAACAAATAGAGAATAATGGTCAAACAGTATTACGAATAGAGAATAATGGTCAAACAGTATAAAGAATAGAGAATTATGGTCAAACAGTATAACAAATAGAGAATAATGGTCCAACAGTATAAAGAATAGAGAATAATGGTCAAACAGTATAACGAATAGAGAATAATGGTCAAACAGTATAATGAATAGAGAATAATGGTCAAACAGTATAACGAATAGAGAATAATGGTCAAACAGAATAAAGAATACAGAATAACGGTCCAACAGTATAAAGTATAGAGAATTATGGTCAAACAGTATAACGAATAGAGAATAATGGTCCAACAGTATAAAGAATAGAGAATAATGGTCAAAAAGTATAACGAATAGAGAATAATGGTCCAACAGTATAAAAAATAGAGAATAATGGTCAAACAGTATAACGAATAGAGAATAATGGTCAAACAGTATAAAGAATAAAGAATAATGGTCAAACAGTATAACGAATAGAGAATAATGGCCCAACAGTATAAAGAATAGAGAATAATGGTCAAACAGTATAACTAATAGAAAATAATGGTCAAACAGTATAATGAATAGAGAATAATGGTCAAACAGTTTACCGAAAAGGGAATAATGGTCAAACAGTAAAACGAATAGAGAATAATGGTCAAACAGTATAACAAATAGAGAATAATGGTCCAACAGTATAACGCATAGAGAATAATGGTCAAACAGTATAACGAATAGAGAATAATGGTCAAACAGTATAAATAATAGAGAATAATGGTCAAACAGTATAAAGAAAAAAGAATAATGGTCAAACAGTATAAAGAATAGAGAATAATGGTCAAACAGTATAAAGAATAAAGAATAATGGTCAAACAGTATAACGAATAGAGAATTATGGTCAAACAGTATAACGAATAGAGAATAATTGTAAAACAATATAAAGAATAAAGAATAATGGTCCAAAAGTATAACGAATAGAGAATAATGGTCAAACAGTATAACGAATAGAGAATAATGGTCCAACAGTTTAAAAAATAGAGAATAATGGTAAAACAGTATAACGAATAGAGAATAATGGTCAAACAGTATAAAGAATAGAGAATTATGGTCAAACAGTATAACGAAAAGACAAATAATGGTCCAACAGTATAAAGAATAGAGAATAATGGTCAAAAAGTATAACGAACAGAGAATAATGGTCCAACAGTATAAAGAATAAAGAATAATGGTCAAACAGTATAAATAATAGAGAATAATGGTCAAACAGTATAAAGAAAAAAGAATAATGGTCAAACAGTATAAAGAATAGAGAATAATGGTCAAACAGTATAAAGAATAAAGAATAATGGTCAAACAGTATAACGAATAGAGAATTATGGTCAAACAGTATAATGAATAGAGAATAATTGTAAAACAGTATAAAGAATAAAGAATAATGATCCAACAGTATAACGAATAGAGAATAATGGTCAAACAGTATAAGGAATAGAGAATAATGGTCCAACAGTTTAAAAAATAGAGAATAATGGTAAAACAGTATAACGAATAGAGAATAATGGTCAAACAGTATAAAGAATAGAGAATTATGGTCAAACAGTATAACGAATAGAGAATAATGGTCCAACAGTATAAAGAATAGAGAATAATGGTCAAACAGTATAACGAATAGAGAATAATGGTCAAACAGTATAATTAATAGAGAATAATGGTCAAACAGTATAACGAATAGAGAATAATGGTCAAACAGAATAAAGAATACAGAATAATGGTCCAACAGCATAAAGTATAGAGAATTATGGTCAAACAGTATAACGAATAGAGAATAATGGTCCAACAGTATAAAGAATAGAGAATAATGGTCAAAAAGTATAACGAATAGAGAATAATGGTCCAACAGTATAAAAAATAGAGAATAATGGTCAAACAGTATAACGAATAGAGAATAATGGTCAAACAGTATAAAGAATAAAGAATAATAGTCAAACAGTATAACGAATAGAGAATAATGGTCCAACAGTATAAAGAATAGAGAATAATGGTCAAACAGTATAACGAATAGAGAATAATGGTCAAATAGTTTACCGAATAGAGAATAATGGTCCAACAGTATACAGTATAGATAATAATGGTGCAACAGTATAACGAATAGAGAATAATGGTCAAACAGTATAACGAATAGAGAATAATGGTTCAACAGTATAAAGAATAGAGAATAATGGTCAAACCGTATAAAGAATAGAGAATAATGGTCCAACAGTATAACGAATAGAGAATAATGGTCAAACCGTATAAAGAATAGAGAATAATGGTCCAACAGTATAACGAATAGGGAATAATGGTCAAACAGTATAACGAATAGAGAATAATGGTCAAACAGTATAAAGAATACAGAATAATGGTCCAACAGTATAAAGTATAGAGAATAATGGTCAAACAGTATAACGAAAAGACAAATAATGGTCCAACAGTATAAAGAATAGAGAATAATGGTCAAAAAGTATAACGAACAGAGAATAATGGTCCAACAGTATCAAGAATAAAGAATAATGGTCAAGCAGTATAACGAATAGAGAATAATTGTCAAACAGTATAACGAATAGAGAATAATGGTCAAACAGTATAACGAATAAAGAATAATGGTCAAACAGTATAAAGAATAGAGAATAATGGTCCAACAGTATAACGAATAGAGAATAATGGTCAAACAGTATAACGACTAAAGAATAATGGTCAAACAGTATAAAGAATAGAGAATAATGGTCAAACAGTATAACGAATAGAGAATAATGGTCCAACAGTATAAAGAATAAAGAATAATGGTCAAACAGTATAACGAATAGAGAATTATGGTCAAACAGTATAATGAATAGAGAATAATTGTTAAACAGTATAAAGAATAAAGAATAATGGTCCAACAGTATAACGAATAGAGAATAATGGTCAAACAGTATAACGAATAGAGAATAATGGTCCAACAGTATAAAGAATAGAGAATAATGGTCAAACAGTATAACGAATAGAGAATAATGGTCAAACAGTATAACGAATAGAGAATAATGGTCAAACAGTATTACGAATAGAGAATAATGGTCAAACAGTATAAAAAATACAAAATAATGGTCCAACAGTATAAAGTATAGAGAATAATGGTCAAACAGTATAACGAAGAGACAAATAATGGTCCAACAGTATAAAGAATAGAGAATAATGGTCAAAAAGTATAACGAATAGAGAATAATGGTCCAACAGTATAAAGAATACAGAATAATGGTCAAACAGTATAACGAATAGAGAATAATTGTCAAACAGTATAACGACTAAAGAATAATGCTCAAACAGTACAAAGAATAGAGAATAATGGTCCAACAGTATAACGAATAGAGAATAATGGTCAAACAGTATAACGACTAAAGAATAATGGTCAAACAGTATAAAGAATAGAGAATAATGGTCAAACAGTATAACGAATAGAGAATAATGGTCCAACAGTATAAAGAATAAAGAAATCATGGTCACACAGTATAACGAATAGAGAATAATGGTCAAACAGTATTACGAATAGAGAATAATGGTCAAACAGTATAAAAAATACAAAATAATGGTCCAACAGTATAAAGTATAGAGAATAATGGTCAAACAGTATAACGAAGAGACAAATAATGGTCCAACAGTATAAAGAATAGAGAATAATGGTCAAAAAGTATAACGAATAGAGAATAATGGTCCAACAGTATAAAGAATACAGAATAATGGTCAAACAGTATAACGAATAGAGAATAATTGTCAAACAGCATAACGACTAAAGAATAATGCTCAAACAGTAAAAAGAATAGAGAATAATGGTCCAACAGTATAACGAATAGAGAATAATGGTCAAACAGTATAACGACTAAAGAATAATGGTCAAACAGTATAAAGAATAGAGAATAATGGTCAAACAGTATAACGAATAGAGAATAAGGGTCCAACAGTATAAAGAATAAAGAATAATGGTCACACAGTATAACGAATAGAGAATTATGGTCAAACAGTATGATGAATAGAGAATAATTGTTAAACAGTATAAAGAATAAAGAATAATTGTCCAACAGTATAACGAATAGAGAATAATGGTCAAACAGTATAACGAATAGAGAATAATGGTCCAACAGTTTAAAAAATAGAGAATAATGGTAAAACAGTATAACGAATAGAGAATAATAATCCAACAGTTTAAAGAATAGAGAATATTGGTCAAACAGTATAACGAATAGAGAATAATGGTCAAACAGTATAACGAATAGAGAATAATGGTCAAACAGTATAAAGAATAGAGAATTATGGTCAAACAGTATAACGAATAGAGAATAATGGTCCAACAGTATAAAGAATAGAAAATAATGGTCAAACAGTATAACGAATAGAGAATAATTGTCAAACAGTATAACGAATAGAGAATAATGGTCAAACAGTATAACGAATAAAGAATAATGGTCAAACAGTATAAAGAATAGAGAATAATGGTCCAACAGTATGACGAATAGAGAATAATGGTCAAACAGTATAACGAATAAAGAATAATGGTCAAACGGTATAAAGAATAGAGAATAATGGTCCAACAGTATAACGAATAGAGAATAATGGTCAAACAGTATAACGAATAAAGAATAATGGTCAAACAGTATAAAGAAAAGAGAATAATGGTCAAACAGTATAACGATTAAAAATAATGGTCAAACAGTATAAAGAATAGAGAATAATGGTCAAACAGTATAACAAATAAAGAATAATGGTCAAACAGTATAACGAATAAAGAATAATAGTCAAACAGTATAAAGTATAGAGAATAATGGTCCAACAGTATAACGAATAGAGAATAATGGTCAAACATTATAACGAATAGAGAATAATGGTTCAACAGTATAAAGAATAGAGAATAATGGTCAAACCGTATAAAGAATAGAGAATAATGGTCCAACAGTATAACGAAAAGAGAATAATGGTCAAATAGTTTACCGAATAGAGAATAATGGTCCAACAGTATCAAGAATAGAGAATAATGGTCAAACAGTATAACGAATAGAGAATAATGGTCAAATAGTTTACCGAATAGTGAATAATGGTCCAACAGTATCAAGTATAGATAATAATGGTCCAACAGTATAACGAATAGAGAATAATGGTCAAACATTATAACGAATAGAGAATAATGGTTCAACAGTATAAAGAATAGAGAATAATGGTCCAACAGTATGACGAATAGAGAATAATCGTCAAACAGTATAACGAATAAAGAATAATGGTCAAACAGTATAAAGAATAGAGAATAATGGTCCAACAGTATAACGAATGGAGAATAATGGTCAAACAGTATAACGAATAAAGAATAATGGTCAAACAGTATAAAGAAAAGAGAATAATGGTCAAACAGTATAACGATTAAAAATAATGGTCAAACAGTATAAAGAATAGAGAATAATGGTCAAACAGTATACAAATAAAGAATAATTGTCAAACAGTATAACGAATAAAGAATAATGGTCAAACAGTATAAAGTATAGAGAATAATGGTCCAGCAGTATAACGAATAGAGAATAATGGTCAAACATTATAACGAATAGAGAATAATGGTCCAGCAGTATAACGAATAGAGAATAATGGTCAAACAGTATAACGATTAGAGAATAATGGTCAAATAGTTTACCGAATAGAGAATAATGGTCCAACAGTATCAAGTATAGATAAGAATGGTCCAACAGTATCGAATAGAGAATAATGGTCAAACATTATAACGAATAGAGAATAATGGTTCAACAGTATAAAGAATAGAGAATAATGGTCAAACCGTATAAAGAATAGAGAATAATGGTCCAACGGTATAACGAATAGAGAATAATGGTCAAACAGTATAACGAATAGAGAATAATGGTCAAACAGTATAACGAATAGAGAATAATGGTCAAACAGTATAAAGAATACAGAATAGTGGTCCAACAGTATAAAGTATAGAGAATAATGGTCAAACAGTATAACGAAAAGACAAATAATGGTCAAACAGTATAAAGAATAGAGAATAATGGTCAAAAAGTATAACGAACAGAGAATAATGGTCCAACAGTATAAAGAATAAAGAATAATGGTCAAACAGTATAACGAATAGAGAGTAATTGTCAAACAGTATAACGAATAGAGAATAATGGTCAAACAGTATAACGAAAAGACAAATAATGGTCCAACAGTATAAAGAATAGAGAATAATGGTCAAAAAGTATAACGAACAGAGAATAATGTTCCAACAGTATAAAGAATAAAGAATAATGGTCAAACAGTATAACGAATAGAGAATAATTGTCAAACAGTATAACGAATAAAGAATAATGGTCAAACAGTATAAAGAATAGAGAATAATGGTCAAACAGTATAACGAATAGAGAATAATGGTCCAACAGTATAAAGAATAAAGAATAATGGTCAAACAGTATAACGAATAGAGAATTATGGTCAAACAGTATAATGAATAGAGAATAATTGTTAAACAGTATAAAGAATAAAGAATAATGGTCCAACAGTATAACGAATAGAGAATAATGGTCAAACAGTATAACGAATAGAGAATAATGGTCCAACAGTATAAAGAATAGAGAATATTGGTCAAACAGTATAACGAATAGAGAATAATGGTCAAACAGTATAACGAATAGAGAATAATGGTCAAACAGTTTTACGAATAGAGAATAATGGTCAAACAGTATAAAGAATACAGAATAATGGTCCAACAGTATAAAGTATAGAGAATAATGGTCAAACAGTATAACGAAGAGACAAATAATGGTCCAACAGTATAAAGAATAGAGAATAATGTTCAAAAAGTATAACGAATAGAGAATAATGGTCCAACAGTATAAAGAATACAGAATAATGGTCAAACAGTATAACGAATAGAGAATAATTGTCAAACAGTATAACGATTAAAGAATAATGGTCAAACAGTATAACGAATAAAGAATAATGGTCAAACAGTACAAAGAATAGAGAATAATGGTCCAACAGTATAACGAATAGAGAATAATGGTCAAACAGTATAACGACTAAAGAATAATGGTCAAACAGTATAAAGAATAGAGAATAATGGTCAAACAGTATAACGAATAGAGAATAATGGTCCAACAGTATAAAGAATAAAGAATAATGGTCACACAGTATAACGAATAGAGAATTATGGTCAAACAGTATAATGAATAGAGAATAATTGTTAAACAGTATAAAGAATAAAGAATAATGGTGCAACAGTATAACAAATAGAGAATAATGGTCAAACAGTATAACGAATAGAGAATAATGGTCCAACAGTTTAAAAAATAGAGAATAATGGTAAAACAGTATAACGAATAGAGAATAATGGTCCAACAGTATAAAGAATAGAGAATATTGGTCAAACAGTATAACGAATAGAGAATAATGGTCAAACAGTATAACGAATAGAGAATAATGGTCAAACAGTATAAAGAATAGAGAATTATGGTCAAACAGTATAACGAATAGAGAATAATGGTCCAACAGTATAAAGAATAGAGAATAATGGTCAAACAGTATAACGAATAGAGAATAATGGTCAAACAGTATAACGAATAAAGAATAATGGTCAAACAGTATAAAGAATAGAGAATAATGGTCCAACAGTATAAAGAATAGAGAATAATGGTCAAACAGTATAACGAATAGAGAATAATGGTCAAATAGTTTACCGAATAGAGAATAATGGTCCAACAGTATAACGAATAGAGAATAATGGTCAAACCGTATAAAGAATAGAGAATAATGGTCCAACAGTATAACGAATAGAGAATAATGGTCAAACAGTATAATGAATAGAGAATAATGGTCAAACAGTATAACGAATAGAGAATAATGGTCAAACAGTATAAAGAATACAGAATAATGGTCCAACAGTATAAAGTATAGAGAATAATGGT
Organism: Mytilus edulis; assembly: GCF_963676685.1. Classification (NCBI taxonomy): domain Eukaryota; kingdom Metazoa; phylum Mollusca; class Bivalvia; order Mytilida; family Mytilidae; genus Mytilus; species Mytilus edulis. Next base: position 64,780,795 of record NC_092355.1, on the reverse strand, counting down.
CAAACAGTATAACGAAAAGACAAATAATGGTCCAACAGTATAAAGAATAGAGAATAATGGTCAAAAAGTATAACGAACAGAGAATACTGGTCCAACAGTATAAAGAATAAAGAATAATGGTCAAACAGTATAACGAATAGAGAGTAATTGTCAAACAGTATAACGAATAGAGAATAATGGTCAAACAGTATAACGAAAAGACAAATAATGGTCCAACAGTATAAAGAATAGAGAAAAATGGTCAAAAAGTATAACGAACAGAGAATAATGGTCCAACAGTATAAAGAATAAAGAATAATGGTCAAACAGTATAACGAATAGAGAATAATTGTCAAACAGTATAACGAATAAAGAATAATGGTCAAACAGTATAAAGAATAGAGAATAATGGTCAAACAGTATAACGAATAGAGAATAATGGTCCAACAGTATAAAGAATAAAGAATAATGGTCAAACAGTATAACGAATAGAGAATTATGGTCAAACAGTATAATGAATAGAGAATAATTGTTAAACAGTATAAAGAATAAAGAATAATGGTCCAACAGTATAACGAATAGAGAATAATGGTCAAACAGTATAACGAATAGAGAATAATGGTCCAACAGTATAAATAATAGAGAATAATGGTCAAACAGTATAACGAATAGAGAATTATGGTCAAACAGTATAATGAATAGAGAATAATTGTTAAACAGTATAAAGAATAAAGAATAATGGTCCAACAGTATAACGGATAGAGAATAACGGTCAAACAGTATTACGAATAGAGAATAATGGTCAAACAGTATAAAGAATAGAGAATTATGGTCAAACAGTATAACGAATAGAGAATAATGGTCCAACAGTATAACGAATAGAGAATAATGGTCAAACAGTATTACGAATAGAGAATAATGGTCCAATAGTATAAAGAATAGAGAATAATGGTCAAACAGTATAACGAATAGAGAATGATGGTCAAACAGTATTACGAATAGAGAATAATGGTCAAACAGTATAAAGAATAGAGAATAATGGTCAAACAGTATAATGAATAGAGAATAATGGTCAAACAGTATAACGAATAGAGAATAATGGTCAAACAGTATTACGAATAGAGAATAATGGTCAAACAGTATAACGAATAGAGAATAATGGTCTAACAGAATAAAGAATACAGAAAAATGGTCCAACAGTATAAAGTATAGAGAATTATGGTCAAACAGTATAACGAATAGAGAATAATGGTCCAACAGTATAAAGAATAGAGAATAATGGTCAAACAGTATAACGAATAGAGAATAATGGTCAAACAGTATAATGAATAGAGAATAATGGTCAAACAGTGTAACGAATAGAGAATAATGGTCAAACAGAAAAAAGAATACAGAATAATGGTCCAACAGTATAAAGTATAGAGAATTATGGTCAAACACTATAACGAAAAGACAAATAATGGTCCAACAGTATAACGAATAGAGAATAATGGTCAAACAGTATAACGAATAAAGAATAATGGTCAAACAGTATAAAGAATAGAGAATAATGGTCCAACAGTATAACGAATAGAGAATAATGGTCAAACAGTATAACGAATAAAGAATAATGGTCAAACAGTATAAAGAATAGAGAATAATGGTCAAACAGTATAACGAATAGAGAATAATGGTCCAACAGTATAAAGAATAAAGAATAATGGTCACACAGTATAACGAATAGAGAATTATGGTCAAACAGTATAATGAATAGAGAATAATTGTTAAACAGTATAAAGAATAAAGAATAATGGTCCAACAGTATAACGAATAGAGAATAATGGTCAAACAGTATAACGAATAGAGAATAATGGTCCAACAGTTTAAAAAATAGAGAATATTGGTCAAACAGTATAACGAATAGAGAATAATGGTCAAACAGTATAACGAATAGAGAATAATAGTCAAACAGTATAAAGAATAGAGAATTATGGTCAAACAGTATAACGAATACAGAATAATGGTTCAACAGTATAAAGAATAGAGAATAATGGTCAAACAGTATAACGAATAGAGAATAATGGTCCAACAGTATAAAGAATAAAGAATAATGGTCAAACAGTATAACGAATAGAGAATTATGGTCAAACAGTATAATGAATAGAGAATAATTGTTAAACAGTATAAAGAATAAAGAATAATGGTCCAACAGTATAACGAATAGAGAATAATGGTCAAACAGTATAACGAATAGAGAATAATGGTCCAACAGTATAAAGAATAGAGAATAATGGTCCAACAGTATGACGAATAGAGAATAATGGTCAAACAGTATAACGAATACAGAATAATGGTCAAACAGTATAAAGAATAGAGAATAATGGTCAAACAGTATAACGAATAGAGAATAATGGTCCAACAGTATAAAGAATAAAGAATATTGGTCAAACAGTATAACGAATAGAGAATTATGGTCAAACAGTATAATGAATAGAGAATAATTGTTAAACAGTATAAAGAATAATGGTCCAACAGTATAACGAATAGAGAATAATGGTCAAACAGTATAACGAATAGAGAATAATGGTCCAACAGTATAAAGAACAGAGAATAATGGTCAAACAGTATAATGAATAGAGAATAATGGTCAAACAGTATAACGAATAGAGAAAAATGGTCAAACAGTATCAAGAATACAGAATAATGGTCCAACAGTATAAAGTATAGAGAATAATGGTCAAACAGTATAACGAAGAGACAAATAATGGTCCAACAGTATAAAGAGTAGAGAATAATGGTCAAAAAGTATAACGAATAGAGAATAATGGTCCAACAGTATAAAGAATACAGAATAATGGTCAAACAGTGTAACGAATAGAGAATAATTGTCAAACAGTATAACGAATAAAGAATAATGGTCAAACAGTATAACGAATAAAGAATAATGGTCAAACAGTACAAAGAATAGAGAATAATGGTCCAACAGTATAACGAATAGAGAATAATGGTCAAATTTATAACGACTAAAGAATAATGGTCAAACAGTATAAAGAATAGAGAATAATGGTCAAACAGTATAACGAATAGAGAATAATGGTCCAACAGTATAAAGAATAAAGAATAATGGTCACACAGTATAACGAATAGAGAATTATGGTCAAACAGTATAATGAATAGAGAATAATTGTTAAACAGTATAAAGAATAAAGAATAATGGTCCAACAGTATAACGAATAGAGAATAATGGTCAAACAGTATAACGAATAGAGAATATTGGTCAAACAGTATAACGAATAGAGAATAATGGTCAAACAGTATAAATAATAGAGAATTATGGTCAAACAGTATAACGAATAGAGAATAATGGTCAAACAGTATCAAGAATACAGAATAATGGTCCAACAGTATAAAGTATAGAGAATAATGGTCAAACAGTATAACGAAGAGACAAATAATGGTCCAACAGTTTAAAAAATAGAGAATAATGGTAAAACAGTATAACGAATAGAGAATAATGGTCCAACAGTATTAAGAATAGAGAATATTGGTCAAACAGTATAACGAATAGAGAATAATGGTCAAACAGTATAACGAATAGAGAATAATGGTCAAACAGTATTACGAATAGAGAATAATGGTCAAACAGTATAAATAATAGAGAATTATGGTCAAACAGTATAACGAATAGAGAATAATGGTTCAACAGTATAAAGAATAGAGAATAATGGTCAAACAGTATAACGAAGAGAGAACAATGGTCAAACAGTATAATGAATAGAGAATAATGGTCAAACAGTATAACAAATAGAGAATAATGATCAAACAGAATAAAGAATACAGAATAATGGTCCAAAAGTATAAAGTATAGAGAATTATGGTCAAACAGTATACCGAATAGAGAATAATGGTCCAACAGTATAAGGAATAGAGAATAATGGTCAAAAAGTATAACGAATAGAGAATAATGGTCCAACAGTATAAAAAATAGAGAATAATGGTCAAACAGTATAACGAATAGAGAATAATGGTCAAACAGTATTACGAATAGAGAATAATGGTCAAACAGTATAAAGAATAGAGAATTATGGTCAAACAGTATAACGAATAGAGAATAATGGTCCAACAGTATAACGAATAGAGAATAATGGTCAAACAGTATAAAGAATAGAGAATAATGGTCCAATAGTATAAAGAATAGAGAATAATGGTCAAACAGTATAACGAATAGAGAATAATGGTCAAACAGTTTACCGAATAGAGAATAATGGTCCAACAGTATAAATAATAGAGAATAATGGTCAAACAATATAACGAATAGAGCATAATGGTCAAACAGTATTACGAATAGAGAATAATGGTCAAACAGTATAAAGAATAGAGAATAATGGTCAAACAGTATAATGAATAGAGAATAATGGTCAAACAGTATAACGAATAGAGAATAATGGTCAAACAGTATTACGAATAGAGAATAATGGTCAAACAGTATAACGAATAGAGAATAATGGTCAAACAGAATAAAGAATACAGAATAATGGTCCAACAGTATAAAGTATAGAGAATTATGGTCAAACAGTATAACGAATAGAGAATAATGGTCAAACAGAATAAAGAATACAGAATAATGGTCCAACAGTATAAAGTAAAGAGAATTATGATCAAACACTATAACGAAAAGACAAATAATGGTCCAACAGTATAAAGAATAGAGAATAATGGTCAAAAAGTATAACGAATAGAGAATAATGGTCCAACAGTATAAAGAATAAAGAATAATGGTCAAACAGTATAACGAATAGAGAATAATTGTCAAACAGTATAACGAATAAAGAATAATGGTCAAACAGTATAAAGTATAGAGAATAATGGTCAAACAGTATAAAGAATAGAAAATAATGGTCAAACAGTATAACGAATAGAGAATAATGGTCAAACAGTATAACGAATAGAGAATAATGGTTCAACAGTATAAAGAATAGAGAATAATGGTCAAACAGTATAACGAATAGAGAACAATGGTCAAACAGTATAATGAATAGAGAATAATGGTCAAACAGTATAACAAATAGAGAATAATGATCAAACAGAATAAAGAATACAGAATAATGGTCCAAAAGTATAAATTATAGAGAATTATGGTCAAACAGTATACCGAATAGAGAATAATGGTCCAACAGTATAAGGAATAGAGAATAATGGTCAAAAAGTATAACGAATAGAGAATAATGGTCCAACAGTATAAAAAATAGAGAATAATGGTCAAACAGTATAACGAATAGAGAATAATGGTCAAACAGTATTACGAATAGAGAATAATGGTCAAACAGTATAAAGAATAGAGAATTATGGTCAAACAGTATAACGAATAGAGAATAATGGTCCAACAGTATAACGAATAGAGAATAATGGTCAAACAGTATAAAGAATAGAGAATAATGGTCCAATAGTATAAAGAATAGAGAATAATGGTCAAACAGTATAACGAATAGAGAATAATGGTTAAACAGTATAAAGAATAAAGAATAATGGTCCAACAGTATAACGAATAGAAAATAATGGTCCAACAGTTTAAAAAATAGAGAATAATGGTAAAACAGTATAACGAATAGAGAATAATGGTCCAACAGTATAAAGAATAGAGAATAATGGTCAAACAGTATAACGAATAGAGAATAATGGTCAAACAGTATTACGAATAGAGAATAATGGTCAAACAGTATAAAGAATACAGAATAATGGTCCAACAGTATAAAGTATAGAGAATAATGGTCAAACAGTATAACGAAGAGACAAATAATGGTCCAACAGTATAAAGAATAGAGAATAATGGTCAAAAAGTATAACGAATAGAGAATAATGGTCCAACAGTATAAAGAATAAAGAATAATGGTCAAACAGTATAACGAATAGAGAATAATTGTCAAACAGTATAACGAATAAAGAATAATGGTCAAACAGTATAAAGTATAGAGAATAATGGTCAAACAGTATAAAGAATAGAAAATAATGGTCAAACAGTATAACGAATAGAGAATAATGGTCAAACAGTATAACGAATAAAGAATAATGGTCAAACAGTATAAAGAATAGAGAATAATGGTCCAACAGTATAACGAATAGAGAATAATGGTCAAACAGTATAACGAATAAAGAATAATGGTCAAACAGTATAAAGAATAGAGAATAATGGTCAAACAGTATAACGAATAGAGAATAATGGTCCAACAGTATAAAAAATAAAGAATAATGGTCAAACAGTATAACGAATAGAGAATTATGGTCAAACAGTATAATGAATAGAGAATAATTGTTAAACAGTATAAAGAATAAAGAATAATGGTCCAACAGTATAACGAATAGAAAATAATGGTCCAACAGTTTAAAAAATAGAGAATAATGGTAAAACAGTATAACGAATAGAGAATAATGGTCCAACAGTATAAAGAATAGAGAATAATGGTCAAACAGTATAACGAATAGAGAATAATGGTCAAACAGTATTACGAATAGAGAATAATGGTCAAACAGTATAAAGAATACAGAATAATGGTCCAACAGTATAAAGTATAGAGAATAATGGTCAAACAGTATAACGAAGAGACAAATAATGGTCCAACAGTATAAAGAATAGAGAATAATGGTCAAAAAGTATAACGAATAGAGAATAATGGTCCAACAGTATAAAGAATAAAGAATAATGGTCAAACAGAATAACGAATAGAGAATAATTGTCAAACAGTATAACGAATAAAGAATAATGGTGAAACAGTATAACGAATAAAGAATAATGGTCAAACAGTACAAAGAATAGAGAATAATGGTCTAACAGTATAACGAATAGAGAATAATGGTCAAACAGTATAACGAATAAAGAATAATGGTCAAACAGTATAAAGAATAGAGAATAATGGTCAAACAGTATAACGAATAGAGAATAATGGTCCAACAGTATAAAGAATAAAGAATAATGGTCACACAGTATAACGAATAGAGAATTATGGTCAAACAGTATAATGAATAGAGAATAATTGTTAAACAGTATAAAGAATAAAGAATAATGGTCCAACAGTATAACGAATAGAGAATAATGGTCAAACAGTATAACGAATAGAGAATAATGGTCCAACAGTTTAAAAAATAGAGAATATTGGTCAAACAGTATAACGAATAGAGAATAATGGTCAAACAGTATTACGAATAGAGAATAATGGTCAAACAGTATAAAGAATAGAGAATTATGGTCAAACAGTATAACGAATAGAGAATAATGGTACAAGGGTATAAAGAATAGAGAATAATGGTCAAACAGTATAACGAATAGAGAATAATGGTCAAACAGTATAATGAATAGAGAATAATGGTCAAACAGTATAACGAATAGAGAAAAATGGTCAAACAGAATAAAGAATACAGAATAATGGTCCAACAGTATAAAGTATAGACAATTATGGTCAAACAGTATACCGAATAGAGAATAATGGTCCAACAGTATAAAGAATAGAGAATAATGGTCAAAAAGTATAACGAATAGAGAATAATGGTCCAACAGTATAAAAAATAGAGAATAATGGTCAAACAGTATAACGAATAGAGAATAATGGTCAAACAGTATTACGAATAGAGAATAATGGTCAAACAGTATAAAGAATAGAGAATTATGGTCAAACAGTATAACGAATAGAGAATAATGGTCCAACAGTATAACGAATAGAGAATAATGGTCAAACAGTATTACGAATAGAGAATAATGGTCAAACAGTATAAAGAATAGAGAATAATGGTCAAACAGTATAATGAATAGAGAATAATGGTCAAACAGTATAACAAATAGAGAATAATGGTCAAACAGTATTACGAATAGAGAATAATGGTCAAACAGTATAACGAATAGAGAATAATGGTCAAACAGTATAACAAATAAAGAATAATGGTCAAACAGTATAACGAATAAAGAATAATGGTCAAACAGTATAAAGTATAGAGAATAATGGTCCAACAGTATAACGAATAGAGAATAATGGTCAAACAGTATAACGAATAAAGAATAATGGTCGACCAGTATAAAGAATAGAGAATAATGGTTAAACAGTATAACGAATAAAGAATAATGGTCAAACAGTATAAAGAATAGAGAATAATGGTCAAACAGTATAACGAATAGAGAATAATGGTCCAACAGTATAAAGAATAAAGAATAATGGTCACACAGTATAACGAATAGAGAATTATGGTCAAACAGTATAATGAATAGAGAATAATTGTTAAACAGTATAAAGAATAAAGAATAATGGTCCAACAGTATAACGAATAGAGAATAATGGTCAAACAGTATAACGAATAGAGAATAATGGTCCAACAGTTTAAAAAATAGAGAATATTGGTCAAACAGTATAACGAATAGAGAATAATGGTCAAACAGTATTACGAATAGAGAATAATGGTCAAACAGTATAAAGAATAGAGAATTATGCTCAAACAGTATAACGAATAGAGAATAATGGTACAAGGGTATAAAGAATAGAGAATAATGGTCAAACAGTATAACGAATAGAGAATAATGGTCAAACAGTATAATGAATAGAGAATAATGGTCAAACAGTATAACGAATAGAGAAAAATGGTCCAACAGTATAAAGAATAGAGAATAATGGTCAAACAGTATAATGAATAGAGAATAATGGTCAAAAAGTATAACGAATAGAGAATAATGGTCAAACAGTATTACGAATAGAGAATAATGGTCAAACAGTATAACGAATAGAGAATAATGGTCAAACAGTATTACGAATAGAGAATAATGGTCAAACAGTATAACGAATAGAGAATAATGGTCAAACAGAATAAAGAATACAGAATAATGGTCCAGCAGTATAAAGTATAGAGAATTATGGTCAAACAGTATAACGAATAGAGAATAATGGTCCAACAGTATGAAGAATAGAGAATAATGGTCAAACAGTATAACGAAAGAGAATAATGGTCAAACAGTATAATGAATAGAGAATAATGGTCAAACGGTATAACGAATAGAGAATAATGGTCAAACAGAATAAAGAATACAGAATAATGGTCCAACAGTATAAAGTATAGAGAATTATGGTCAAACAGTATAACGAATAGAGAATAATGGTCCAACAGTATAAAGAATAGAGAATAATGGTCAAAAAGTATAACGAATAGAGAATAATGGTCCAACAGTATAAAAAATAGAGAATAATGGTCAAACAGTATAACGAATAAAGAATAATGGTCAAACAGTATAAGGAAAAGAGAATAATGGTCAAACAGTATAACGATTAAAAATAATGGTCAAACAGTATAAAGAATAGAGAATAATGGTCAAACAGTATAACAAATAAAGAATAATGGTCAAACAGTATAACGAATAAAGAATAATGGTCAAACAGTATAAAGTATAGAGAATAATGGTCCAACAGTATAACAAATAGAGAATAATGGTCAAACAGTATAACGAATAAAGAATAATGGTCGACCAGTATAAAGAATAGAGAATAATGGTTAAACAGTATAACGAATAAAGAATAATGGTCCAACAGTATAAAGAATCTTAGAGAATAATGGTCAAAGAGTATAACGATTAAAAATAATGGACAAACAGTATAAAGAATAGAGAATAATGGTCAAACAGTATAACAAATAAAGAATAATGGTCAAACAGTATAACGAATAAAGAATAATGGTCAAACAGTATAAAGTATAGAGAATAATGGTCCAACAGTATAACGAATAGAGAATAATGGTCCAACAGTTTAAAAAATAGAGAATAGTGGTCAAACAGTATAACGAATAGAGAATAATGGTCAAACAGTATAACGAATAGAGAATAATAGTCAAACAGTATAAAGAATAGAGAATTATGGTCAAACAGTATAACGAATACAGAATAATGGTTCAACAGTATAAAGAATAGAGAATAATGGTCAAACAGTATAACGAATAGAGAATAATGGTCCAACAGTATAAAGAATAAAGAATAATGGTCAAACAGTATAACGAATAGAGAATTATGGTCAAACAGTATAATGAATAGAGAATAATTGTTAAACAGTATAAAGAATAAAGAATAATGGTCCAACAGTATAACGAATAGAGAATAATGGTCAAACAGTATAACGAATAGAGAATAATGGTCCAACAGTATAAAGAATAGAGAATAATGGTCCAACAGTATGACGAATAGAGAATAATGGTCAAACAGTATAACGAATACAGAATAATGGTCAAACAGTATAAAGAATAGAGAATAATGGTCAAACAGTATAACGAATAGAGAATAATGGTCCAACAGTATAAAGAATAAAGAATATTGGTCAAACAGTATAACGAATAGAGAATTATGGTCAAACAGTATAATGAATAGAGAATAATTGTTAAACAGTATAAAGAATAATGGTTTAACAGTATAACGAATAGAGAATAATGGTCAAACAGTATAACGAATAGAGAATAATGGTCCAACAGTATAAAGAACAGAGAATAATGGTCAAACAGTATAATGAATAGAGAATAATGGTCAAACAGTATAACGAATAGAGAATAATGGTCAAACAGTATCAAGAATACAGAATAATGGTCCAACAGTATAAAGTATAGAGAATAATGGTCAAACAGTATAACGAAGAGACAAATAATGGTCCAACAGTATAAAGAATAGAGAATAATGGTCAAAAAGTATAACGAATAGAGAATAATGGTCCAACAGTATAAAGAATACAGAATAATGGTCAAACAGTGTAACGAATAGAGAATAATTGTCAAACAGTATAACGAATAAAGAATAATGGTCAAACAGTATAACGAATAAAGAATAATGGTCAAACAGTACAAAGAATAGAGAATAATGGTCCAACAGTATAACGAATAGAGAATAATGGTCAAATTTATAACGACTAAAGAATAATGGTCAAACAGTATAAAGAATAGAGAATAATGGTCAAACAGTATAAAGAATAGAGAATAATGGTCAAACAGTATAACAAATTAAGAATAATGGTCAAACAGTATAACGAATAAAGAATAATGGTCAAACAGTATAAAGTATAGAAAATAATGGTCCAACAGTATAACGATTAGAGAATAATGGTCAGACAGTATAACGAATAAAGAATAATGGTCAAACAGTATAAAGAATAGAGAATAATGGTCAAACAGTATAACGAATAAAGAATAATGGTCAAACAGTATAATGAATAGATATAATAAAGAATAAAAAATTAACACAGAAATGAAGAACCCCATCAAGACCCTCACACTGTGACATACAATCTACAATATACAATAAATCTACAATATACAATATACACATTATTGTTACTACACTGCGATATAAAATCTACAATATACAATATACACATTATTGTTACTACACTGTGATATAAAATCTAAAATATACAATAAACACACTATTGGTACTACACTGTGATATACAATCTACAATATACGATATATACATTAGTGTTACTACACTGTGATATAAAATCTACAATATACAATAAACAAATAATTGCTACTACACATGTGATATAAAATCTACAATATACAATAAACACATTAGTATTACTACACTCTGATATACACTAACAATAAAAAATAAACACATTATTATTACCACAATGTGATATACAATCTACAATATAAAATAAACACGTTATTGTTACTACACTGTGATATGAAATCTACAAAATACAATAAACACATTATTGTTACTACACTGTGATATAAAATCTACAACATACAATACACACATTATTGTTACTACACTGTAATATAAAATCTACAATAAACAATAAACACATTATTATTACTCCTCTGTGATATACAATCTACAATAAACAATAAACACATTATTATTACTACACTGTGATATACAATCTACAAAATACAATGAACACATTAGTGTTACTACACTGTGATATAAAGTCTACAATAAACAATAAACACATTATTATAACTACTCTGTGATATACAATCTACAATTAACAATAAACACATTATTATTACTACAATGTGATATACAATCTACAATATACAATAAACATACAAGTGTTACTACACTATGATATAAAATCTACAACATACAACAAACACCTTATTGTTACTACACTGTGATATAAAATGTACAATAAACAATAAACATTTTAGTATTACTACACTGGGAAATACAATCTACAATATGCAATAAACACATTAGTGTTACTATACTCTGATATAAAATTTACAACATACAATAAACACATTATTGTTACTACACTGCGATATAAAATCTACAATATACAATAATCACATCAGGGTTACTACACTGTGATGTAAAATCTACAATATACAATAAACACATCAGTGTTACTACACTGTGATATAAAATCTACAATATACAATATACACATTATTCTTACTACACTGCGATATAAAATTTACAATATACAATAAACAAATTAGTGTTACTACACTGTGATATAACATATACAATATACAATAAACAAATCAGTGTTACTACACTGTGATATAAAATCTACATTATACATATACACATTATTGTTACTACACTGTGATATAAAATCTACAATATACAATAAACACACTTTTGGTACTACACTGTGATATAAAATCTACAATATACAATAAACACATTAGTGTTACTACACTATGATATAAAATCTACAATATACAATAAACACATCAGTGTTACTACACTTTGATATAAAATCTACAATATACAATATACACATCATTGTTACTACACTGTTATATAAAATCTACAATAAACAATAAACACGTTAGTATTACTACTCTGTGATATACAATCTACAATAAACAATACACACATTAGTATTACTACAATGTGATATGCAATCTACAATATACAATAAACACATTATTGTTACTACACTATGATATAAAATCTACAATATACAATTAACACATTAGTGTTGCTACACTTTGATATAAAATCTACAATATACAATATACACATTATTGTTACTACATTGTGATATAAAATCTACAATATACAATAAACACATTATTGTTTCTACACTGTGATATAAAATCTTCAATATGCAATAAACACATTATTGTTACTGCACTGTGATATAAAATCTACAATATACAATACACACATTAGTGTTGCTACACTTTGATATAAAATCTACAATATACAATATACACATTATTGTTACTACATTGTGATATAAAAGCTACAATATACAATAAACACATTATAATTACTACACTGTGATATAAAATCTACAATAAACAATAAACACATTAGTATTACTACTCTGTGATATACAATCTACAATAAACAATAAACTAATTATTATTACTACAATGTGATATACAATCTACAATAAACACATTATTGTTACTACACTGTGATATAAAATCTACAATATACAATAAACACATTAGTGCTGCTACACTTTGATATAAAATCTACAATATACAATATACACATTAATTTTACTACATTGTGATATAAAATCTACAATATACAATAAACACATTATTGTTTTGGCTTTGTGAAGTAACCACAACATGGTGTTAATAAAATTAGTAAGTATGTATTTGGTCCTTGGTTATTGATATATATATATATATATGTTGATGTTTAACCTGCTTTGAATCAATGACATCTTGACATAAAAATGTACCAAATCAGTTTCTGTCACCTTCTGGCTGGTGTATAACTCAATAAAAAGGGCAACAGTAGTATACCGCTGTTCAAAATACATAAATCGATAGAGAAAAAACATATCCGGGTTACAAACTAAAACTGAGGGAAACGTATCAAATATAAGAGAACTACGACACAACAGAGACACAACACCAAATTGTAACACACACAGGAACGAACTATAATGTAACAATGGCCATTTTCCTGACTTGGTACAGGGCATTTTAAGCAAACATGGTGTGTTGAACCTGGTTTTGTGGCATGTCAACCTCACGCTTCAATGGCAGTGTTAATTATAACATTAAAATGACAAAATTACACGACAGGGTTACAATAAAAAAGCAGATAAATGGGAGAAAATATAGGACAGAGAAACAAACGAATAATAGCCATCAAAAGGTAACAGGTTAAAAAATATTTGTATACGCCACACGTGCGCTACGTCCACACAAAACTATGCTCAGATGTAAAAAGTCTTAAAGCCATAACAACTACAAAGTTGAAGATCGTCGATGAACCAAAAGTTCCAAAAAGTTGTGCGGCAAGGGTTATCCTCCTGGGACAAAAACATCATTATTATCAAGAATAATACATAGTTTTGCAAACAGTAAATTTTATAAAATGAATAGATTTACATGATTAAACTGAAGAAGTGACTAGCTATAGAATTAATACGAATACACTACAAAGTCACAGCCCTGTTAGCCATAGTCAATGGAACGCCCAAAGTGACGTCACATTAAAATTTCTAAAACGTCTTCCGAAAATGAAGAAAGAATTTGGATGAAATTCAAGATTAGATAAGTATGTCTCATCTAACTTATATTAATAACAGTGAGAATTATAATACTAATTGATATTTAATTTTAGTAGTAATTATATAATTCATTGTATTATCAATCGTTGTGGGTGTTTCTTCTGATCAAACTGCAAACCAAATGTATCGTGTAAATTTCGTTGATCCAAACTTAAATCTACCTAATGATCTGGATGAGTAGTTATCCCCAACAAAAAACACGAATACAACAGAAAAAAATACAATTTACAACTACAAACGTTAAGACATTTGAAAAAATCCGTTGACAACAACAAACACAACAACAAAACCCAACAAATTAATTTGGGATGGAAAAGTACTGTACCACGTCTGAAAGCAATACGAATTCACACTCAGCAAAAGTGTCACATTCAGGAATAAGTCACGCTCGGTAATAAAAAAGATCAGACGACGTAAAGACGAATCACAATCTAACACGTGGTAAAAATGTCAATAGTTAGTTTGGACAAAGATACATCGTATGGATCAACCAATTCGTCATGGTGTCCGTAAAATTTACGGAGTGTCATTTTTAATCTGTCCTCCTCATAACTTTGTTGGAGCAGTTTCTGCGTTAGGAGCACACTCCTGTATATGAAGTCCGTATAGTGGGAACATGCACGAGAATAACGTATTAAAAAATCATACAATAAAATAAGTCGTCAAGAAGTTACGCTCCCAAATTTCTAGATGATACGCTGCTAGAGTGACGTCACATGACAAAATTGTCAGAAACAAACATATGTTGGATGGATGAAGTAGTTAAAGTTCATTTCGTGAATACAATGATGGGATTTGATTTCGAGAGCACATCTTTTCAGCTTGGCAATTTAAAATTATTACCTTAATGCATTCTACAGACTATTTTTGTTTACTTTTTAATGTCTTGTTTGGTTGATATCAAATATATATTTTGACATTTAATTTGTCAAATAAAGAGAAAGGTTTTGCGATAACTACATATTATAATGTAAACACAAATTCGTTTAATTTATGACCATTTTAAATGTATCAGTAAGGTTATGTAGCTTTGGGCATTATCGATATAGAGTATTAAATGGTAAGTTATAAAAAGTTAAAGAGGAATCCTACTTATAATTGAATTGATTACTTTGAGAAGACACTATTTCTTGTTAATTCTGTTTTGAGGGTTGAAACATACTTATAATTGAATATACTACTTTGGGAAGGCACTATTTCTTATTAATTCTGTTTTGAAGGGTTACAACATACTTATAATTGAATATACTACTTTGGGAAGGCACTATTTCTTATTAATTCTGTTTTGAAGGGTTGAAACATACTTATAATTGAATATACTACTTTGGGAAGGCACTATTTCTTATTAATTATGTTATGAAGGGTTGTAAGATACTTATAATTGAATATACTACTTTGGGAAATCACTTTTTCTTATTAATTCTGTTTTGAAGAGTCTAAACATATTTATAATTGAATATACTACTTTGGGAAGGCACTATTTCTTTTTTATTCTATTTTGAATGGTCGAAACATACTTATAATTGAATATACTACTTTTGGAAGGCACTATTTCTTAAAAATTCTTAAATAGGTAAACGTTAACAGCACTCATGTAGACTTTTAACTTGTTTAAGACTTAAACTAAAGGCAAACTAGTATAAAAAAGACAATAAACATTCTCCAACATTGTGGACTATAGGATAGAATTCATCACAACATCTTGTATTGCAGAGATCCTTTTTTCGTTTACTTTATCTCTCTTCATTATTCTCTTTTATTCAGTTTTTGGCAATCAATCAATCAATTAAAAAAGGGTTAACAAAAAAATGTCATTTAATGGGAATCACACCTTTGACGATTCTTCTAACAAATTCGACAAAATTTTACCTACATATAGATCTTTTCTTGCTGATAATTTTTGCTAAGTAAAGTGACAATCAATCTTTAATAGTTTCCGAAATAAGAGGCAGACATTCACAATAGATAAAAAATCGTCATTAAAGAGCAACTACTCAAACAAGAAGAATGAATTAACAAAGTAGGTCATAATCCTTATGCAAAGATCTCGCCTTACTGATAATTTTGGCTGTTTTAATTTTATCTATCTATAATAGTTTGTCAGACAAAAAAACAAATCCAAATGTTAAAAGTCCTCATTATACAATGTTATATGGCAAAAACTTAAATCAGGATTTGTCTGTGGATTTCAACAATGTTGATTTATATATAGATGTTGTCTTTGAAATTACACAAAAAAAACTCAAATGAGGTATACTCCAAAGTCAGGAAATGACAATAATTTATTTGGGGTTAGGTATCTTTCTGATACCTTTTAACACATATGACTAACCTTTTAAAAAACTGGCACATAATACAAAAACTTGTATTTATCCTTTTACATTAGAAATTTGCTGACTAAAACGGCATTATAATCTGTCAGCGAACCAGACAAAAGCTGTTTTAATTTCATCGATATTTTTGACAAACTTTGATTTTCAATCAATCGAATTTTTTTCTCTTCGAGACATTCAGAAATGTATATCCATTTTTATGGAGATAACACGATGTAATGTTACAACTGTGTCACTGAATCATCTTTTGGAATGTGCAAACCAAAAATTGAGTTATTTGAAAGGAACGGGCCAAAAACAAAATCAAATTAAATCAACAATGTCAGAAATAATTAACAGACGTTATTCTTTTCGTTAATTGATCAATTGACATGAATTAGAATTATCGCAGTTTCACTCCCATGTATTTTTTTCCCCACAATATCATAAATTTTTACAGTCGTATATTAATCAATAAAATATCTCACTTATATTACAATATCATGGTGTAAATACACTATTTGAAAGAAGTCCATCGTCCAATCAAAAATCAGAGAGAACAAAAGTGCACTTGTATACTAGTTTAAATGGAAATAAAGAACGAGATATGTTTGATAGTTTTCAATTGACCCAATCAGAGGCCGAAATTTCCATTGTCGACAAGTTGTGTGTCTTCATAAACAATGTCTTTGTAAATTTACTCCATTCAATTTGATAAATTAAGGTAGCTCCCGACACTAAGGGAGATAACAACGTTTTGCTGATGTAAAACTGGTTCCCTTTTAAAAATTTAGGATATATCGCCTGTATATCTAGGTCACGATAACAGTTCCGTTGTCGTCTGTTGACAGCGTGTGTAAACAACTTCCAAGTTACAAATCATCGCACGGATGAAAGGAATGTTTATCATAAAGGATAAATGCATGCGTTCTTTTAAAATAAAGAATACGAATAGCTTCAGCCTGAAAGTTCACACAGTCTAAAATGATTCTCAACTTATAAGATCATATGATATAAGTTTTTTTGAGAGAAATTTGGCGTCCGATCACAGACAATGACCTTTCGTTTGACTTAACATGGAAAACAGGTCGACGCCTAGCTCTGGCTCTCCACCTAGCGCAGAATCTGTTCGTTAAGATGTATAAATGTCCCATGTGGATATTGTCTGCGAACGGAAATACGACCTTTGACTTGAACCAGGAGGTGGAGGCCGTGGAGTATTTTGTCCAAACGATATCGTAGTAGCTGCAGTCGTGTAACCTGCATATCATACATGTGAAAAAGCGTTGAAACGAGGAAAAGAAATGGGACTGGTGAATTTGTTATCAATTCAAAAGCTGTACATGGTAAGAGAGTTAAATTTTCTCGTTATATTCTTTTTACACATTTTACTGGGTGGAGAAGGTGTATGGTTTCATGTCTTGTATAAATGAACCTGCACCACACCTATCTTTTTCTTTCTTCAACTCCCCTCTATTATGGTCTGGGGTTTATGTGGTTTGAGGGTAAAATGCATTATCTTGAGGGGACTTGCTTCCCAATTTTTTTATGAAGCTGGATTTAGTATTTTTCTGGAATTCTGCCCCTGGAAGTTACATTTATATTTATCATTTTTGCAGTGAACAGAAAGACATATATGCCAAAGGGGCTTTATAGTTATGCATCCAAAAGGGGAGAATTATTATGTAAACAATTATTTGGTAGCAATTAATCATAAATGAAATTAGAATTAAAGAAGAAAACAAATACAGTCACAATTTTTTCATTCACAGAAATAATGTTTTAAAAACTAAAAATATTAGTCTTTATTTTATAATCAGAATTTTCATATTAAGTTATCTTTTGCATGTGATCAGAGACCAAGTGGTCTGATACCTTACAGATTTAGTCATTTAAAAACAAACCACATTATTAGAAATTAACATGAGTCTGAGATCTATAACATGTATAAGAATAAAGGTAAACATGAATTTACAATCATATTTTATAAATATAGATTAAAAGAAACAATTTTATATTTCAAATGAAATTATGATCTCAAGTCTAACTAGTTTATAGTTAATCTAATTTAATCAATACATGCATGACATGTGCAGTTTGATATTTCATATCATATTTTTCAGGAATGATACATGCAGGAACTGGTGCCACACATTTTAACAATATCCATAATGGATTGAATGTACTTTCTGTGAATTCATCAACCATACATAAAGAAAGAGGAGAATGAAACTGTAAAGAAAATATTTGCAGTTGCAAAAGAATCCTGTAAATTAATTCAGGAGAAGAAACAGTTTTAAACATGGTTAATTTAATGAGTAATTGGAAGGTAATTAAATCTTTAGTTTAATAATTTCATATATATTTTTGATAATTTTCCAAAGTAGATACAAAGTATAATAAGGACCATTATTATATTCATATTTGATCATAGCAGTCATAAAAATGAATAAACAGATCTGTGTAATAATTTGAAGTTTAGGGTCAATATTTCAAATTAATTTTGTGGTAAAGCATTGTTCTATATCCTGGAAGACTTTCATGTATAGAACATGACAGAATTTGTTTCAACAAAAATATTGAATTAGAATTAGTTACATCTCTATTTATTAGATGAAATCTATATTTATGGATAATTTCAACAAATTAAATGAAATCAATTTGGTTTTGAAAGCCTTCATACAGTATTATTACAAATTTCATTGTTAACATCTTGAGTTTCCAGTACATTTTAAATGTAATATGTCTTAGATGTAGTATTTTAACACTGCATGTACTTTCATTTATACATTTGGTACTACTTTTTTCATTAGGTTGAAGCCAGTTTTGTTGCAGAATGGCAAATGTTTGGTACTGGTTGGAACTAGGAAAGTCATACTGGTAAATTTTAAGAATTTAGGCTATAACTATATTAATAGAAAAGATATTTTCAAATGTGAGTGAATTTGTTAAGGTAAATGTTCAAGGTCAATGCTATTAAATATATACATGTACCCTGAATTTGCATTTGTATTGGACACTATAATGCTCCCTATATAGTCACTTATATTTCAATCCAAATTGCCATTGTTCATAAAAATAAATACTAAAAAGGATGTACATCATATGCGGAAGCAATATAAATTGCATATCTATCAGATGAACTAATTATTGCAATCATTTCAAAAACCTGGCCATATATCACATTTTGATGTTAAAGGCTTATTGAGTGCCTTTGTTAGTCAGGTATATAATCTTTTTAAATTGATGTTTTAATGCATGATTGGATTAATTTATATTTTTTTATATCAGTTTATTTACATTCTGTGTTTTCTGGTTACTTCTTTGCCTCTCCAATTTCTTATTCATACTTTCCCAAACTCTCAGCGTAATTTTCAGGGAGAACGTTCTGATGCTGCATTAATTTAACTTTTCATTACAAATAAATAAACTAAACTTTCAGGTCAATGCAGCATCAGAACGTTCTTTCTGAAAATTACTCTAAAAGTTTGGGAAAGTATGAATAAGAAATTGGAGAGGCAAAGAATCAACCAGAAAACACAAAATGTAAATGAACTGATATAAAAAAAATAGAAAGTTCAAATGTTAAAGAAGGAACAACATATGAAATTTATAGAAATTGAAGAAAACGAAAATGCTTTAGTGCTTGTGACATTCAGCAAATACCTTCTCATATTCTTTATGATATACATATATTAACATCACTCAGGTAGCATCTGTCAGTCGATCAAATCTATTCCAAGGATGTTTTATGTAAAGATGTGACATTGCACAGGAAGCAAGCAAAATAACTGGTTTTTTCTTTTCGTAATGCCACTAATGGTAATATGATATATCTGACTGGGAGCAACATGTACTCTTCAATATAGAAGGATAAACAATTATGACTGGGAACAAAGTGAACTCTAATTATGCTTTGACTATCAATCAGTATATGACAGTCTATGATTTTGTCTATATGGTTGCTTAATTATTTAGCCATTACAAATGAAGAAAGTTGAAAAACCTTTGAAAAAATATAATTTCATCATTTTTTGGTTATGTTACTATGACAACTGAAACAAATATAATGTATTATCATTATGCTTCATCAAACTTTAATAAATAATTGAGGACAGGGTGACAAAGTCCTGACATTTTTTTTTAATCCATTAACTTGCATGACTTATCTATGAATCGATACATGTAATTGAAAGAAAAAAAAAATGGTGATTTTTGCTATATTCTGAGTAATTTAATTTGCTCATTTTAGACCACAGTAATGCTAATATAAGCTGCATTACCATGTATCATAATATTTGTTTGCATTTACATAGAAGCCATATGTTGTAGTTTTGAAATCATGGTATTTGATCTCTTTTTGTCTGTTAGGTACATGTATCAATGAATGGTCATCTTATACCTCAGAGCGATCAAAATATTTAAGAAAAAATTTATGACAGTCTTTGATTTGTTTTTATTAAAACATGGGTTGGGCATTTATATTTGATTATTTCACCCTGATCGTAAGCTGCCATGAATTATTTCGATTCTAATGGGACAAATTCTGTAATTTTTATAATGTAAAAGCCCTATACACACGATACTGTTTTTGGCTGTTCCCTTTTATCCCCATATGATAATATCAGTAATATTATATATTCCAATGATATTTATTTTTAAATCGCATTTGCACTAATATATGTTCTTCTAATGAAATTTCATTGCATTCTGAGGCATACAAAGCGTGTACTATTATTTGTTTGTCTTTATTTTTAACCATGACGTTGTCAATTTATTTTGATCTATGAGTTTGACTGTCCTTCCGGTATCTTTCACCACTCTTTTGATTTATTTAAGGTCAGTTCCTTGGGTAAATGTCGGCAGTAGCTATATTCGACTAATAGAAATGCAAGCGGCTATATCTATATTATCATTGATATATTATTTCAGTTATGACATGTTAACATAATGTTTTATACATTTAACATAAAAAAGTAGAGGGTTGTCTTATTCAGACAATGGTGTCAGATCATATAATAGTGATACATTTATTATAGATGTCACAAAGTTCAGAAAATGTTCATTTTTCCAATACCTGCACAGCAAGCTCAAGTGAAGCCCAAGCTACCGGTACAGCCACCAAGATAAAACACTACAGTTTGTAGCATATACATGCAGTGTTTTAAACTGATTTGTTTTTATTTGAACATACAAAGTTTCTACATCAGGTATGTATTTATGCATACACGTGATGTACCAACTTTGGTGAACGTTACCATGGAAACGAGTCTGGTGACATACTTTTTTAACTCAAATTTTCATAGAGGCCATTGCATAGTATATGTATGCAAATTTTAAGAAAAATTCAATGGTGAAAAAAAATTGCTATATCTTTAGGGATCCACCTTAACCCACTAATTCATATCGAAACTGTTTGTAAGACCAATGTTTATAATCAATATTTACAATAAAGGTTAATGGAATAACCGGATAGTTATCGGGTAATGCAGTGCAAGTTTTATGTTTACGCACAGAAAAGGAATATTAAAAAACAAACAATGGATAAATTTCACGCGCCCAATATCCTTTCTTGATAATCTTTCACCAGTTTGAAAAGCATTGACGTGTAAGTGCTGAAAATTAGATGGGTTACATGACAAAAAAAAAGACATGAAAAAGGCTAATTAACATGAATTTGCATGAAGGAATTTGAATTTTAATCTGATTTATCAACAAAAAATACACAATTTAATGATAAGAATTATGTCAGAAAAAAAGCCTATTACCCTGTAATTAATTGTCAGCAATGTTTGCTTATAATTGTCCATTTCTGGAACCTCAAAATGTGTTCAACCAGGCTGGGTGATGATTTGTATGTAGAATATATGAGAATGTTAACATATTGAAGCGTAATGTTAGCTTTAAGTATTATTTGTTGACAACTTACCTGTTCGCCTAAGAGATGGTTTTTAAACATTTGTTTTCACATTTATTTTAAATTAGTTTTTCTTCATTGTATAATGTGAAGATCTTCATCAAAATCATTGTATAAAATTATATGACGAACATCGACGTAGTTCAGTAGTTTTAAATGGATGTCATGTTAAAAAACGTGTGTTATAGATGATATATTTCATCTTAAGGTTTCGTGACGATGTATATATAACTACAGAAACATGTATCAGTGTGTTCATATGATAATTTTTTTTCTGAATATAAATATAATCGTGCAATTGTAAAAAATATGAATTTGAAAGAAACGTATTAGCTGCCTTAGTTAGGAAAGCGGTTTTATATGTAAATTTGATAATTCAAAGGAGAAAATGAACTGGCATAATGAAAATGTCTACAATTTCAAAGTCATGTTACTTGCTTTCATGTGAAAAGTATACATTCGACTTCAGTTTTACCAAGTTGAACATATCTATTTGTGATGATGTAAATTGTTTTAAAAATTAGTATGACCTGAAAGGGATTGTCTAAATAAATACTTAAATTTCAATAGCAGATAGTGTCGAAAAAGTAAATCACAGAGTGGGCAGTATAAGACGTATAGAAAAAAAGGAACTTTTGAAATGCCCGTGATTGTACCGGATTGGATGAATGAGAAATGTCACAAGATGTTTTCGACAAAAGGGACAAATATGACTTTCTCCTTAATACAATACACAAAATCGTTTGTTTTCTACACAAGGATATTTAATGACAAACATAGATACAGTTCGGTAATTTTAAATGAGGTTCAATTTAGTTGATGTGATAAATGATAGGCGTGGTGTTGCTATAAACCGGTTTCATATAAATAAAATTGTGTTTTCAACGAATGCTAGTGTGTGTATATAAAAACCTCAGCGTTCAGTTAAAACTAAAAAAAATATTCGAGTATGTAATATTTAGATATATTTCAACCAAACACGAATCATTTTCAATTATCTATGTAGTGAAGTAAACTGGCATTTTATCTAAAATAATAATGGACAAACAATTCTACAAATGAAATCTTTAAAAAAGAGAAAAGAAATCAATTGCTCAAAAATATAAACATGACGTAAATTTGATATTATAAATAAACAATCAACCATGTTTGCATTTGGTTAGTTGTTTTCAATTGTTTTCCAAGTAAATATTTTTATATAATACAGAAACAAAAATAAGGTTAAAAGCAATAACAGAAACGAAAAAAAAAATATCTTACAACGGGGCGAAAGATATCAGAGGGACATTCAGACTCATAGATCGAAAATAAACTGACAAAGCGATGGTTAAAAATGAAAAGAAGACAAACAGACAAACAATAGTTCACACAACACAACATAGAAAACAAAAAACTTAGAAACACGAATCCCACCAAAACTAGGGGTGATCTCAGGTGCTCCGGAAAGGTAAGAAGATCCTACTTCAAACATCTCACCCGTCGTGTTGCTCATGTTATTAAGCTGTGAACAGGTCCTAAATGAGGTGTAAATGATTTCTTAAGTTGAGACAAACATAACATCTGTGACAACATTTAATACATAACAATTTTGTTGCAACTGATCATATATTACATGTACGTTTCGTCTTTCGAATATAAAGAATCAACATTGGTATTAACTGTTTATTCAAAGTATTACCTGAATAAGTTCATACCATAAACATATTAAGAAACCACAACATAATGATACTACAAATGGTAGGTAAGCATCTGGTCTTTGATAATCGAAATATGTATCGGGGTTTATTCGACTTTGTATATATAACGTTGCTACATAAAATTTGTTCTAAAACAGGTTTTATTACCTTCTTGCTGCCGTATAATTCATTAACAATGAAACCAAAAAGTCGTCAACAAGTAACGCTGTCAAACACTAGAGATGATCAGCTGCATGAACCACGTCCGATGACACAAATGTT
The DNA here is from genome assembly GCF_963676685.1 of Mytilus edulis. Lineage (NCBI taxonomy): Eukaryota > Metazoa > Mollusca > Bivalvia > Mytilida > Mytilidae > Mytilus > Mytilus edulis. Next base: position 64,756,140 of record NC_092355.1, on the reverse strand, counting down.
TAAAACAAAAATACGTTAGATCGATGTAGTAATGAAAGAACATTTCGTAATACAATGATTGGATTTGATTTCAAAAGCACATCTTTACAGCTTGTTAATTTTAAATGCCTTTGCTAACTAATGCCGATTTGTACCTTACGATTTTACAGACTATTGTTGAACTTTTATTTTCAAATGCATTGTACTGTTGATATCAAATGTGTAGACGTCATATTTTGCTTGAAGACCTACACCTAACGGGCCGACATTACATTAAAGTAGTTCATCACGTTCCGTTCCCCACAACGGAAACATACCTATTTTGGATGACACGAGGTTTAGACGCATTTGTCATTTTCATAAATTTCCTGTTAACAATACATTGAATTTTTCGAAAAACTAAGGAATTTCTTATCCCAGGTATAGATTACCTTAGCCGTATTTGGCACAACTTTTTTGAATTTTGGATCCTCAATGCTCTTCAACTTTGTACTTATTTGGCTTTATAAATATTTTGATATGAGCGTCACTGATGAGTCTTCAGAGACGAAACGCGCGTCTGGCGTACTAAATCATAATCCTGATACCTTTGATAACTATTGAATATACTGAAAAAATGTGGTTTAGATACTTCTGTTTTGTTGACAATACTGTATTGAATAATATTTAAATAATTAAGTGAAAGTCAACCTCGGCAGGTCTTTTAACCCATCTTATAAATGCATGTTTTAAGGTATGAGATGGCATCAGATTCTACCAAAATTCGCATTTGTTCATATTTGTTTTCGCGAACACTTCCTAAATCTTATAATGATATATATACTACACCATATCAATATTCATGTTTATGAGATGTCTGAAAAAAGGGTTTCATTTCACTTGAGGTTTATTGCCTCATGAACATTTACCTCACTTTTATCAGGGCCTTAACAACATTGATGCAAATGAGGCAAATGCCCATGTTGGAAATAAAAATAAATAAAAAATAACTTAAAACAAAAACTTGTCTTCATATCAAAATGTTTTCATAGCAATTGACTTGCAAGAAGCAAGTTCTGTTCAGCCTTTCACGTCGCCCTTGTTTTCTCGGGATCTATGTTTCTCATCTATTTTTAGTTTTTAGTGTTGAATGTCTATTGTTTGTCGTTATGTGTGACTGCCTGATCTGTTACCGGGTTTGTCTTTTGTTTATTTTATCATAATACAAGACCAACACAGTAATCAGACGGTATTCATATTGAAACAGCACACAGATGAAGCAATGAGGTCTAAGAACTGTTTTTGTGAGTCTACCCTGAGTGTACCATAAATCGTTTAAATAAAACTAAGAAGATGGGGTATGGGTGTCAATGGGAAAACTCTCCATCCAAGTCACAATGTTTAAAATGTAAACAATTGTAGTTCAAAGTACCGACCGAAGTTTCTCTAACGTCAGACTGACGTTTTTCAGCCGACTTTTAATTCAGTTCGCCAACGTTACGACCTATTTTCAACCAAACATCCACTTCTGTAAATCATCGGGTGCCTTCCCGGGGTAGTTTTACACACATTTTCAAAAGAAACGCATGTAGTTGATACAAACTAGAACATGATCTGTTTTCAACATGTGAGTTCATTACTCTTTTGTTTGGATTATAGATGAATATTACTATACATTATGCATTTATTCAAAATGTTCTTCTACTTAAACATAAAAACATCTAAACTTTAAAATCTGGACGAGTTTTAAATACATTTTTGCAATTCTAATTTAGGTCAATGTTAAATACGAAACTTCAAATTTAGTTCAAAGATCATTTGCATGGTCTGTCAGATTTCTATTGAAAAATATCAGGTATCCTGTTTAAAATTTTGATTTAAAATACAACGAGTTATTTTAAATCAGTCGGAATGTAAGGTACATAATACAAATATAAATTTTGAGATTTGTCCGAATGAATCATAAAATATCTTTTTAAAGTTCAAATGCGGAATCCGTTGTGTTGAAATGGAAGTTATATCAAATAACAATTCACTAAAATGATGAATGTGTGATGATATTGCACAGTGGACAATGTAATAACAAGTCAATAACTGATCATGGACAACATTAAACATTCATTTCGTCATCTTTGTCTTATTTGACTCTTAATCAAATAGTTTCAGGTAAGCACATTTAGTTTAATAAACGTTATTCCACATTTTATCAATCTTAAAAACCTTATTTTAATATCTTTGAATCAAAAGATTATTTGGTTTGATTGTAAATGTCCCCAGGTCAGTCTAAATATGATAAAACCAAGTGAATACAATTTAACTCTCTATGCAAGGTATTTACAGTATTACAAATAGTGTTTAAAAACTACACGATCAAATAATAGAACAAAGTTATAACCACTGTCACTTTTGAGATGTGGGTCGTTGATTTTTAAAGAATGATATAGGGAAAAAGATCTAAAGTTGAGGAATTACAAAAATGATTTTCTTTAAGAAGAAAACACAAGAATGAGAAATATCAGTGAATGGAAGTAAGCGCTGGATTCAAAGAGTGCATGTTATCCTTAATCTACCTACTCATTTTATAAAATAAAATCAACGTGACAAACGTGATAACTTGGACAAATGTTAATGAAACAGCATCACAACCACATACAATTTCAATAATAAATGAGAGTCTATGAATAAAAGACGACAGTAGTTTTCTTTTCGATGTTCAAACCTTTTAAAATATTTGGTTAAAAAGACACAAATCAAGGTAGTATACTAACGCTGCGGGAATCGCATGACCTACCTTTAAAAGTAATGAACAAAGTGCGTCGACAGATAAGCGTCACCTTCTGTGCATGCTTCACCCGCCATACGAATCTACACTCACTTAAATGTCACAATCGATGAGGACTCAACCTGGAAAATTACAGTTCAAACTATTTTTCTGATATCCAAAGATCTAAGACCGCGAAACATATCACTAAAGTATTGAGACATTCAATTCGTAATTGTGACAGTTAAATTGTAGTCGTTCCTTTCCATAACTCTGTTAGATCAGATTTTGTATACCATTCAGTAAGGCCTATGAAATAAAAATTATGCAATGTTTACATATAAAACCGTAAATGCACGGTTGTCGAAATTCTGTATTTGTGAACATACTTCCACAATTAATGTCTATATTTGTAAAACAATGATGTAAATGTTTCAAACAATTAAATAAATTCATAATTGTGTCTTCAAACTTTTTTTTCGTATGATCACATTATCATATGTGTAAAATTCTAAAACGTGATCATATTCAAGAATTTGAAATCGTTATTATTTTGTTAAGAATGAGAAAGACGGAACACAATATGTTTTCTTAATGCATTAAAGACAAATACCACACGTATATATAAATATCGATACAATTATCAAAGCGACTTAATGAAGAGATCACAGTTCATTGCTTCTTTTGTTATAAAAGAAAGAGTTTATTAATAGTATGGTAAATAGTAGTGTATTAAATGTTTATTTTTAAACCGGTTATGTTCGTCATACCTGGCCAACATTTGAAACGTATATAGCGTCTTTTGACAATCCTTCTAGGTCATTCATTAAAAACATTTGATTGTCGGAAATGAGTTGTAGTTGACAGTTTTATGTAGATGTATGGTACATGGGTTGCTTCAGGTTAGAATAAAGGATTTTTTTTTGGTGCATCACTTTATGGATTCAAATCGTATCTTATCTTCATATTATACTTCTATGAAGCATATTCGATGTTATTTATCTTAGTAGAGGACTATATTAAACTTTATTTTAAGGTTCATTATATTTTTTAGATAACAACAGAATATAGTAATGTGAAAGAATAATATATAATTTAGAAATTTATGTTTGTGTACATTTGATTTCATTTTTTAAGATTAAATTAGATGTCCATCCGACATATGACATTCGACGTTCTGTTGACGTTGTATAAGGTCGCAACCAAAATGAAAGGTTAAATAGAAGTCGTTTCATAACGCCCGACAGACGTATGTTAGCCAACGTTGAATTTAGATCGCCGCCGACGATGCGACCTATTTTCAACCAATTATGCACGTCTGTACAACATCGGGTGCCTGCTGGGGATTTAAACACATTTTCAAAAGTAATTTATACATGTGAGGTCATTACTCTTTTGTTAGTATTATAAATAATGAACATCATTGTTCCGTATTCTTTCATCAAAAATTTCTTTTAATAACAAAAAAATAAAAACACAAAAAAAGATCTGAACAAATTTTGAATAATTGTTTTTTAAAGTTTAAACTCAGTACCTAAATTTGAATTGTGCAGGCAGGTTAATGCAGTTCAAAAAAAAAATGGCAATGATTTTTGGTGTTTGCATCGCAATCTAAATCTGACGTCATTTTCTCAACTATTCGACACGTGATTGGTTAGAACGTTTCGTCGACGTCAATTTTGAGCTTGTTACGACCAGCTGATCGGGCACCTTGTTATGATAGAAGTCAGTGTTACCAGTTCGACAAAAACACGTTAATATAGAGGTGTGTTGCTTATATTTTGAGGTATGTTAGTTTTAATTTATTTTAGGCTTCTGCCGAGGATCGTGGATACTCATTTCATTCACGATTATGAATGTAGTCTGAAAAGAAAGCTGCATGTTTACTTTAAAAATGTGTTTATTTACACGCTTCGCTGTCAACATGATGTGGGCAGTCTTTGGAAACTTCCTTTGAATTAATTTTTCACGTTAACACTATTTTACTTGCTTATAAACAATCCGATCTTCATTGACTATTGACTAAATTACTTTATGCAAACTGACCAGGGATGCACATATGCGGGTCAAACATTCTTAAACATTAATGGTCAGAAACCATGATTAACCATGCAACGTAAGGAATAGAATTTATTAAAGTGTCCGAACACCATGCCCGCTTGAGGCCCGCCACCTTTCCTTATGCGTTCATTCCCCCTCCCCTTCAATTTGTCTCGTATTCATGTAATTTTATAATTTATGTTTGAGGCAAATACCTTAACATTTTTTTAAAAGATCTATTAGGTATATTTGAACATGAATCTTTAGATCTATCTGGTAATACATGCTAAATCATTTCTTTTTCCAATTTATAACATATTATAAAAGTAAAACAAAGAATTATACAAAATAAATGCATACATGACTCTGTGCATCATACCAAGGATTTGTATAGTAAGTCTTACTATACAAATCCTTGATCATACAGTAATACTAATGGCTTATTTATTAAAGTTGTGTAAGCAGGCACAAATATTAGATGTTATGATATGGCCATAATTTAAAACAACTTTTCATTTATGGTTTTAAATCTGATGCTAAGTCTCAATCATCCCTTTTAGTGTACATTTAAATTCAAATTTTGTGTCTTTATTTATTTGGTAAGTTTTCCTATTATTAGTTAAAAGGCATTAGTTTATATTGAATATTCATTTTTAATATTGATTCACTATAATAATGCATATTTGAAGTTGTTTTTTTTTTCTTTGTGAAGATCTTTTCAAATTTTGACAAACTTGTTGTAAACAATTTACATCAACAGATCAATCTTTATTGTGTTTATATCTGGTGTGTATAACATTGAGTTTAATTGAAACCTGTCAGTAATTATTGTAACTTCTTTTGCAGATTGATTTACACCTGGCAAATATAAGTTGACAGTCAATGCATAAAGAGTGTAGTTTCTATAATATCAATTATGAGGTGTACACAATTAAATGTAAGTATAAATTATATTATAATGAATAATTTCTGCTAGGGTCCTTCAGTTGATCTTTATTTTTTTATACCACTTTCTATAATTTTTATCTATTTTGCTCATTATTCTCTATTCTATGTATTTTAACACACCATCATTCTCTTTTATTATGAGTCTTTTCTTATTCTTTAATTTTTTAGCCTTTTATTTTTGCACTTTTTTCCCATAAGGATAATTACATGAGTGTATCTTTATTCTGTAAACACCATCCAGACCCTCAGATTAGGTGTATATATATATATATATATATGTTGTCTAGTGTATTTAGTCACACCCACCCAATATTGATTAAGTCATATTGATTAATAACAAATTGGCAAAGCAATGTGATGGGTAAATATCAGTTAAAGTAAGTTGTCCAAACAAACTTTATTGTACTTTTACAGACAATTCTTCAATTAAAAGTTCATCTCAAATCAATGTAGAACTTTGTGTAAAGTTTATTTTTAATTCAATAATAATTAAAGAATATACAAATGTGACAATTTTGACTGAAGATTTCTATTTGTATCATAACATGAATACCAATTACTTTAAAATGCAACTAATTGTTTACATTTTTTTTCAGTACATGTATGAAGATGACTTGGAGGCAATGGTGTTATACAAGTTTTAACTAGCATAACTGAAATTTGAAAAAAAAGTAATCAAAGAAAAAGAGTGACCACTTGTTATTTTTGATGATCAACACAAACAATGAAATGTCAGACAATTTGTAATCATATATCGAGATAGTTTTAGATCTATTCATGAAAAGAAAGTGAAATCAAATTAAACAGTGCTGAATATGAAAACCCTAGCCATGTCACATGTAAATTTTGGAATGCAGCAATTTTCAGTATGACAACAAAAGGAAGTGTTACATTACTGTTAAAACTGACTCTGAAACATAGACATAGAAATAAAAGTATTACATCAGAGGAAATGTGATTGTGCACTTCTTTCTTGAAGGATCAACACACAAAAGAAAATGTTCAGATCATTATGCATCATGTGCAGTAGTTGAGATAATTTTGGATATATACATCAAACAGTGAACTGAGTGAGAATTATAATTCAAACATCATATGTGGTACCTGCATGAACTTACTGGTATATGTATTGTAATTCACAACATTTTACATAAATATAGGAATATTCTTTGCATGTTACATGTGAAATAAAAAAAGACAAGTATAGGGATAAAGAATTACCTAGTACAACATTATTATATGAAAACCAGCAGGATGATATTTGTCTACATTTATTATGGATCATGGAAACCCATTAGAAAGTATTGTATGCATTGTAATAAGGATTATCAGTTTAATGTGTGTGCAATGCTTTTTGGTTTTAATTTTGAGAAAACTATTTGAAATGAATGAAAAAGTATCTTAAGTTTATTGAAACTTTTGAAATAGACATATTATGTATTTAATAGGCAAATAATACTCATAATGAACTCAAGGCTTAAGTTTCATATGCATACAACTTTATTGAATAAACAAATAGTTTTTTCTCAAGGAAATTTTTTTTTGAAAGTTTTTTTCCATAACAATTTACTGTTTTATACTGAAAAGACTACAATGAATGAATGATGCATGCTCAGCAGATGAACATAGCTCTAGAAATTCTTGATTACAGCTGATGTGGTTTAAAAGAAAAAGACCCATTCACTCATGTTATGTGACAGTTACTGATCCTGATTTTTCAGTGAACTAATTAAAAATGTTTTTAAATACAAACATTGAAATAAAACTTTAACAGGGTCAGGGCTGAGCAGATTAATATTTCTCATGAAACATGAGTTTGTAAGAAGGGGCTTCATACTACCATGCACTAGTGCTTGTTAAAGTGTTGTTTTTTTCCTATCAGGAGATTCATTTTGTTTTAGATATAGGTGTTTTGCCGTCTGTCATCACGTTATCTTACTATGCCAAACCTTGGTAATCTAAAAGACGTAAAGACCATATGATAATCAAGTTTAAGAAAGTAATCAAGATAATTTTATTTGCATTCGGCACATATGACACATATGTTGTATGTGCAGTTAGAAATGCACATCGGAATACGAAAGGTCTTACAAAGTATAATAATAGAGTACCTCCCCCCTTTTTCTCTTCAGATGCACGGTGATTCTGTAAAGATTCATGAACACCTCAAGTATAAAAATGAAAAAAAATAATAATTATTTTACATCTTTAATGTGTCTATTTCTTGTCAAAAACTATCAAAATGTCGATTATTTCTTTTCCGTTATTTTTACACCTCAAAGGGGAATAATCGATCTGAATCAATTCAGTGTTTAAATGTCGGACTTGGAACATCATTCATGTATAAAGATGACATTGGCATACCCCGTTAACATAATATGATCTCTTTAAAACTTCGCATATTTATTCTTGGAAAGCTCTTGAATACCAAAATTGCTGTTTCTTGTTTTTAAAATGAATACAACTCTTTAAAATTGACAAGATAGTTGACTTTTGGTGTTGCCGCGGTTGGATTGTATGACATTTCTGTTATTTTTTATTATAAAAGGGCAAATTTAAAGGAAGAAACAGCTGTTACGGGAAAGAAAACATCTTTGTCAACAAAATACAACTTTATTTTCATTCATTTGTGTAGTTCTTTGGGGTTTCCGATTTTCTCTAGAACAGCATTAACCTACCGTGTAAAAATATATTTTTGAAATTCTAAATAAGGTCAATGTTAAAAACCAAACTTCAAACTTAAGAGCAAAAAATAATTTGCAGGGTCTATCAGTTTTCTATTATTTATAAAATATCAGGTATCCTGTTGACATTTTGATTTAAAATACAACTAGCTATTTTAAATATGTTGCAAAGTAAGGTACATATTACAATTATAAATATTGGGGTTTTCCACATGAATCACAGAATATCATTTTAAGGTTTAAATGAGGAATCCGTTGTGTTTAAGTAAAGTCATATCAAGTAACATGTTTCTACAATTATGAATATGTGATGATATTGCACATTGGACACTCTGTACTTTCAAGTCAATAACTTATAATAGAAAACATTATACATTCATTCGATCATCTTTCTCTTATTTAATTTTGGATCAAGTAGTTTAAGGTAAGCATATTATGATTAGTTAACAAAAAACCTAATTATGATATCTTTGAAACATAACCACAAACAAAAGTCAATTCCCCGATGTCACTTAACTTGAATATTCAATCTTGATCAATTGATTTGATTGTAAATGACCTCAGGTCATCCTAAAATTGTGGCAAAACCAAGAAAATACCATACTATACTCTTTGCATGGTATTAACATACTTACAAATATTGTTTAAAAACTACACGATCAAAAAAGAAAGCAGAGATAACCGTTGTTGCGTTTAATATGTGATTTGTTGGGTTTTAAAGAATGATAAGGGAAAAATAATTGATCATAAGAAATAAAAAATTACCTCAAAAAGACAGTACTGATCATGTTCATTTTCATAATTATATTTGTGATTTTGGGTGAATTAATGTTAAGTTTTCTAATAAACAACAAATCGCATGGTGCTAATGAAATTGATATAGAATATTTGACGAACAAAAACCAATCAATTTTCTGGCAACGTTATTGATACATATTACGGTGTGGTTTACCCTTTGCATCCTTTTCGATAAACGAGAATGTGCACCCGCCCACCTTATAGGATAAATACTTGGACTTATAAGGTTTACTATTGTTCAAAATTTTTGAATACGGATTATCTTTTTAAAGAAAAGTCAATAATAATGAGAAATGTCAGTAAAAGGAAGTCAGCGCTGTATTCAAGAGTGCATGCTTTTTGCATAATCCATATTACTCGTTTTATGGATAAAATTAACGTGAAAAACATGATACTTTAGGTAAATGCCACTGAAACAGAATCAAAACCATATACGATTTAAATCATAAACGATCTATGAATTAAAGACGGCAGTAGTTCAAATCTCGTAAATTGGTTAAAAAGAGACAAATCAATATACACTACAAACTGTGCCGAGTCTGAAAAGATCCGACATAATCTCGACAGTTCTTAACTGTACTTAACTGTACTAGACTTTGGTCTCGACTTTACTTAATAAGTCTGATTCGGTACTTGATAATCTTGGTATACTCTGAATGGTCTCGACAAATGCTCTACCAGTCTCGACTCAGTCTCGACCTGTCTTGACCAGTCTCGACCTGTCTTGACCAGTCTCGACTCAGTCTCGACCAGTCTTGACCTGTCTCGACTAGTCTTGACCTTTTAATTTAGTCTAGACTGGTCTGAATCAGTCCATCCAACTCAATTATATATTGATTTTACAAAATTCCAGGTTATTTGGTAATTTGGTTCATTCAGAGAGATACAAGTGTAGACTAAATTTAAAGGTCAAGACTAGTCGAGACAGGTCGAAACAGGTCAAGACTGGTCGAGACTGTGTCGAGACAGGTCGAGCATTTGTCGATATAAAAAAGAAGATGTGGTATGACTGCCAATGAGACAACTGTCCGCAAGAGATCACAATGACACAGAAATTAACAATTATAGGTCACCGTACGGCCTTCAACAATGAGCAAAGCCCCTTCCACATAGTCAGCTATAAAAGGCCCCGGTAAAACAATTCAAACGAGAAAACTAACGGCCTTATTTATATAAAAAAATGAACGAAAAACAAATATGTAACACATAAACAAACGACAACCACATAATTACAGGCTCCTGACTTGGGACAGGCACATACTTAAATAATGTGGCGGGGTTAAACATGTTAGCGGGATCCCAACCCTCCCCCTAACCTGGGACAGTGGTATAAGACCATTTCAGACTATACCAAGATTATCAAGTACTGAATCAGACTTATTAAGTAAAGTCGAGTACAATTAAGTACAGTTAAGTACTGTCAAGATTATGTCGAGTCTTATCAGTAAAATATGTGCTCGACTTACTAGTCGAGCACAAAATAGGGTCTTTTCAGACTCTCAGCAGTTTGTAGTGATAGCAAACAAAAAGTGCGAGAATCGCAGGAACTTCAAAAGGAACGAAACCTGGTGCGTCGATAGAAAAGCGCCATGTTCAATGCATAGATCACCGGCCATGTGAATCTACAATAACATAAAATGTTACAAATGACAACCGGAACAGTTCAGACGATTTTTTTTATATTTAACGACACAAGACCGCGCAACATGTCGCTAGAATATTGAGACACCGAAGTATCGTATCGGTCATTCAATTCGTGATTGGGACCGTAACATTTGTGTAAAATTCTGAAAACGTGATCATATTCTAGAATTTGAGATCGTTATACTTTTGATAAAAATGGCGATATGTTTTCTTAATGCATTAAAGACATATAACTACTTCAAGAAATACAACACGTATATATATAGATCTATACAATTCGTCAAGTCGACTTAATGAAGAGATCACAGTTCACCACTTATTTTGTTATAAGGGTAGGAGTTTATTAAAACTACGACAAATAGTAATGTTTGAAATGTGTAGTTTTAAACCGGTTACGTTCGTCATAACAGGCCAACCTTTAAACGTATATATCTTCTATTGATAATCCTTCTTTGCCATGATTTTAAATACACCAAAAACTTCGATTGTCGCAAATGAGTAATCGTTGGCAGTTTAACTGAGAAGCAGGTAATTGAAAAAGAAACAATAATTATCAAAAATTTATCTGTGGGACTTCATGTTTGATGTGGGAATTGTAGGTTTCAAAGTAAATGCCACATGTGAACATATTGTATGTAATTTTGTGCAATATTCCTCTAATTAAATATTCATCATATAGTTCCTACTTGTATCATATATACAAACAATAAAACAAACATATTCTTTTGTAAAGAGAACTTGCCGGAAACACTTAGTAGTCAAATAATGTGAATGCAATAAACAGTATTGATGTGAAAATATCAGCATAATATTTTCATGAACAAATTTACATTTTTAAACAACATATTTAAAAGAACGAACTATTTTTCATATCTCCAATGCAAGTCTGGGGATTTTGTCTCGACTCAAACAAAACAGTTACGTACAATTTAGTGACAGATTAATATTTTTGACACAAATGAGTTAACTCAATCATTTACAGTTCTGTTATTTTGATACCCTGATATACCTTTAAATGATAATGTATGGGACGCCTCAGCTGCCTTATGATAACATTTACCATATCATTAAGGGTAGAGATATATCTTGAAGAAAATCTTCTATACTATAACGGCATTTGACTATAATACTCTGTCAATTTGCTATATCAATAAGGGAAATTGATATACTTTAACGGCATTTGACTATAATACTCTGTCAATTTGCTATATCACTAAGGTAAATTGATATACTACAACGGCATTTGACTATAATACTCTGTCAATCTTGTATATCATTAAGATAAATTTATATACTATAAAGACACTTTGATACAACATGGTGTTATGAAGATAATATTTAATACTATGAAGACATCTTTATATAACATGGAGCTACATTTTCATATTGATATGTCATTTTAATAAACTAGTATGTGATATTACTACGTCATAAAGATACATTTCAAACTATACAGACATTGTTATATAGCATAAAGCAATTTTTTCATACTACTTTGTCACCTCAGTATGTTATAACAATACATTTGTATACTATACAATCATCTCGATATAGCATGGAACAATTTTATCATACTATTATGTCATAATCTATCTTATAAAGACACATTTTAATATCAAGCTTATAATTCTTATATCACGAGGTGTCATCTAGTAGACTATTTTATTACGCTATAAGACCATTTCACCATACCATAAGACCATTTCACCATACCATAAGACCATTTCATCATTCCATAAGACAAATCTATTAAAAGCGGCGAAAATTCCCCGCGAAATTAATCAGCAACATTGGAAAAATATAAAAAAAAACCGTGAAGGAAATGGTATTGCGGACCCTAGGAAATCGCTTTCAAGATGAATGAATTTATCGACTTTAGCGATGCGGAGCTGAAAAGACACGAAAGGCGATACCTACAGTAATAATATAAACAATTCTTGTTTTAAAGAGGATAACTCAAGCCAGGAATTTCGTTACCACAAATTTCTTAAAACTTTTACTAATTTCTTCCATAGATATAATTAAATATTTGGTTTTGAAGTTTGGTTGTGCCTTTAGAAACCTTATTTCTAACGGGATAGCACATCCTCATCTTTACGGATGGTTTTTTACCGGGCCTTGGAATTTGAAACGATTATGGTAAACTTATCGATCCTTTAAATACTAGTAAACTTATTCTAAAAGGTTACCAATTTAAAACTGTAATTAGATCGATAAATATTGTTTTTTATTGGTATTAACAATGATTTTGTTATCAGTAAATTAAAAGCAAACTAAATATTTCTATAATGTTATATACATATACACATTCATGGATCTACAATCTGTCTATACCTGCATCATGGCATTATACAAGGTCATGTTTTCTCTGACTGTGTATGACGTCTTTACACCGGCTAAATCCATTAGATGTTGGATGTTTACTGATTGATAATTTAGTCTTAGATGCATGATTTTTTTATTAGTTGTTAGTGACTTTGACCTAGCTGTCAGTAACTACGAGTACTCTCAGATCTGTGCTTAGCGTCTTTTTGTTGTTGAGATGTACAAGTACCCGGCCACGTCCACTTGTATTTGTAGTATTTGTATTTCTTCAATCCATCTAATGAGTTAAGCCTTTTTTAACTGATTTTTATAATTCGTTCTTATATTGTAGTGAATTGTACTGTTATGCCACTGTCCAAGGTTAGAGGAAGGTTGAGATCCCGCTAACATGTTTAACCGTACCATACAGTGGCGGATCTAGAAATTTTCATATGTGGGGGGCCGTTGACTGCCTAAGAGGGGGCCCGTTCCAGTCATGCTATAGTGATTCCCTATATAGCAACCAATTTTTTCTAAGATAAAGGGGGGGGGGGGCGGGCCCCCTAAATCCGCCTCTGCCATATTCTTTATGTATGTTTCTGTCCCAAGTCAGGGGCCCGTATTTCAGTAGTTGTCGCTTGTTTATGTGTTACAAATTTATTTTCGTTCATTTTTTTGTACATAAATTAGGCCGTTAGTTTTCTCGTTTGAATTGTTTTACATTGTCATTTTGACCATTTCTGTGTTTCTATAGCTGACTATGCGGTATGAGATTTGTTCATAGTTGAAGGCCGTACGGTGACCCATAATTTCTGTGTTATTTGGTCTCTAGTGGAAAGTTGCCTCATTGACAATCACACCACATCTCCGACTTCTTTATATCAGATAGTTACAAGAAGCGAATCTCTCCCAAGGCCCTCACATTCAAGTTACAATACAATCAAACTCAGATATTTACACATAGTTAATTTAAAGGTTGTTATCCCTAAAAAATAAACAAACTAAAAAATGAATAACATACAAGCTTAAAACAAAAAGATGGCCCATATTCTTTTCCCCAAATTTTAACATGAAAGCAACCTGTATTTTTTAGATAGTTTACTTAAAGCACGTGTTTGTAAATTATTGACAGGTACGGTGCAAAATGTATACAAACGTTACAACTTTCCCCGTACCCAATACAATTTAGCTGTATTTTTGAATATTAGTATTAACAAAAAGCTGAGAGCCAGATTGGTATATGTTTAAAATGACAGTATTGTTAAAATCATAATGATCTGTAGAATGAAGTTCACAAACCAATGCTAAGAGTTGATAAATCTTTACTTTTCCATTTCTTTTACGAATTTGTATAGCGTTTTATAGACACATTCGGGTAAAAGAGGGAGGGGTGCAATTCAATACTTTATTGATAGGGGTGTCACTGGGGTTCCAGTACCCCACCTTTTTCGTATAATTAAGATTCTTAAAATGCATAACATTTGACAATTTGCGTCAAATTTCGCGTATGCAAAAGTGTGATTTTTTTCCATGTTGGTTTGGTTTCATAAGGTGTATTGAAAAATTGACTACCAAAGTGACAAGAGGAAAAACTTGAGGACAGCCATGAACACCCAGATTTTTGACTATGAAAAAAAAATTGGCTTTTTATTGAACAAGAAATGACTTTTATTTTTTAATCTTATATATTTCTATTATTTTTGCCTACCTCGTCTGTTGTTCCAGTCGCTGTTACACTTTCTCTAATGTTAATGGATTTGTGCTGTCACCAGAAAAAAATAATTAATAATCAACTTGAATTGTTACTTATTATATACGTGTCAGTGCAGTTAAGCAGGGAGAGCATGTCTGATATGTGTAGGAAAAATGCGTCCTGGAAGGATGAAATGTCGTCTTTGCAGACTGTTTTCTGTTCGCTTGAAACGTATAAAATCCAACTAAGCATGTATGCCTTGTATGAAACATGCTCATATTCAAACCACCATAACTTACTCCTGTTCCGATATGAATGTAATATCTGTTACTGGACCTTAAACACTAGCTCATCATTTTCATTCATTTTTTTCAATTAACAATCCAGTCTAAAACTTAAAATTCAACGGGATATAGTATATATATATATATTTCTCATCGATATTTAATATTATATATTTGATTAATTTTTATTTTGTTTCGTTTATTTCGGTTTCTTTCGATCGTTTTTATTTCGTTTCAACCTTTACAGGTTCCCGATAATATCGTTCCTGTCTGATGTTGGTGGGGGATCATCGTTCGGTTTGGGTACGTAAATCAAAGATTAACACCTGAACACTTGTTTTTTGAAACAACTTCGAATATAAATTAAAAAAATCAAAACATAAATGCCTCCGGGTGCGGTAGTTTCTCGCTGCATTGAAGACCCATTAGTTGCTTTCGGCTGTTGTCTGCTCTATAGTCGGGTTGTTGTCTCTGACACATTCCCCATATGGAAAATACGGATTACACATTTTTCACCGTACCTTTCAACATGATTTGCAAACAAATGCTAAACTAGCTAAAAAAGTAAACTATCTAAAAAAAACAGGTTGCTCAAATGATAGTTAAAATTTAACGAAAAGAATATAAGCCTGCATCTTTTTGTTTTAAGCTTGTATGTTATTTAGTTTTTGTTTGTTCATTTTATTGAGGTACCAACCTATATGCGTTGTCTTTCGTGTCGCCCTAAGTCTTTTCAACTCCGAATCTCTGTGGACAAACAGTGGCGGATTCACAACTTTTTGTAAGGGGGCCATTTGAGCTAAGGAGGGGCCACTCCAGTCATGATTCAGTGATTCCCTATATAAACAACCAATTTTTTTTCAACAAAATAGCCCCCCCCCCCCTTTCCAGTCCCCCTGGATCAAACTATGGCAAATGCAGCATTAGAGTCGATTAATTCCTTCATCTTGAAAGCGATTCAACAAGGTCCGCAAAACGATTTCCTTCACTATCTTTTTTTGATAATTAAAATCGACATAATAATATGACAACATTGTTCCATGTTATATCGAGGTGATTGTATAGTATACAAATGTATTGTTAAAATATACTGAGGTGACAAAGTAGTATGAAAACGTTGCTTAATGTTAAATTGAAATGTATTGATAGTGTAAAATGTATCTTTATGACGTAGCAATATCACATAATAGTTTATTAAAATGACAAATCAATATGAAAATGTAGCTCCATGTTATATAAAGATGTCTTCATAGTATGAAATATTATCTTCGTAACAAAGTGAAATGACAGAATAATATGGAAAGCTAACTCCATGTTGTATTAAAGTGTCTTTATAGTATATAAATTTATCTTAGTGATATAGCAAATAGACAGAGTAGTATAGTCAAATGCCATTATAGTATATAAATTTATCTTAGTGATGTAGCAAATTGAAAGAGTATTATAGTCAAATGCCGTTATAGTATATAAATTTATCTTAGTGATATAGCAAATTGAAAGAGTATTATAGTCAAATGCCGTTATAGTATATAAATTTACCTAAGTGATATAGTAAATTGACAGAGTATTACAGTTAAATGCCGTTATAGTATATAAATTTACCTTATTGATATAGCAAATTGACAGAGTATTATAGTCAAATGCTGTTATAGTATATAAATGTATCTTAGTGATATAGCAAATTGACAGAGTATTATAGTCAAATGCCGTTATAGTATAGAACATTTTCTTCATGATATATCTCTTCCCTTAATGATATGGTTATTGTTATCATAAGGCAGCTGTGGCGTTCCATGTTAATGGCTATTAATAAAATAATGTGATATAGTTTATTGAGGAGGAACAATGTGTCTCAAATTGATTCTTTATATAACAAATTCAGACAGCGTACTCCTGTTAAGTAATATACATAGATTTGTTTTAAAATTATTTAAGTCAGTCCATTTAAATATATTTGTACTTTTATATTCATATTAGATAGGAATAAGGCCACACCAATTTGATTTATAGTTCTTTGGATTTTCTAGCTCCTGTTTTTGAGAAATCAAGTTTTCAACAAAAATAAAGAAACTACCGATTCCGCATTTTTTGGGTCCGCATGCCGCTCCAAAATTAGTCTTATTTTTTTTTTTCTTACGGACGCTTTCTTTTTGCATATAATCAAATTTGGGTTCAAACGCACGTGTGATGAATTAAAAAAAAAGTGAAAGGAAATATAAAAATCAAAATGTCAAGCCATAAGTTGTAGTGGTTTCGGCTCATTGCGAAGGACAATCAATCATTAAACAAACGGATATCCGTTGTTCGTCATCATTTACATTGGAAGATATTTTTTATGAAGCCAAAAGGGTAAATGTTTGTCAATATTTCGTTTGATGATTTCAAACACATACAAATTCGCCAACAGATTCGGCATCACCTATCATAGACCGAGATTACTCTGACGTGCAACGGCTGTTTTGCCAGACAAGCCCCAGCTCTAGCTTGTCTGGCAAATCAACCTTTGGACGTCAAAGTAATTTCTGACTTACACCTATCAATGTCATGCTGTTGGCACTGACATGGATATTTCTGTGTTGGGAGAGTTAAACTATCACGTAGTAATTTGTTAATTTTAGAAAAGATGGAACATCCTCCGATCCAAACAATAATTTAAATAAATTACCAACAGGTCCCCCTAAAAAATATGTTTGCAGTGTTAATAAAAAAAAGAACAGAACTGCCTAAAAAACCTAAACCAAAATCATGTGTCAGAACAGGGCAAGGAGAAATTGATAGGCCCAGAGAAACTGTTGTTTGACCTTATTGACCTGGCTAGTACTATAGAGTGTGGATGGTCTTCAGATACTTTAGAATCAGGGACATTTTGTGCAGAACAAACTTAAAAATGCTTTGTGGTATATAGACCACATTCATAAAAGACTGCAATTTACTGTGAATAGTTATCAAAAGTACCAGGATTATATAATGTAGTACGCTTGACGTGCGTTTCTTTTACATAAGACTCATCAGTGACGCTCAAATCGAAATATCATTGTAAGCCAAACAAGTACAAAATTGAAGAGCATTGAGGATCCAAAATATGTCAAAATCCTACTATCATGACTATCAAAATAAAATCTATGCGATATTAAAAATGTATTTATTCCCAGAGTGCATCTTACAATTAACAGTACATGCATTTATTAGCTAATTTTGATTAGAAAATCCCATGTTTTGTTTAGGGCCTTTTCAGAATTAATTGTATGGGGGAGGAAGGCACCTGTATTAAAATTTGAAGGGTGGTGGGTATTAAGAAAGATTGCTTGAACATTTAAATGAAATATCCAATTTAAAATGTATGCATGGTGGGGTCGTGGGGTCAATTAAAAGTGCTTTCCTTCCCTCCCCCATACATTTATTTTTGGAACAGCCCTTGGTGGAATTTAATTAAACCTTAAACATTGCCAAGGCTGTTCACCAAAATGTTACAAACTAAAAGTATCAATTTGATAAGTGTCGTGTGTTTTGCATGCTCTTTACATTTGTGGATCATTGGTATTGCCATTTCTAAGTCACATTTAAGAGGTTTTCTTCAAATATTTGCTGCTGCAAAATGAAAGAGTCTACAGTTATTTGGTTAGAGTCCGAATAATGTATTCAAATGGAATAACAGATTTTATGCATCAAAACATCAGTGCTTTTACTTCTTATTATGTTTGATAAACCTAGCATGTGACACTTTAAAAAAAAAAGATATTGCTCGCTCCTCTTGCAGACCACTCGCCTTTCAAAAACTCATTTTCAAAAATGTTTTAGAAACAAAAAAAATTTCGCTCGCTCGCCCCAATTTTTTTAGAGCAAATGTCAGAAGAAATATTTATCAAATTGGTGTGGCCAAAAGTACTATTTGCAATGAATTTTTCTAAATAAAGAGTACAATTGAATAACCTATTTTACTTGATATCCTAATTATTTGTTTATTGAATATTTAACTTGATAACAAATGGGTGGGAACAGTTTACAAAATTATTTGCCTGATCCTTTTAGATTTTTAATTCGTCATCGTCCAAGTGAACTTTTTTTCTTCCGAAAACAGTGCACCATTGTCAATAGAACTTCAAACAAACGATCCTCATGGGTATCTAGAATAATCATATCAGACACAATCTTTAAATTACATATGAGACGACTATTCTAAAAACAGTAAGACTGCAAACGCATGTCGCTAGAGATTTGATGCACCATTATATATCGTTCAACCAATTTGTGATTGTGACCGTTAAACGTTTGTAGTGTTTCAAGATTCTCTCCTCATAACACTTTTGGAGCAGTCTTTTTTTGTGAGGATCATACTATGTAGTCGAAAATAATAAAGATTTTGAAGCAGACATAGTTTCAGTTGTATCCTTTATGTCTAGTTCACTTGAACATTTGAGATGCAATCAATCACCGACATGTTGGTCACTTATTGTCAAAACATCATTTCTGTATCTGAAAAGAAAATTAAAGTTCGTTGCAATACATTTTCTGTATATGAGAAGGAGTACATTTTTCGTTTTGTATTTGAGAAAGTGTTGCATTACTTTTGTCTCATATAGGTATTCACATTGGAATATTTTGTTAAATATCAGTTTATCAAACAGTATTAAACTAAGTTGTCGATTAAATGTTTTAGCATGCAATATATAAAAAAAAATTGTTTTGGATAAAAAGACTTCAAGCAGCTTATCCTCTCGGTCTAAATGATAAAATATTAGGGCAGGGGAACATATCTAAAACTCATATCGATGTCATTAATATTGTTGATAAACGACTTAGAAATAATAGGTCTCATGGTAAACGCAAGAACCGTAATCAACGTATTAAACATCGTATAAATTATACACTTGCTGATCTGTTATCTATAATAAAGAATAATGGCAGACATCAAGTATTATGCAAACTGGGTCAGATACCTATAAGTAAATTATATGCTATTTTTCTGGAGTGTGATAAAATTTCAACGAAAAAATATCATCCAGATAACGGTAGGTATTTTTGAAAGTATCAACCAAATATAACAATGATGGGTCTTTACCGAGTTTGGTCATAAACTGAGATTCATAGCTAGATACACTTACTGGAAATGTGAGGATATGATTGAAGCTTTAAACTTTCTGCTTGATAACATGTATGTACGTTTCGGCGATAAAGTGTATCGTCAGGTAGTAGGTATTCCTATGGGCACCAACTGTGCCCCTTTAATAGCAGATTTATTTCTATATTGCTATGAATCTCAGTTTATGACCAAACTCAGTAAAGACCCATCATTGTTACATTTGGTTGATACTTTCAAAAATACCTACCGTTATCTGGATGATATTTTTTCGTTGAATAATCCGGAGTTCTCTTAATTTACTTCCGAAATTTACCCAAAAGAACTTACTTTAACTAAATCTAACATAAACAGCAGCAGTTGTCCTTTTCTAGATTTAAACATTTCAATTTCAAATGGGAAACTTCATACTAAAATTTACGACAAAAGAGACGATTTTTCATTTCCTATTGTTAATTTTCCTTTTTTAGACGGCGATGTGTACTTAAAGCGAGGAAATCACTATGTGATCCTTGTAAACTCATCGAACCTTTAAACAAACTTATAAATAAGGGTTATCGTACCAATATTGTAATAAGATCTCTGAATATAGTTCACATTGGCACTAATATTGATATTGTCATCAGCAAATTAAAACATAACTAAATTTCATTATCTTTTGAGGCGAGATGTATAGAGACACAGACACGTTAACTTGTATTTCTATAGAAGTCGCTCTTCACTATACTACTACCTGTCGACACATTTCTTTTTGGCATTGCACAAGTCATGTCTTCTTTGACTATTAATGACGTTAAAATACTAAATCCCTGTGATGTGTTTTAGTCGATTTTAGTCTCTGATGCATGATTTTTTATTATTTATTGGTTTTGGCTTTTAACTAGCTGTCAGTAACTGCGAGTACTCTCAAATCGTATTTTCTTGTTAATTCGACCTGTTGATACTGTTTATAATGCTTTTTTGTTATTTTTAATTTATATGGATCTTATCTGTACACCAGCTTTCATTATTTGTAATATCTTCAATTTGTCACTTATTCTTACAACATTTGTATAAACTTCAAGATTATAAAAAAAACGTTTTTTTTTTCTAAAGTGAACATTGATTGGTTAAATATTTCTCAGTCATGTCCTGTGTTTGAATTTGTTTGTTAGCTTTTTGGTCATGAATGTTTGTCTCTAATATTTAATTAACTGTGCATTTGTATTCAGATATCGCAGATCAAATTTATTCGTTCATTGTTTAATCATACGTTTTTTGATTGAGTTAAGTCTGCCAATTGATATTTGATCGTATGTTTTTCTTTGTTGTGATGTTATGCTATTGTTTCAGGAAAAGGGAGAAGGTTTGGATCCATTAAAACGTTTAATCCCGCTGCAAATGTTTGCACCTGTCCTAAGTCAGGAATCTGATGTACAGTAGTTGTCGTTTGTTTATGTAATATATACGTGTTTCTCGTTTCTCGTTTTGTTTATATAGATTAGACCGTTGGTTTTCCCGTTTGAATGGTTTTACACTAGTAATTTTGGGGCCCTTTATAGCTTGTTGTTCGGTGTGAGGCAAGGGTCCGTGTTGAAGGCCGTACTTTAACCTATAATGGTTTACTTTTTAAATTGTTATTTGTATGGAGAGTTGTCTCATTGGCACTCACACCACATCTTCCTATCTCTATTGTATCTACCCATTAAAATCAGCACCATGTAGTGATTGATATCTGTTGTATGTTCAAGCTATCGGGGTGTTTGCTTTATGCGTTCCCAGTGCAGATTGGTCTAGAGGTGCTATTCTCACGAACGGAGGTCGTTACATAGTTAGTTTCATGTTTACCCATATATATATCTATTTTACTTAATTTGTACTTTATCGAAAAAGTGTGAATTATATACTATATGTACTATCGTCTACAAACAGTTTTAAGTTGGCGTCTTTCTAAACTGTTCAATAAACTAGACACTTTTTTGTTGGCGTGTTCGTCAAATATACTAACTACAAAATATGTTCTGTTCGCGTCTTTGTAAGATGTATTTGTATGTAGTTTTTTTTTAGTTTTTTTTAGCCAGTTGTGTTGTAATAGAAGTTCTTTCATAGTATATTAATTCACTGGAACAAATATTACAACTTCAGTCGTTGTTTAGGGTTATTGAAGATAACTATTCTACAGGCCATGTTAACCCAATAGGAATACTACAAAATGTTAAAGATGGTACAAAGTATTTGCCTTGATGTTTGTGATTATACGATTTATCTTCCATGCGTTCCTTTTGCTACATTGTTTACAAATTAAAGGATTGACCTAATGATATTTTAAACATAATTCAAAGGCTTTAATATTTGTGTGGCCTTTGTATGTCATGCCTAATAATTTGTTCAACTCTATTTTACGTATGTTATTAATGTCTAATTATCTCCGTAAGGTTGTTCAACTTAATATGACACGGGACTTTCATTAGAATACTTGCTGATCTTCTCATCATTAACACACGTGGACGTATTTGTTTAGAATTAAAGACATCTGTCTTCTTTCATTACGAGAACTAAAAGATAAATGTTCTAGGCATAAACATCTTGATATTGAACAACGGTAGCTCAGGGATATACAATATCATAAAGACATAGGTTGGGTTATTACGCAATGCAATATACAGTTTATGACGTAGTGTCTGAGTTCTTGGAATTTTTATCCTTTTTAGATGACCTAAATTAGTAATGAAGAACAGAAATCATGGACATATTCATCCTACTGACTGTCCTTCAGGTATGTATCATTTAAATCATTTAAATCTTCTAATAATAGATTTTTTTTATTTTCTTTATCATTTGCGTCATCTGAGCTTTGGGCCTTCAGATATAATTATAACAACCGATTAAGGTTGACCGGAGTATAGACATATGGTCTTCTCTAAACTTCCGGACAAACACTTTTATACAACGTATAAAAGAAAACAAAAACGTCGTGCTCTATTCTGAGCAGGTATATAGGCTCTCGGTCTGTATACTTTTTTTATGCCAATCCATTTCCGTAACTCAACATTTGGTGTTAGAATTAGGAAAGATCAGTATTACATCATTTGACCGTGAAGAACATTTTTTCTATGTGTCCGAAAGTTTCTGAATAATTATCCACAAAGATGAGTAACTAGTGGTAATACTATATGTACATTTATACTATTAAACGAGAAGACCTCATTTTTTGTGTCGCTTCTCTTACTCCAACAATAAATTATTCACCATGCCTCTGTGTCCTATAGGTACCATGCATAGTCGCATTTGTCGTCCATTCATATGACTATTCAGTTTGGGTTATTTTGAGAGAAAAACGCAAATAAAGGCGTCCGGATATTGATTCCGTATTCAAACCGACTTTAAGACAGATATGACTTCCGGTTTTAACATTGAGAACCAATTGTATGATAGATAACAAAAATGAAAAGTAAATAAGCCAATCAGGGCGTTGTCCATACCGTGGTTCGTAAGAACCACTACTATTATACTTATGTTTTAACTTGCACATAATTTTTATAAGTACTCGGACGGGGACAGGACAATTTATCTGCATGTATACTATGATTAATATACTACTATAATAAATAGAGACTGTCTATATAATATAGCAGTGATCACCACGGAAAAGAAACTTAGAATTAACACTCAATAGAAAGTTAAATACACTTTTACAGAAATGCGAAAATAATGGAATATAAGAAAAACAAAATAATAACGGATTTTGAAAAAAGGAGAGAGGGCTTAAAAATATCGTCCTGTCTTCATATACCTATATGATTTTTGTTATCATTTCTTAAATTCTCCAGACATAAAATCTTTTACAAAAATTCATCCTAAAATAGTTAACATACTTTCAACCAAGCCTAAAATGTCCGCGATTTCGCTTTTAAGTCAAACAGGACTTACGGATTTAAACTTGCACATACATTTCATAAGAGTACTCGGGGACAGGACAATAGTTATCATCAGTCGCGTTGATATAGACTCTCTATATAATATAGCAGTGATTGCCTTGGAGAAAAAACTTGAATTGGATAGTTGATAGCAAATACACTTTAATTATAGTATATGTATGTTCATAGTTTACAGAAACCCGAAAATAATGGAATTTAACAGAAAAAAAAAAATAACGGACTTTGGAAGCAAGGGACAGGGAATCAACTATTTCCAAGTACCTATGCAATTTGTTACCTCTTCTGAAATTCTCCAAACATGAAATCTTTTACAAAAATTCTCCCTGCAACAGTTTACATACTTTCAACCA
Source organism: Mytilus edulis (assembly GCF_963676685.1). NCBI lineage: Eukaryota > Metazoa > Mollusca > Bivalvia > Mytilida > Mytilidae > Mytilus > Mytilus edulis. Next base: position 64,731,682 of record NC_092355.1, on the reverse strand, counting down.
AGCTTTAAATGTCCGCGATTTCGCGGATGTGTTCTACTGTTTATTAGATTACATAATATTGATGAAGACAAAGATTCACTTGTACATAGTTCAAAGGAAACGTCCCATTATTTCACAGATAATAAACAAGTAGTTTGACTGTTTAGTCTTCACGGACCTCAAGTATTTGATACCTGTAATTTGTGTTTAAAGACAAAAACAATTGTGAGTTAATAAACCGTAACGATCTCAAACTTGCTGTTTGGTCTCATGTGAAAAAAATGTCTTAATGTACTGATATCTCTCTTTGTGGACAATATTTGATTATTATGCAACCTTATAATCTTGCTCAACAGTGATGTGAAATATGTAAATAAACCAGCACCAACCACTTCAGACTTAATTTGTGTACATAATTTTTATTCAAAAGTGACAGACATTGACCTGTATTTTTTCAATTATACTTATATATCAATAACGTTCGATGCATTTCACTTGGTCTTATCGTCTACTGAATGAAAGATGTACAAACCATACATATCTCATAGATTTAAGACCAACAAAATATTGTCAAATGACGAGTTAGAACTGTCACTTCAGTTACATGGTTTACTTGTCAACCACTCGTGGTATTGATGAACATCGTTCAACATTGAATGGTATCTTACTGAATGAGTCAATTGAACTGTCCCATATAAATTTATTTGTGGACAATACATTACCAATGTTATTTCAACTGATCGGGCGGAGCTTACGTTTTAATTTGCATAAGGACAGTCTGCTTGCAGATGTGTGTGCTTATGATGATTACCGTTTTAATTGTTACTGATTTCTAATCACCTATCAGTGTCATCAAAGAAATTTACAAATGAATGACTGGACACTTCATAGATGAGTTTATCCTAAAACACCTATATATAGATGGTCTGGTTTATTATGAACGAACCGGTTAAACTCCGCCCAGTCAAGTGAAATAAATCGAGTAATATCATTAATAAAAAAAGTTTTTTGATAATCTATTATGTAGTTTTCGTCATTTATCTTTAGTTGCACAAACCAACATGAAATTAGGTTTAACAATAAAAAGGAGTAGGTCCGATAAGCGCTGATTTTGGCCTCAAATCTAAGGTTCATCTGACGAAATATTTTGGACACTTTTTAAACACTTAAGTGTCTATTTCATTTGATTCAATTAGTGTATGTGAAAGATTTTAACTGATCGAGTCTTTAATAACGCTCCAATTCAAGCTCAAATATGAATTACAGTTGGGTGCAGACCAAGCATTACATGTAGACGGGCCGAAAAAGTTAACGCGGCGTTTACTCGCGTGCACTTCATGTAAACGCCGCGTTAACTGTGCGTTAACTCCGAAATTGCAGTAGACATTAAAAGTTAACGGGCGTTTACTTTCGCGTTTACCTCCGCGTTAACGCAAAAACGGCGCGTCTTCTAATTGTGTAAAGAGTAAACGGGCGTTTACTTTCCCGTTTACCTCCTCGTTAACGTGGAAAAATGCGCGTCTTCTATTTTCGTAATAAGTAAACGCGCGTTTACTGTTTGTAGTAAACGCCCGTTAACGCAGATTGTCATCGTAACCTGGATACACTGACCTAAAATATGAAATGATAAGGAACATCAAAATTAATTGACCAACTGGTCATTTCTGCTTGACATCTTGACGATTAAAGTTATTTAAAAATGTCACACATTTGTATTTAATTGAACAATAATTATAGTAAATTTCTTCGCAAATAATAGTTTAAGTATGTTTATTCAAATACATGTAATTTAATCATCACCAAAATCAAACAGTTTTCTCATCTTAGACAGACTGACTCGTAAAACAAAATTATTTGATATCATTAACCAAAACTGACAATATTTACCTCTTAACAAGTTATCTTATTCTATATAGAAGTAATTCAGTTATATTTTTATGCCATAATTGACCAAATAATACAATTGACAGCAATTTTTGTACCAGCCTGACGGCCATGACCTCTTTTTATTTAAAATATTGAATAGTAAACAAAATTCAGTAGTTTTCATACATCAGACTAACTCGTAATATATAATTATTTGTTCGCAACAACCAAAACTGACCATATAAGCAATTTATTATGTAAATCTATATAGCCCGCATAGTAAATGAGTTATATTTTGATATAAAGATTGATTGTATCATAAAAAAGGAAGCAATATTTGAATATTATGATATAAAAATGTTGTTTGCATCAATTTAGAGTGACAGCATGTCCTTTTTTATTCAAAATATTGAATCGCAAACAAAATTCAATAGTTTTCTTACCTTAGACTGACTCATATAATAAAATTATTTATCCGCAACACTCAAAACTGACCATATAAGCATTTCATGATGTAAATCTATATAGCCGCATAGTAAATGGGTTATATTTTCATGTAAGAATTGATTGTATATTGAAAAAGATAGCAGTATTTGAATATAATGACTAAAAATTTTTACTCGCATCCATTTAGAGTGTTAGCATGTCTTTTTTTTATTCAATATATTGAATCGTAAACAAATTTCAGTAGTTTTCATACCTCAGACTGACTCGTATTATAAAATTATTTGTGCGCAACACTCAAAACTGACCATATAAGCATTTTATTATGTAAATCTATATAGCTGCATAGTAAATGAGTTATATTTTCATGTAAGGATTGATTGTATAATAAGAAAGGTACTAATATTTGAATAGTATGACTAAAAAATTTTGTTCGCATCAATTGAGAGTGCCAGCATGTCCTTTTTGTATTCAAAATATTGAATCGTAAACAAAATTCAATAGTTTTCATATCTCAGACTGACTCATATAATAAAATTATTTGTCCGCAACAACCAAAACTGACCATATAAGCATTCTAGTATGTAAATCTATATAGCTGCATAGTAAATGAGTTATATTTTCATGTAAGGGTTGATTGTATAATAAAATAGGTAGCAATATTTGAATATTATGACTAAAAAAATTTGTTCGCATCAATTTAGAGTGCCAGCCTGTCCTTTTTTTATTCAAAATATTGAATCGTAAACAAAATTCAGTGGTTTTCATACCTCAGACTGACTCTTATAATAAAATTATTTGTCCGCAACAACCAAAACTGACCATATAAGCATTTTATTATGTAAATCTATATAGCCGCATAGTAAATGAGTTATATCTTCATGTAAGGATTGATTGTATAATGAAAAAGGTAGCAATATTTTAATAGTATGAGTAAAAAATTTTGTTCACATCAATTTAGAGTGCCAGCATGTCCTTTTTTTATTCAAAATATTGAATCGTAAACAAAATTCAGTAGCTTTGCATACCCCAGACTGACTCGTATTATATAATTATTTGTCTGCAACAACCAAAACTGAACATAATAGCATTTTATTAAATAAATATGTAAATCTATATAGCCACATAGTAAATGAGTTATATTTTCATGTAAGGATTAATTGTATAATGAAAAGATAGCAGTATTTGAATATTATGACAAAAAAATTTTACTCACATCAATTTACAGTGCCAGCATGTCGTTTTTTTATTCAATATATTGAATCGTAAACAAATTTCAGTAGTTTTCATACCTCAGACTGACTCGTTTTATAAAATTATTTGTACGCAACAACCAAAACTGACCATATAAACATTCTATTATGTAAATCTATATAGCTGCAGAGTAAATGAGTTATATTTTCACGTAAGAATTGATTCTACATGTATAATGAAAAAGGTAGCAATATTTGAATATTATGACTAAAAAATTTTGCTTACATCAATTTAGAGTGCAAGCATGTACTTTTCTTATTCAAAATATTGAATCGTAAACAAAATTCAGTAGTTTTCATACCTCAGACTGACTCATATAATAAAATTATTTGTCCGCAACAACCAAAACTGACCATATAAGCATTTTGTTATGTAAATCTATAGAGCCGCATAGTAAATGAGTTATATTTTCATGTAAGGATTGATTGTAAAATAAAATAAGTAGCAATATTTGAATATTATGACAAAAACATTTTGTTCGCATCAATTAAGAGTGCCAGCATGTCCTTTTTTTTTATTCAAAATATTGAATTGTAAACAAAATTCAATAGTTTTCATATCTCAGACTGACTCATATAATAAAATTATTTGTCCGCAACAACCAAAACTGACCATATAAGCATTTTATTATGTAAATCTATATAGCCGCATAGTAAATGAGTTATATCTTCATGTAAGGATTGATTGTATAAGAAAATAGGTAGCAATATTTGAATATTATGACTAAAAAATTTTGTTCGCATCAATTTAGAATGCCAGTATGTCCTTTTTTATTCAAAATATTGAATCGTAAACAAAATTCAGTAGTTTTCATACCTGAGACTGACTCATATAATAAAATCATTTGTCCGCAACAACCAAAACTGACCATATAAGCATTCTATTATGTAAATCTATATAGCAGCATAGTAAATGTGTTATATTTTCATGTAAGGATTGATTGTATAATGAAAAAGGTAGCAATATTTTAATAGTATGAGTAAAAAATTTTGTTCACATCAATTTAGAGTGCCAGCATGTCCTTTTTTTATTCAAAATATTGAATCGTAAACAAAATTCAGTAGCTTTGCATACCTCAGACTGACTCGTATTATATAATTATTTGTCTGCAACAACCAAAACTGAACATAATAGCATTTTATTAACTAAATATGTAAATCTATATAGCCACATAGTAAATGAGTTATATTTTCATGTAAGGATTAATTGTATAATGAAAAGATAGCAGTATTTGAATATTATGACAAAAAAATTTTACTCACATCAATTTACAGTGCCAGCATGTCGTTTTTTTATTCAATATATTGAATCGTAAACAAATTTCAGTAGTTTTCATACCTCAGACTGACTCCTTTTATAAAATTATTTGTACGCAACAACCAAAACTGACCATATAAACATTCTATTATGTAAATCTATATAGCTGCAGAGTAAATGAGTTATATTTTCATGTAAGAATTGATTCTACATGTATAATGAAAAAGGTAGCAATATTTGAATATTATGACTAAAAAATTTTGCTTACATCAATTTAGAGTGCAAGCATGTCCTTTTCTTATTCAAAATATTGAATCGTAAACAAAATTCAGTAGTTTTCATACCTCGGACTGACTCATATAATAAAATTATTTGTCCGCAACAACCAAAACTGACCATATAAGCATTTTATTATGTAAATCTATAGAGCCGCATAGTAAATGAGTTATATTTTCATGTAAGGATTGATTGTAAAATAAAATAAGTAGCAATATTTGAATATTATGACAAAAAAATTTTGTTCGCATCAATTAAGAGTGCCAGCATGTCCTTTTTTTATTCAAAATATTGAATTGTAAACAAAATTCAATAGTTTTCATATCTCAGACTGACTCATATAATAAAATTATTTGTCCGCAACAACCAAAACTGACCATATAAGCATTTTATTATGTAAATCTATATAGCCGCATAGTAAATGAGTTATATCTTCATGTAAGGATTGATTGTATAAGAAAATAGGTAGCAATATTAGAATATTATGACTAAAAAATTTTGTTTGCATCAATTTAGAGTGCCAGCATGTCCTATTTTATTCAAAATATGGAATCGTAAACAAAATTCAGTAGTTTTCATACCTCAGACTGACTCATATAATAAAATTATTTGTCCGCAACAACCAAAACTGACCATATAAGCATTCTATTATGTAAATCTATATAGCAGCATAGTAAATGAGTTATATTTTCATGTAAGGATTAATTGTATAATGAAAAAGGTAGCAATATTTGAATAGTATGACTAAAATATTTTGTTCACATCAATTTAGAGTGCCAGCATGTCCTTTTTTTATTCAAAGTATTGAATTGAAACAAAATTCAGTAGTTTTGCATACCTCAGACTGACTCGTATTATATAATTATTTGTCTGCAACAACCAAAACTGAACATAATAGCATTTTATTAAATAAATAAGTAAATCTATATAGCCACATAATAAATGAGATATATTTTCATGTAAGGATTAATTGTATAATGAAAAGATAGCAGTATTTGAATATTATGACAACAATTTTTTACTCGCATCAATTTACTCGCATCAATTTACAGTGCCAGCATGTCGTTTTTTTATTCAATATATTGAATCGTAAACAAATTTCAGTAGTTTTCATACCTCAGACTGACTCGTTTTATAAAATTATGTGTACGCAACAACCAAAACTGACCATATAAACATTCTATTATGTAAATCTATATAGCTGCAGAGTAAATGAGTTATATTTTCATGTAAGGATTGATTCTACATGTATAATGAAAAAGGTAGCAATATTTGAATATTATGACTAAAAAATTTTGCTTACATCAATTTAGAGTGCAAGCATGTCCTTTTCCTATTCAAAATATTGAATCGTAAACAAAATTCAGTAGTTTTCATACCTCAGACTGACTCATATAATAAAATTATTTGTCCGCAACAACCAAAACTGACCATATAAGCATTTTATTATGTTAATCTATAGAGCCACATAGTAAATGAGTTATATTTTCATGTTAGGATTGATTGTATTATAAAATAAGTAGCAATATTTGAATATTATGACTAAACAATTTTGTTCGCATCAATTAAGAGTGCCAGCATGTCCTTTTTTTATTCAAAATATTAAATTGTAAACAAAATTCAATAGTTTTCATATCTCAGACTGACTCATATAATAAAATTATTTGTCCGCAACAACCAAAACTGACCATATAAGCATTTTATTGTGTAAATCTATATAGCCGCATAGTAAATGAGTTATATTTTCATGTAAGGATTGATTGTATAATAAAATAGGTAGCAATATTTGAATATTATGACTAAAATATTTTGTTCGCATCAATTTAAAGTGCCAGCATGTCCTTTTTGTATTCAAAATATTAAATCGTAAACAAAATTCAGTAGTTTTCATATCTCAGACTGACTCATATAATAAAATTATTTGTCCGCAACAACCAAAACTGACCATATATTAAGCATTCTAGTATGTAAATCTATATAGCCGCATAGTAAATAAACTATATCATCATGTAAGGATTGCTTGTATAAGAAAATAGGTAGCAATATTTGAATATTATGACTAAAAAATTTTGTTCGCATCAATTTAGAGTGCCAGCATGTCCTTTTTTATTCAAAATATTGAATCGTAAACAAAATTCAGTAGTTTTCATACCTCAGAATGACTCATATAATAAAATTATTTGTCCGCAACAACCAAAACTGACCATATAAGCATTCTTTTATGTAAATCTATATAGCAGCATAGTAAATGAGTTATATTTTCATGTAAGGATTGATTGTATAATGAAAAAGGTAGCAATATTTGAATACTGTGGATTCATTTATTTTCGTGGGTATCAATTTTCGTGGTTTGAGGAAAACTTACATATTCGTGGATATTTTATTTCGTGGTTTTGGCAAAGTCTACACTCATTTCTTTACAAAATTTGTATTTCGTTGAACATTTGAATTCGTGGTTCTCCTGTACCCACGAAATCCACGAAAATTGGTATCCAACGAATATTAATGAATCCACAGTAGTATGACTAAAAATTTTTGTTCACATCAATTTAGAGTGCCAGCATGTCCTCTTTTTATTCAAAATATTGAATAGAAACAAAATTCAGTAGCTTTGCATACCTCAGACTGACTCGTATTATATAATTATTTGTCTGCAACAACCAAAACTGAACATAATAGCATTTTATTAAATAAATATGTAAATCTATATAGCCACATACTAAATGAGTTATATTTTCATGTAAGGATTATTGTATAATGAAAAGATAGCAGTATTTGAATATTATGACTAAAAATTTTACTCACATCAATTTACAGTGCCAGCATGTCGTTTTTTTATTCAATATATTGAATCGTAAACAAATTTCAGTAGTTTTCATACCTCAGACTGACTCGTTTTATAAAATTATTTGTACGCAACAACCAAAACTGACCATATAAACATTCTATTATGTAAATCTATATAGCTGCAGAGTAAATGAGTTATATTTTCATGTAAGAATTGATTCTACATGTATAATGAAAAAGGTAGCAATATTTGAATATTATGACTAACAAATTTTGCTTACATCAATTTAGAGTGCAAGCATGTCCTTTTCTTATTCAAAATATTGAATCGTAAACAAAATTCAGTAGTGTTCATACCTCAGACTGACTCTTATAATAAAATTATTTGTCAAATATGCCACAAAATGTCCCTTTTCAGATGGTTTTCGTCAAAAACGAAAGTGGCCGCATCCGTGTTCATCCTCAACCTTTATATATGTTATGTAATATCATCAAATACAACTTACATTTCAATATGAAGAATGGACACAAATGCGGCCACTTTCATTTCAGACGGAAACCGTCTAAAATTTAACTAAATGCTAAAATTGTGAAGATTTCAGTAATAAAGCATGACTTAATGATGCCAGTACCCCATAAATGTCGAATTTATTGTCGAAAACAACCCATATTTATGTAGAAGAAGCATTCTACTTTCCAATAGATAACTTAGGGTTTACGTTTTAACAATTTTGTAAAACTGCAATATTTTGGGGCCTAAAAGATGTCCTACCGGGCCTACTCCTTTATAGAAATATGATTCTTGAATTGCAGATGAATTTCGAGAAATTTACAACACAGTCATGTTCTGTACCTTATACGTATAATTTTATAAATTCCAGATCTAGCACTTAATTTCGCAGGTAGGTTAATGCTGTTCGAGAGTAAATCGGCTATTCATTGATATAAAAATCAATGAAATTTGAAATTATTCAGAATTTTTGTCTAGATACTTTTATACCCAGAACTTATTTTAATCATCCCTGATATCATCCAAAGTTTTAATTTCTGGTGTCTCAGAACCCCCCACCTGGTTGCCATGGAAACGGGCACCATTCAAAGATGGCGTTTGAACGTCAAACTTCAAGAGCCTGGCGCACCCCATAGAACTTGACAAAGGAATAAAAATAAAGTTGTATTTGGTTGACAAATATGTTATCTTTCCCGTAACAGCTGTTTCATTCTTTAAATGTGCCCTTTTATAATAGAAAATAACAGAAGTGACATACAATCCAACCGTGGCCACAACAAAAGTCAACTATTTTGCCAATTTTAGAATTGTTGTAATAATTTTAAAATTAAGAAACAGCAATCTTCGTATTCATGAGCTTTTCAAGAATAAATATGCCAAGTTTCAAAGAGATCAATAAATGTTAACGGGGTGTGCCAATGCGATCTTTATAGATGAATGATATTCAAGTCCTTACTCGGCGACATTTAAACACTGAATTGATTCAGATGGATTATTCCCCTTTTCGGTGTGAAAATGCCGGAAAAGAAATAATCGACATTTTGATAGTTTCTGACTACAGATTAACACATTAAAGATGTAAAATCATGTTGTTGTTTTTTACTTTTTCATACTTGAGTTGTTCATGAATCTTTAAAGAATCACCATGCATACGAAGAGATAAAAAAGGGGGGATACTCTGACGTTATGCTTTGTACGGGTTTTCGTAACCAAATGATTTCTAACCGCACATACAAATATATATGTGTGTCATATGTGCCGATTGTAAAATAATTAAATTTGAATATCATGGGGTCTTTACGACTTTTAGATTACCAAGGTTTAGCATAGTGAAATAACGTGATGACGAACGGCAAAATAGTATTTCTAAAACAAAATGATTCTCCTGAAAGGGAAAACACTAGTGCATAGTAGTATGAAGCCCCTTTTATCAAACTCATATTTTATGAGAAATATGTATCTGCTCAGCCCTTTTAAAGTTTTTTCAATGTTTTTTTTTTTATTTAAAAACATTTTTAATTAATTCACTGAATTATAAGGATCAGTTACTGTCACATCACATGTGTGAATGGGTCTTTTTTAAAACTATATTAGCTATAAGCAATAATTTCTGGAGTTATGTTCATTTTTTGAACATGCATGATTCATTCATTGCAGTTTTTCCAGTACACAATAGTAAATTATTATAGAAAAAAAAACATTAAAAAAGAAATTTCCTTGAGATAAAACTATTTGTTTATTCAAAAAAGTTGTATGCATGTGAAAGCCTTGAGTTTAGTATGAATATTATCTGCCTATTACATACAAATATGACTAGATATTTCAAAGGTTTCAATGTCAAAGAAACTTATAATTTTTCAATCATTTCAAATAGTTTTCTCAAAATTAAAACAAAAAGCATTGTATTATGACACATTGAATTAAAACTGATAATCCTTATATAACAATGCATACAATACTTCCTTAATATATGTTTCCATGATCCATAATAAATGTAGACATATATCATCCTGCTGGTGTTCATATGATAATGCTGTACTATATAATTCCTTATTCCTATACTTGTGTTGTTTTTTTATTTCACTCATGTATCATGCAAAGAATATATTCCTATATATTCATGTAAAATGTTGTGAATTACAATATATACATGTACCAGTAAGTACATGCAGGTACTACATATGATGTTTGAATTATAATTATCACTTAGTTCACAGTTTTATGTATATATCCAAAATTATCTCTGACAACTACTGCACATGATGCATAATGATATGAACATTTCCTTTTGTGTGTTAATCCTTCAAAAAAAGAAGTGCACAGTCATTTCCTCTGATGTAAAACCTTGATTTCTTTGTCTTCAATGTTCCAGAGTCAGTTTTAAGTATAGTTCTTCCTAAGGACCATGCAGTCGTATAACAAAGGGTGGTAAAGTAAAAATTTCCAAAGTTCTTTATTTTTGGGAATTGACTTCCTTTATTATTTTTAGAAATACAAAAAAATTTTTTTTTTCGTAAACATGAGGTTTGTGAAATTTTTTGGTGTAAATTTCCCATTACTGTCCATTTCAGAGTACTATACATGCATAGTAATGTGACCCACTTTGTTCATTTCCAATTTTTTTTTGCAACTGTTAATAAGAAAGTTATAATCTGTATATATAAGAAAAACAATACGTTTTTAAGTTTAAAGAAAAAAAAGTAATGATAATGATCGTGAAATATGAAATATAAGACCTCAGAATATTGAATTGATCATCAGTGGAATTATCCCAATTACCTCCCTTAGATGAATGTTTACATAGAGGGCGATGTTTCAATGGCTGCCAATGTTGATAAACAGACGACACATTGTCCATTGCAGAAGTTCACTGGGGGGAAGTGTGGGTTTTCTGCTACATTTTCCAGAGAAAAAGAATATGTGAAACTTTCTGAATGTACCAAAAACATTTCAAACCATTTAAAGTCGTGCAAGTTGCCAAGTGGCCACCAATCGAAATGGGAGGCAGATGTATCAAGTGAAGGACACCTCATATCATACAGATGTGGACTTTTCAGGTAGGAAAATAATTATTCTCACTTTAAAAAACGTTATAATTGATGTTTATTACTATTTCCTTTCAGTTAAAGCTCTTAAGATTTTTTAAACTTCTCAAAAAATATTCCCACCCCCCTTTTTTATAGATAGTATACTTTTGTTTATGCTTATAGTGATACCTGTTACAGGCTGTGTTACATGAATGAATAGTAAACAAATGTTGGCTTAGAATGGTTCAAATTTAGAACATAAATAATTAGCAGCTGATATATTGATAAGCATGAATACTCAGAAAAGATAGGAAACATGTATGCATCATGATATATATTTATAACTACAGTAGCATCCATTTTTAACAAATTTAAAATATGCCAAACAATTTTGTTTTCATCTACTTGTATGTAAAACATGGCCCTGGATGTAGGGATAATAACTATTCTTGATAGACAGAATGAGATTTATATTTTTGAGTCTAAAACAAAAATTGGAAGAATGTTTACATTTGCATGCCTAGTGACCAGGAACACATGAACAAAGGTAAATGATTTTTACACATGCATATGCAGACATGCATAATGAGGTTGATAATCATACTACAGGTGTTGTTATTTTTTTGTGAACATGCAAATTGTCCTCAACAGTCATTACAGCAGTACATAATGTACAAAAAAATGATGTAAAGTTGTTGTTTTTCAATGTTTAAGCCAAGTTTGATTTTTCTTTAAAAAAAAATATCTGATATTGTAGCTTTCAACCAGACTTGAAGGTGTGCCCTGTACATAGGTACAATTTAGGGTTGTTATGGAAACCTGCAAGATCTTGTGCCAATCCAGACCATAAAGGAAGTAAGAAAGTGACAAAAGTGGTGATAACCAAATTGAGCAGATATTTATTCATCAGAGAAGGCATCTTTATTCCTGTTGGAGCAGGTAAATTATATTCAAGTTATATTGCTGGATAAATTAAACTGATTATAAATCAAACCAGTTATGAATGGTTGACTGCAAAAATGGGTGATGCATGTACATTTAAAGTGATTTAGTCTAAGCATGGTCTTTGTACTTTGTCTGAATTGGAATACATGATTTCTTCTTATCATACATGTAACTTTACTTTACTGTCTTTTTGATAAATATGATAAAGAATTGGTTAATGAGGTTTGATGTCCAGTAGCAAATATGACATGTATATAAGGACAAGAACATGTTTACAGTTAATCATGTTAGTTTGTACTAAATTGACAAGCATGACATTTTGAAATGGATTTTTAACATTCTAAGAGTCTAGGAAGCAACCCCCAAACCCAGGAGAACATTCCTGTTTGACTACAAAATAAATATAAGGAGGTGTAGTATAACTAACATTCAGACAACTATCAACCAGAGTTCAAATGACTCAAAGATAAGCAGTTTAAAGGTCACACAACAAAACCATTTTATTTGATTTGGTTAAATATATGTTCAAGTTTTCCCATTTTATTCCATTAACAATTTCAATATGCTGAAATAGTATATTTCTGGGTCTCTTAGAAGTTGGTATTGTATACAACACATGTATAATGCTGATGTTTAGCATTACTGTTACAAAAAGTTTCCAAAGGAAAAATGAATTGTAATTTAAACAACTGCAGAATTTGTTATACATGTACAACAGTTGTCTATATCATATATAAATGTAGATGCATTAATGTATTTGTTTGCCTTCATGTATATTTCAGGCTTATGTAGTTCATGCTTTATAATCTTAAATGGAAAGTACAATGAGGAGCAGATAGAACTAGAAAATGTCAGTCCAGTAAGTTTATAAACATTTGTCTTACCATTGAACAATTTTTTTAAATTGCAATATGATCAAAATACAAATGAAATATATTCATTTTGTCTGTTTGTTGTGGCATAGAGGACTTTAACCTTATTTCATGGTCTGATAGTAATTTAAAAATACTGGTTGAATTAAATTTTTTGTATGGAATTGCAAAATGTGCATTTTTGTCTGGTACAAATCATCTGACCATTACCTCCTTTACCTTGATCATTGATTATGTTTATTTGATGTTGGTAGAATAACATTTTAACAAACAACCTGTTACCATATCATGATCAGTCTACACCATTAGCCACTAGAATACATGGAATAGTAAAAAATTAAAAAAAGAATATGTGGCATGATTGCCACTGAGACAACTCTCCACAAGGTACCAAAATGACACAGAAATTAACAATTGCAGGTAACTGTATGGTCTTCAACAACGAGCAAAGCCCATACTGAAGTTAATTTGGAATGGTACATATTTGAAAATTTTTAGTTAGACACCAAAAAAAAATGTCAGAATATAGCCATTATTGGTCTTTTGGCTATATAATGTAGTACATGAAGTTAGGAAATATTTGTGTGTCCATTTCTTGGCTTGGTTAGTAAAGTAAACAAGACATTTTAGTGTGTAACACCTTTTGTAACACTTATTTCCTCTCTATGTGACCAATAAGTACTGCTTGCATTACAATCTGGTTTTTTTAAACCTGGTCTTTAAATAAATCTCTTGTTACAGCCTGAGATAGTCATGAATGATTGCAATTTTCTAGAAAAGTCTGATTCTGATTTGAGAATTCTTCAAATGCAAGCAGTCTATGAAATAAAAAAGGAGGGGGGCAACATAAGACTATGGCATAAGTGGTGGCTTACTTATTTCTACTCTTTGACTTTAAACAATATGTATACACATAATAATATTTGAAATTTTATTTTACAGGACTGTATTGATAAAGAAGATGTAGAAAGTTTAGACCAGGAAGCTTCATATTCACTAAGACCAAGGACACAGAAGGTAAACATAAGAACAATAGCTGTCAGAAATGACATATATGCCATTAAGAAGGATTAATTTATATAACACAATAGCAAGCTCCTGAAAGTATGGACAAAAGGATAAAAAAATTAAAACAACTTATATAATCAATTCCTGAAAAATCAAAATAAAAAGGAATTTAAAAAAAAATACAAAGAAACAAATAAACAAATACACTCTTGGCCTTTGACATATTCAATACGTCTGTTCCTGGTCTTTGCAAGGTCAAAATAGTCTTAGACATATAACCAAATATGGTCAAAATATAAACTTCTTGGTTCCCATTTCATTGTGCTCTTTATCATCATTTGTCACAAATTATTTAAGCTGTACAATTTCTTAGCCATAAAGGTTCTAAAGTAAAGGCTCTTAAAAAAGTAATCATTATGCAAATATAAAAATGAGAGGAAAAAATTACTTTTAATTGTTACATGTACATGTATCAGAGGTGAAAAAAATAATTTGCAACCTACAATCTAAATAAAATCAACCAGATATATATTAAAGAAGATGTGGTATGAGTGCCAATGAGATAATTCTCTATCCAAGTCAAATTTGTAAAAGTAAACCATAAAGAGGCTGTATTACTGTCAATTTCTTGATCTAGTACAGTTCTGTGTCAATCACAACACTGCTGTCAAATATCACAATTTGGCCAAATAACCATTATTATTATGTCTGTAGAAGCACCATTTAATTTTGGTTTAAATTAAGAAAAAATGAGCTATATTTCAGAGTCCATAAATTATAATATATGAAATTAAATCAGATCATATAAGATTAGATAATAAAGAAATACTATCTTTATTATCGAAAGCTTTTATACCACCGTCAATAATTTTAAGGCCGTATATTGGTATCACGTTGTCGTCATCAACATCAGCATCATTGGAAGAAACTAAATTTCCTGACAATAACTTTAGTTTAAGTTAATGGATCTCTATGAAATTGAAATCAAGGTTTGAAACCACACAAGGAAGGTTTAAAGGTTTTGGGTTTAAAGTTCAAAGAGTTTAAGAACAAGGGGCCCAAAAGGGGTCAAAGTAAGAAAAACTTGTATAATTTCTTGCACATGATAAAAACTCGTATAATTTCTTGCACATGATAGGTATATAGCAAAGTTAAAAAATTTCATCATGAACAACAACACAAGGATTTCTGGATTCAGTTTTAAGCTTAATTTTTATTATAAGTCATCTATTACTGTCACTCAACAACTTCCAGTAGATCATAAGTTCACATGTTTTTATACCCCTGCTTTAAAAAAGGGGGGGGTATACTGTTTTACCTCTGTCTGTCAGTCCGTCCGTCAGTCCGTCCGTCTCTCCGTCAGTCAGTCCGTCCCATGAATATTTTTCGTCGCATTTTTCTCAGGAACTACAATACAAGGATTTCTGAGATTTGGTTTCAGAGTTTATCTAAATCAGCTATACTGTGTGATGCGTTTTAAGATTGATCACTTGACAACTTCCTGTTTACCGAACACTTGTATGATTTTACACATGATAGCCAAGTTGAAAATTTTCGTCACATTTTTCTCAGGAACTACAATACAAGGATTTCTGAAATTTGGTTTCAGGATTTATATCAGTCAGCTATACAGTGTGATGCGTTTTCAGATTCATCACTCGACAACTTCCTGTTTACGGAACACTTGCATATTTTTACACTATTAATATTATCCACTTGCGGTGGGGGTATCATCAGTGAGCAGTAGCTCGCAGTTTCACTTGTTTTTTCTACATTTCAGGGTGATCATCATTCTGAGTTATTTGATATGGATCAATCTCAATCAACAATAGAAGATTTTGATTCTCAAGTGTCAAACTGGAGTGATGCCTTAAGCAAGCCATCAATTGAAAGTTTAAATGAGGCTTTACAAATACTTGGAAAAGGATCAATCAGCCCTTTGAAAAGCCAGCTTAAAACTCCAATAGAGGATGCAAGCAGCAGGACAGTAAGGCTGTATAAAAGAAAAGCAGTTCAAGGTATTGATGCATTGATTGAATGTATAGCACCAGGCCAAAGCAGTAAGCTTTTCAAGCATATAACTTCACAAGTCAGTAACAATGAAGATACAGATAGTCAGCTGACTCAAATGATTGTAAAGCTTTATAACAGTTCCGATAAAAATAATGAAAAGTTACAGCTGCTCTCAATGATTGCAAATAAATACTCAAAAACACAACTGCAGAATTTGATACCTGGACTTACAGTATGGCGTATAGATCAAGCCAGAAGGCATTTTCAGTTTTATAGTAATGGGCCGGGCAGTTTCAGTGTAGATCCAAAAGAAAAACTGCACAGATTGAGAATGGATCCTGTTAAACTGGAACATGCTTTGGATTTTTTTTTTGATCATCAGTTTATACAGGTGTCATCATTTGGAATGAGAACAGTGAAACTAGAACAAGAGACTGTATCTATTCCACAAGTCATAAGAACCTCATGTAACTCTGAGTTAGTCAATATGTATATAACCATTTGCAAGGAGCAAGACTTCTCTCCACTGTCTTCTTCAACACTTTTCAAAATTTTATCTTCATGTTCAGCTGCCAAAAAGACAAACTTACGTGGACTTGATAATATTGCTGCAGATGGAAACACAGCATTTGACCTTTTGATTAATGTAACAAAAGAATTGGTAAACATGGAGGTATTAGACAGAGATGATTCAGATGAAATATTGTCAAAGCTAAAAAAAAGTAAAATCTACCTGAAAACAGACTATAAGCTCCATGTACAAAAGAATGATAGATGTGCTGATCACTGCATTAACTGGGCATTAAGTGATACAAAGGAGAAAGAGTATGCTGTAGAGTGTGACCACCTTCATGATCTAGTGTGTGACAGATGTAACCTGCTACCTGATGTCTTGCAAATGTTGATCGACAGAGTGAATAATACTTCAGGTAAGTGAAAAGTTAAAAAAGAGTTTTCAAGTACACATGACTTACACATGACCAGGTTATAATTGAAATAATTTAAAATCACAGTCTGATTTCTTTTTTAAATTAAACAGGATTTTTTTTCAATAACACAAAAATTAAAATAGAAACCTAAACAAGAGACTTTTTGATACCGTAGATACTGGTAAATTTAACTAATTTATTCTCATAAATTTGTAAAAACATTTCAATTGAGAAAACAAATGTCAGTCTGATTTAATTTATCATGTTTATGTACCAAAAAATATACGACCATGCAATACAAATTAGTATTTATATACATTCAATGACATACATGTATGATGTATATATGTTTTTTTTTAAGATAACAATGAGATAAGCTGAAATATTATATATTATTATAAGTTATAAAAGCATAAAAGCAAAATGAATATAAATATGTTGGACATATATGACGTGTGTGTGAAGCACATATCATATGTTAAATTAATTTTATTTATCTCTTATTGATCAACAGAGCTAACAAATGAAGAAAAAGAAGAACATTTAAGAGATTTGGAGGCATGTAGCTACAAAATAGAACTTTGGAAAGCCCATCTATTAAAAACTGTAAATCAAGATGAAGCTAGAACCAAAATATTTGATGATCTAAATGAAAACTCTGCTGTAATTGTAATAGACTGGGCTATGAAATTTCTACCAGCACTTCATAGAGAAAAGATGACAGACTTCTTTGGGCAGAAAGGACTTTCATGGCATGTTGCTGTGGCAATTTTCAAAGATTGTGATCAAAACTTGAAGGTATTATTTATACATGTACCTAATGTGATCTTTTTTTAGGAATTACTGTAATATTGTTTGTCTATGAAGAAATAACATTAAAATGTGGTGCACACTAAATAACCCACATATTTTAAAAAACAGTAATTACGATCATTAAACGAATAAAGTGAACAAACAAAAGTTAGCTTGTAGGAAGTGATCATAGGCATTCTACAAACATTTCAATTTGAATGTATATATCAGGGAACAATCCTATTAAACTAGTGGACAGCAAGATAATTTTATTACCATACAATCTTCAGTAGTTCTGGGAATAAAACAATAAAATCATAATTTAATTTACAACCAGTCACATTCAAATATTTTATAATCAATAATAATATTAGTTACACAGTGTGTAATTGTCCTAATACAAGAATTTATCGGGTCAATAAAATTCATATGAGGCAAAGCCAAACCCGATATGAATTTTTTTGGCCCAATAAATTCCGTATTAGGACAATTGAACACTGTGTAACGAATTTATCCTGATTTTGTTATATTACATGTTATTATATTTAAATTCAATATAATGACAACATCAACCAAATATATTTTAAACATTTAATCTAAAACTGTGAAAAATTAAAATATTAGGACTAAGAAGCAACACATTTAAAAAAAAATTATTAGGTCAATGGTAGAAGGGAGATAATCCCAATTGACGTAATAAATAAGGGAGATAATTCCTATTGACGTAATAAAAAATTGTACTGAAATTTATTAGGACAATATCAGCCAATCAAATTGCGAGAAATTACTCTAAATCAGGATAATTATAATTATGTTCAATATTTTTCAGCATAACACGTTTGTCCATTGCTTTCACTCTGTGAAGCAGGATTGGTTCACAGTTGCATCAATAATGGAACACCTAATTTCTCATATGAAATCAGTCATACCGTCATTAAAGGAAGTGTCTGTTAGATCAGATAATGCTGGTTGTTACCATTGTGGTCACTTCTGGTTGTCATTGAATGGAATAAGTGAACGAACAGGTAAGTGTATTTAGGTGTTATTGAACAAAATTTGTATATATGAATTACATCTTACGGCTGTTCCAGATTCCAACAGATTTATCTGGAAATTAGGCACTGAATGAAATTAATTTTGTAAGTTAAAGTTTAATGATATGGGTAAAAGGGGTTTTTCCTGTTCTACATGTATCTAAGTCAATTAGCCTGGTCACCTAGCCGTTTCAGAATCTAATGCATTATGGGTAATATATGAAAAACGTACACCACAATGTTGTGATTGGTTAAAAACGTTCTAAACAATTGAAATTCAACCAATGACGTAACGTTATTTTCATTTCAGTTTCTGAAAAGACGACTTCAGCTATAAGATCTCTAACCACTTGGCTTCAACTTTATAAATGTGCATGTAGTTGCGTTGAAGATTTTATAATGTTCATTTTGTACTAAATAACTAGTGTTAAAATAGGACTGTCACATGATCTTTATTTCATGGTTCATTGATTTTAAGGTTGAACTTTGTTGAGCTGAAACTTATATAAGGGAGCTACCATTTGATTTTTATGGGAGGGCTAGGATGAAATTTGAAAAAAAAGGCAGGACAGGATTTTGAGTAAAAAAAAAGGCAGGATGAGTCACTTGGCAAAAAAAAAGGCAGGATGACAATTGTTGTAAAAAAGTCAGGATAAGCTAAGAAAAAAAAAGGCAGGACCGAATAGCCTGAAAAATAAAAAGGCAGGACAGAGATTACAACTAAAAAAAAAGGCAGGACACAATTTTTCATACTAGCCCCCCCAATGAAAATCAAATGGTAGCTCCCTAACCTCAAAAACTAAGTAATTTTTATTCAGTATATTTGGGGGAAAATGAGAAAATAATGCAAACATTCTTTTTTTGTAAATACTTTCAAAAGAAAATAAGTAAAAAGGAGATTGTAAATGATATTGCATTTTTTGTATATTTATATTTTTTGAGTGAAATGATATTATTTAGATGTTCATGGCACATAATTATTTATATACACCAGATAAATAACTAAATGCCATTCCATGCTAAGCTCATATTTAACTGCAAGAATATGAGACATAAAATAAATAAACCCTTTTATTTTTCAGGTGTTAGGATCAGTAGTTACAATTATAGTGAAAGACAGTCAGGAAAGTCATATTGTGATAGTAAGATAGCTCACATGAGGTGCAAGATGAGGACGTATGTAGCTAGTGGTGGCAACATTCAAACTGCAAACGACATGAGAGCTGCAATTTGCAGTGGGAAGGCTGTCACAGGATGTCAGTTAGCTGTTGCAAAAATAGACACGTCAAACCATGAGATAAAGAGCCATAAATGGAAGGGTGTCAGCCAAATTAGTAACTTGAAGCTGCATGAAGATGGAAGCATAACTGTCTGGAAAGCCTATGACATTGGACCAGGAAAAAAAATATCAAAAGAAGAGGTAATGTTAATATTTGTATATGTCCAAAATAAGTAGACACATATATTCATATACCTGTTTATATCATCATTTATCAGTTGTCTAAGATAAGTGAAACCAAACTAGATCATGGCCATATAAAAAAGAAGACGTGGTATAATTGCCAATGAGACAACTCTCCACAAGAGACCAAATGACACAGAAATTAACAACTATAGATTACTGTACAGCCTTCAACAAGGAGCAAAGCCCATACCGCATAGTATTGATATATATATATATATATATATATATAAAATATGTAAAAGTCTTAACGATCATGACCTCAACAGTTTATTTATAATATTAATTGTTGATGATAGTTACCATGTACATGTAAAAGTACAAATTTTATGTGAAGTATCAACATATTCATACTTCATATTTAGGTTTTACCCTTACCATTCTGTACATACAAGAATATCCAAAAATCAACTGATTCAACTTTAATTTGCCTCAACCATCATTACCATATGTTATGAATCTTATATAATTTTACTTATATTTTAAGAATACCAAACACAGATTAAATTCAAGATTGGATGTCACTTTTGCTGTCGCTGTATATTTACAAACAAAGAGTCCAGTCAATTTAGCTTAAATTTGACCCTTGAAGTATATGCAACAGAAGATTTTTAAGTTGTAATCTTCAGCATTATTTAGAAAATCAACCAAAAACTTACAACAAAAGACTCATTTGTGCAGAGCTATCACCCTTTTCAATGTTAATAAGAAATTAAAATTCAAATTTGAGTTTTCCTCAAGTTAGGTTTTATGGGACTTTTTTATGCCCAACCAATGATAGTAGAGGGCATTATGTTTTCTGGTTAGTGCATCCGTCTGTCCGTTTGTTCGTTAGTCTGTTCGTCTATTTGTGCGGCTTTAGGTTAAAGTTTTGGGTCACGGTAGTTTTTGGTGAAGTTGAAGTTCAATCAACTTGAAACTTAGTACACTTGTTCCCTATGATATGATCCTTCTAATTTTAATGCAAAATTAAGGTATTGACCCAAATTTCATGGTCCACTGAACATATAAAATGATAGTGCAAGTGGGGCATCTGAGTACCATGGACACATTCTTGTTTTGTGTTTATTTGGGACTTAATGCTATATTAGTAGATTAGAACTAAAACATTTTCTGTTGCTATTAGTTTGAGGTTCAAACTTAGTTTGACTGGACTGAAAGGAATCTGTTTCCCATGACACAATCTTTATGTATTTTAACTTCATTTACATATTAAATTACATTTATATTTGTTTTAGTTGCAGACATATTCCTGTGAGCAAAAGAGTACAGGAATCATCATTGAGGAGGATTTTTCTGGTTCCGAGAAAAGTGGAAACATCAAAACTAGCAGCAACACTATCCAAAATGACAATCAACCTGCAGATCTAGCTTCAAGTGATTCTCTATGTGAAGGAAATCCAGAGGTAACAAATGAATCTTCGTACATGTTTAAGTGCCCAATAACAGGATGCACTAAAATGTATATGAAGCACCATTCACTAGAAATTCATTTGTTACTTGGTAGGCATGAATTTAAGTTAGAAAGGAAATCCACATACGATGAAATTAAGATTCGTTGGATACAATTATGTAATGATGTATCCACAGATGTGAGAACAACCTCTGAGGGAGCATCTTCTAGAATTCAGTCCAGTCCGCTAACTATTTTGTCAAAGGGATGGGCCTTAAAGAAGGACAAGAAAGCTGTTAGATTTTCCTCTGACTTAAAGAGTTTTCTTTCAGAAATGTATGAAAATGGAGACAAAACAGGTGAAAAAGTAACAGCAAGTGATGCTGCTGTGAAAATTCGGCAGGCTAGGTTGCCAGATGGTAGAAAAAGATTTCAGGTGAATGAATACCTTGATTCATCTCAAATAACATCATTTTTCTCAAGACTAACTGTAGCAGGAAAAAGAACAGAAACAAGAGCAGCTAAAGTTGTTGTAGACGTTGTAGATGATGAGGATTTAGAAGCTGTTTTAGCTGAAATTGAAAATCAGGAGATAAGAAACATTACTATGTCTGATTGAATGTAAAATTTTAAACAAATGTATTATGAAGTATTATTTATAGACAATATTTTTGAAAATGTGATTTATTCATGTATTTCTCTTATGATGCTTATGGTTCTGCATCTTAATCTCCACTTTATTTTTCATCTATCTGTCTAATCACCAATATCTATCACTGATAGTATGAGTAGGATGTTTGTGAAATGTCACACAATTATTTACATAAGGTTGATGTGCATACAGATAAATGTATAACATTTCAATGAAATTTGTTAATTAATTTTTGATAAAATCAGGGTTCTTTTTAAACACTTTTTGTAAAAGAAAAATCCATTAGAATATAGGGGATGCTGCAGCAGTGTTGCATATTTGTTTGGGGCAATGCATTTTTTTTTAAATAAGTCAGGGGCGTAGCTATACCAAGATGGTGTGTACTCAACACAGGGGAAGAAGTCATTTAGCCAGGAGTTTGGAGTAAATGGTGCTAAATCCTGCATTGTAACAATTTTCTTGGGCTCAAAAGTACCTCACAGAAATCTTTGTTTCCATAGTAACCAGTCAAAGTTTTGAAAATGATTGAATTTGAAAAAAAAAGTTATTTAGAGAAAAATAATTTCTAATGAGTAGTGGGTTTTGCTTGATACTAACTTTCAGAACGAGTCTTATTTTTAAATTTTTACCAATCAAGGGAAACAATCACTTTAAATCTCAAAGCGTATGAATCGTCGAGCATTGATTTTTTTTAAATGTCATATTTTATTTCATCAACTATTTTGAAATCTTCAGAAACGTTGTAAAGAGGCTTTGCATATATATGTTTTTTAAAATTGTGGTCTGACGAATTGAGGACTCGAACATCTTAATTGCTTGCATCAGCAACGTAATCATCATGCTGATTCTGTAAATCATTACTTTATTACTTTAACATGTATAAGTAGCTTTATTCTTACTTGATTTACCATACTTTTATTTTTGTCAAATTTCTGATGTGTACTTAACTGGGTTTTGGCGTATGTGTTGCTACGAGCCTGTAAGTAAGTTTTGTTTATAATAAATCATCATTATTAAAGGAACTATTTTTGTGCTATGGTGTTATTGCAAAAACGAGATATCAAATTAATTACTGTCAGAAATAGAAAGTTTTGATAATTGGGGTGTGGGTGCGAATTTGCCTTAAAATTTATTTCATTTGTTGTGAAAAAAAAACATCCTTCTGGGGTACAACTACAAAATAAAATGAAATTTCAGGTACTGTATGAAATGCTAGTATAAATTAAGTTAACATTTTTTGGGTCAATAATTATATTCTAGCTACCACTTTTATTTTAAATTTGTGCACATGCCCAAATACATTTACAAACGTATAGTGCTTTGATTCTTTAAATGTAAACTTGATATTTATATTGAATATATCTGGAGTCATTTCTTGGTGTCATTTATAAAACCTGATTTAGTGAAACATTGTACATGCATATGTATATGTTAATAGAATTTCATATTATAAAAGATCAAACTTGACTAAAGTTTTGTGTTGTTGATTTCTAGAAGTATAAGAGTAATATTTTTGAGACGCCGTAGTTTAGGTTCTTATAAAGTTCTAATAATTTTCCATGTCTATCTTAAGTAGAAATATGGAATTTTTTTTAGACACACCCCGACCAGAGAGCAGAAAACAGCCTTATACCATTAATGTGTCTTCCAA
Organism: Mytilus edulis; assembly: GCF_963676685.1. Classification (NCBI taxonomy): domain Eukaryota; kingdom Metazoa; phylum Mollusca; class Bivalvia; order Mytilida; family Mytilidae; genus Mytilus; species Mytilus edulis. Next base: position 64,707,531 of record NC_092355.1, on the reverse strand, counting down.
AGCAGGTGAGAAAACCCTGCTCTTGAAAACTGTGTTCAGCAAGCACCCAAAACAACAATATATACTAGTTCAGCAAATTACACTTAACTCTGAAACATATGAATATGACTAATGAACCAATATCATTATAAAACACACAATAATAACAAAGGCTAGATATTACTCAGACCTGCAACGGGTGCAAAAATGTGGTGGGGTTAAACATGTGTTGTGAGATCTCAATCCTATATCTCTAGCATATGTGGAATAAACAAATACATCTATAGATCTATTTGCACAGTAAAACTTATTTAAAGAAGGTCAAGTCCAATGTGCAAATGGGTAATAGAAGAAACTAAACAAATGACAATGATAAACACCAATTATAATATGACGACCTATTATTGTCAACCAGTATATTCAAAGTATATCTTCATATAAAGCACAAGCCAAAATACACAACACTAGCTGTTTCATGTCACTTATTTATCATGTTTTAAAATACTACATGTACAAGATAATCTCAATAGTCAAAATCAAAACCAAGTTTTCATAGGCAAATATTCAGATACAATGTAGTTATTTATCTCTATATTCTAATGCCAAATAAAAAAATCAGTTCATTTCAATTTATGTTTAATGGTAAATTTTCATAAAATGAAAATCCAGATAAATGATGTTATCAACTCCATGGCTAGGAAACAAGGTGACTTTATCCCCTTCGCTCAAAGTAAAATAATCGATTAGTGCTGTTTCAAATTGTCCTCATCCCCCTACCACCCCAAAATAAGAGAGAAATTTACTCTCTTCTCTGTTGAGCTTTCCTGCAATACACAATGCTGTTGCAAATTGACCCCTACCACCAAAAAAAAAAAAAAAATTTTTTTTTACCCCCACCCCCCTTTTTTCCAAAGATTTTTTTTTTTTTAATTCTAAAATATTGGGGAGAAAAATTGTTTTTTTCAATATTTTGCTTTTACTCCAGGTTATCTGTGGATTATATATATTTTAACTGGATAAAAACTGAAAAAATAAGGAAAAAAATACCAAATTTGAGCCAAAAGTGAAACGGAATGAGGAGCCATAAGACATGATTATCATTACTTTTTATTTTGTAATAATTCTAATCTTATTCTGGACCTTTAAAAAAAGTACACCTATTTCATTTCCACGGTTGCAAAAAAAAAATTCAGTCTTTTAAAAAAATCACATTTTTTTCATTTTTGAGCTTGTTGCTATGGTGCTGATTTCGTTGCTATGCAAATTGTTTTATCTTTTCTCATTATCATTAAATAATTTTATTTAAATAAATCATTGATACACTTCTTATAAAAAATACACTGTGTTTTATTGTACCCTTTTTTATATATCCACCAGGGCATATTACTTACTGTCTCTAATTATTACATCACTTTAGTGGTATATTGAACCTCAAAAGTGTGTTAACATTGAGTCTTGTTGCTATGGCAACACATGGGACAAAACAAAAACCACTTTGCAGAAAAAAGTTTTTTATCATATACTACAATATGACAATTGTTTGGAGTGATTTTGAAACAACCCATTTACCACCTTCTGCATGGTCCTTAGGAAGAACTGTACTTAACAGTAATGAAATCCTTCCTTTTATTGTCACACTGAAAATTGCTGCATTCCAATGTTACATGTGACATGGCATGGGGTTTTCATATTCAGCACTGTTATATTTTTGTTATATGTCATCAAGCTTTTATCTTAAAAACATTGATTTCACTTCCTTTTCATTTATATTATATCCCCATACATGGCTACATATTGTCTGATAATTTCCTTGTATGTGTTGATCTTCATAAGAAAGAAGTGGTCACTCTTTTTCTCTGATTACATTTTTCAGTTAGGCTATCATAGTTAAAACTAACTTGTATGACATCATTGCCTCCATGTCATCTTCATGCATGTACTGAAAAAAATATGTAAACCATTAATGGCATTTAAATGTTATTGGTATTCATGTTATGATACAAATAGAAAACTTCAGTCAAAATTGTCACATTTGTGTAATCCTTAATTATTATTAATTATTAATTGATGAATTGTCTGTAAAAGTACAATAAAGTTTATAAGTACAACTTACTTTTACTGATATTTACCCATCACATTGCTTTGCCAATTTGTTATCAATAATGAATATGACTTAATCAATACGGGGTGGGTGTGATTAAATACAACAGATAACTTAAAATATATTCATCTAAACTGAGGGTCTGGATAGTGTTTACAGAATAGATACACCAATCATGTAATAATCCCTTAAGCTAAAGTGCAATATTAAAAGGCTGAGAAATTAAAAGATTAAGAAAAGACTGATAATAAAAGAGAATGATGATGTGTTAAAATACAAAGAATAGAGCATACTGAGCAAAATAGATAAAGATTAATATAGAAAATGGTATATACAATATAGAAATGAAGGCCCCTAGCAGGAATCATTCATTATAATATAATTGATACTTACATTTAATTGTGTATACCTCATATTTGATGTTATAGAAACTACACTCTTTATGCATTAACTGCCAACTTATATATGTGCTAGTTGTAAATCAATCTGCAAAAGAAGTTACAATAATTACTGAAAGGTTTCAATTAAAACTCAATTGTATACACATCAGGTTGTAAATTAAAATACACACAATTAAGATTGATGTGTTGATGTAAATTGTTTTATAACAAGTATGTTAAAATTTTAAAAGATCTACACAAATACTTCAGATACACATTATTATAGTGAATCAATATTTAATTTATTAAAAATACATATTTAATTTAATGTTATGCCTATATATAAAATAAACACAAATTATTAAAGACAAAAAATTCAAATGTACACTAAATGGGTTGATTTAAAATAATACTATAATGACTTAGCATCAGATTCAAAGCCATAAATGAAAAGTTGTTAATAAATTATGGCCATGATAATAAATACTATTTCTCACATTTAACATCTCATGTGAATGCTTACATAATTTGATGAAATACAGGCTGAGGCATAAGTATGATGCACAGAGTCATGCATGCATATATTTTGAATAATTCTTTGTTTTACTTATACAATATGTTATAAATTGGAATGAGAAATGATTTAACATGTGTAAATGCGATCGATTTTCAGATTCATGTACCAATATACCTTAAATATCTTAAATGTTAAGGTGTTTGCATACGGGACTAATTAAGGGGGGATAACTGCATAGGTGAAAGGTGGCGGGCCTTAGCCGGCATGTTAATTGATCGGACATTTTAACAAATTCTACTCCTTACGTTGGTTTCCCAAATTTAAACATTTGACCCGCATGAATGCATCCCTGGTCAGTCTGCAAAATGTCGACGTGAAATTATATTTATATAGTCAATAGTCAATAAAGATTGGATTGTTTATAAGCAAGTAAAATAGTGTTAACGTTAAAAATTAATTCAAAGGAAATTTCATCAGATTGACCACATCATGTTGACAGCGAAACGTGTAAATAACCACATGTTTTAAGTAAACATGCAGCTTTCTCTTCAGACTACATTCATAATCGACAGAAGGCTAAACTAATTTAAAACTAACGTACCTCAAAATATAAGCAACCCACATCTTTATTAACGTGTTGTTGTCGAACTGAAGACACTGACTTCTACCATAACAAGGTGCCCGATCAGCTGTTGGTGACAAGCTCAAATCTGACGTCGACGAAACGTTCTAGCCAATCACGTGTCGAATAGTTAGGAAAATGACGTCATATTTAGATTGCGATGCAAACACCGAAAATCATTGCTAAATTTTTTGAAACTGCATTAACCTGCGTGCGTTTGAATATTTGCATAACAACACGTTCACTGTCGGATATTTGTTCTAAAGAAACCTGGTAATGTTGAAAAGGACGCAAATTAGAGGCAACAGTAGTTTATCGATGTTCAAACTTCCATCTTTCATCCTCGTAAATCGGTTGGAGTTTTTATAATTCACTGTATTTAAAATGTGGAATTATTCAAAACACATAAATATCTCTACTATCAGTATACAAATAGATGTTGGATGATTGCTAATGAGACAACTATCCACTAAAGTTCAAATGATGCATTTTAAAGCAATCATGGGCATTTTCATTCTCAATTTTATATCATCTGTACGGCCCTCATATTACGAAAACCCATATCGTATAGTCCGCCTCGCAAAAATACTGTGAAACAATTTAAACGAGAAAAACTTACTGTCCGACCTAAAAAAAAAAACCAAGGAAAACAACCGATAGGCACGAACCAACGATGACAACTAAACCAGAGGCTCCCGACTCCGATGTACATGTACTACCTAAGCCGTAGTTGGGACAATTTTTCGGAATTGGAATTTTGTTTTGAATACCAACTTGTGGAGTGTTAAAAAAGTAAAACTTTGGTTGAATATAGACTACCTTTTCTTTAACTGTTGATAAATATGGAATTATCTATTTTGTAGATGGTATCCTTGAATGAAGCCTACAACTTCACCTGTCCATCACAGGCACACTGGAATATTTGGGCAAAATCAACCTGTAAGCCTCCAAGAAATTATACGTGCTTATTTGACGTAACTTTACGAGTAAATGTATACAAAGAGAGATGTAGGACACCTAGAATTTTAGCGCCTGGTATGCCTTTTTATATATCTAAATGTGTGTCCTGTAAATGGTAGCATTTTTTTTCCCAGCTTTTACAGATGGTTCCTAGCAAGCAATAAATGTAACTAATATTTTCTGTATGTAATCACAATAGATAAATGTATTTTCATATAATTAAAAAGTGTTTGATACATAATTTAAAGGATTTTTTTTATTTCAAAGAGAATTGACGTCATTTTTAAGAACTTTTTTTCTTTTTAAATATAATACCAATGTGAGAGAATAATGTCAAATACATGTACATGAATTAGGAAAAGTCAATGCACCAACATCTAACGTATACTGTAGAACCGTTATCAATGTACAATGCTTCATCCGCGAATATATAATGACCACTTGCATTTGCAGGTTATAAATACGTCTTTCAGCCTTACCTAAACAGAGCAACATGTAGCGTAACTCGATACCAGCCTTTCATTTTTGACACAATTGGTAACAGTGACTGCGCCTATCAAAAATCACTTTGTAACAGCCTAGGTCAGGAGACGTATAAAATCGGCAACACTACGGTCGACATAAAATGTATATGTAATACCGATAGAGGATATACTTTTGTCATAAACTCGAATGACCAATGTTACTGCGATCCTTCAACTGAAGATTGTTCCTGTTATCTCGGAATAAACCCTTACAACACAACCGTTGCACTGAAAGGTAAATTACTAGTCTCTTTTTGTCAGCTTTAGATACTATTAATACATGTATGTAACAAAAATATTGAGCTGTCTCTGTAATAATGATGCCTAAAAGATGTTATGGAATTTATATTTCAGGTAAAGTTAAGCATCCTATTGACCATTCTTCTGTTTTCTGATTAAATGTTTGTCGGTAAATGTTTAGCCTTACCTTCATCTAACTTTTTAACATAGATTGTAGGCTGTTTATTCAGAATTAGGCTCTTCATTCCCCAGTTTAGGGATTAAGGCTAGGATTATTATTACAACAAGGCCTTTTCTGCTATTGGGTCGATTCTGGTGCTGATGGAGGTTTAGTACCAATGATATTTTCAGCCAAGTAGTCAGCACTTTTGTTTTGTGTTGCTATCAATAATTATTGGAACGTTAATTTTCTTTTTATTAAATGTTGAAATATTCGAAATACTAAGGATATTCTCCCTCCAGGTATTAAAACCCTTACTCGTATTTGGCACACGTATGTGAAATATTGGCACTCAACTAAGTTTTTTTTTTTTCTGATTCAATTTGATGTGAACTTTTAACTGTGACAATGACGAGTCGAATTAATTTTTTAACATTTTCATCGTTCATGTATTGGTCCTTAGTCAGAATCACCTCAGTAATTGGCGCATATTTCAATGTATTTTATTGAGAACTAGATGAAGATGGTGGTTCCTTAATTCACTAGTAGCAAGATTAAAGTCTGAAACGGTTATTTTGGTCTGATCAAGTCTTAAACGACTTAATTTACTGCTAGGGAAAAACGTGAACACCTGTTTAGATTAAGACTCTGTTCCGATTTAACGTGATCAGTCAGATCAGTCTTGTCAAGATAAACGAGACAGATCACGTTTAGATCAAATAATACCACAGGAATATGTTTAGTTGCTGTAAGATCGTGTTCAGTCGTGTTAAGATTTTGAATATTTCAAATAAAACGGGCGACTTTTTATCTGTATTGATCAGGGGTTGCTCCCCGTTTTTGAATAAAATCTCTTAAGCTTGGAGGATATTCTTTTGTGGTTTTTTATTGTGACTGTATATCTATTTCATTAAATAAAGTCTGCAAACTTTTTTTTTTCTTTTTTTCTATAGAATCTATAATATTTAATCGGTTATAGAAGAAAAGATAAATTGGTGTAATCAGTATTAAAGTAGTCCTGTATTTATCCATTCCGCCTCTAACATTGTGTCTAAAGATAATTATAATGATAACTAATAAATCTCAAAGTTGTTTTTAAATTTTAAACATTTGTTTTGTTTCTAATAAAAAGTCATACTAGTAGTACTTATCCATATTTTCTCAAGAAACGTATGTTTTAAGAATATAATTTATTTTATATTTTAAAATTTTATACAGATGACAGATGCTTGGTGAAAGTTATTACATTTCAATAAACGGATTATCTAAGGAGTCAACCGAAACGGATTGTCATAAACTATCAAAATAATTACCCATTCATGGACGTAAAATGAATAAAGTTCCATGTTTTATCTTATGTAAGGATAATCCGGTTAAAATTAAATTTACAAATACAACGTTATGTTTTAAAATAGTTATGCAACAACAATACAAAAAGCATATTTTAAAAATTTAGTTGACAGTTGTTTAACCATCAAGTAACTATAAAGACCGATGTCGATAACTCCCTTGAATTTTTTTTATTATCATTTTTTTTAGCAAGAACTCATAACTTATACAGGATAAATCATATTATAGAAAAATATCAAACAACATTAGTTAACAAACGATTAATAAAATAAAATGTACGGTTTATACTTCTGTTCTGTATTTGATTTTTTATTAAAGCACCAGTGTTACTTTTTGTTTTAAAAACAGTGAGACACTTACTTTCTTTTTCGGAATTGACCAAAAAGCTATTAAATAACGTAGCGAAAGACCGTACTTATAGATTAGACTTTTGTTTTTCCATTTTGAAATGTTTTACGCTAGTCATTTTAGGGACCTTTATAGCTTAATGTTTGGTGTGAACCAAAGCTCCGTGTTGAGGCCGTACTAAATAACGTAGCGAAATGACCGTACTTATAGATTATACTATTGTTTTTCCATTTTAGTTATCTTAGGGACCTTTATAGCTCAATATGTTCCGTGTGAACCAAAGCTCCGTGTTGAGGCTTTACTTTTGAAATATAATTTATTTGTTTAATACTTTGTGACTTAGATGGACAGTTGTTTCGTGGGACACATACTACATCTCATTTATATTAACCGGGAGCAGTTTACAAAAAAATTATTTCGATAAAAAATTAATATGCAAATCCAGTAAATCAAATTGACCTTTGAATATACCATATTGTTACATTCAAAGGTCTTTAATTTTGATTACTAGAAAAATGATATGCTTAAAATGCCCAGTGTAAAATATTACACATCGATGACCACTTTGATGTTCAAGTGATTCAACAGAAAATCAAACTTAGACAGGATCAATCATTCATTGAGTTACAATTTAATCCATTATTTATATTGCTAAAACATTCAGTCAAGGAAAAGATACAGGTGCCATTGATATATACTTTGATTTGTTCTAGACTTCTAGTCTGATGCGGCGAGCGCGTATCGACAAAAACAAAAGAGAACAATGGTTGTGAACCCGAGTCAAATTGACCTATATTTCAACTTTACTCATTAATAATGCGTACCTGTGGAAAAAAATGCATACCAATCTCGATGAACATGTTGGGTTGTTAGACAAAATGTAGGACAGAAAGTCACAGGGCAAATAGTTGCAGACAAACATTCACAATTCATTTTGTGAACTTATTTTTTTTTAATAAGAAAATACAGATTTAAAAAAACATATTTTGTATTATATACATAATCCAACTCTGTAAATGTTAAATGATCAAATAACTGTTTAAGATAACAAACTTTCAATTTGGATTGGTACCTAGACAGCTTCATGGTGCTAATGGATATTGTATCATTTGCATGATTAAAATTTAATAAATCTTCATTGAACAAGTGTTGAAAAGTGGGTTTTTTTCAGATATTTTTCTTACATTCTTAACCAATTGCTTTCAAATCATCCTGATTATCAAGATATATCGTTCGCTGAACACTGAAAGGTTAGCCAAGCATGTGTTCTGCGAAATGCAATATATAGGAAAAAAAAAAGTTTTAAATCATGTTCATTGAAAATCACGAATCGGGTGTCGTGTTTGACCTATAATCCTTTATAAATTTGACTATCAATATATATTTTTTAATCTACGTACATGTAACTCTATATGCGTGTTTTTGCCACATTGCTTACAAAAAGGATTTATATCTTAAATCTCTTTCAATAACGTTTCCGTATTTAAGTTGCTACTAAGAGAGTCCAAAATAAAAAAAAAGGAAAATCCAAGAAGGTCCCTTTTAGAGGTCGAAATGTGCCGTTATTGTGAATGTACCATGTATACCTAATTTTACAATTTCGTATGCTAATATTCTGCTTTTGATTGGTATTTTTTTCACAAAAATTGTATTAGAAGAAATTTCTTCTCTGGCAAAGGGAACACATGAAGAAAAAACGCCATTAACAATGACAATTGTATTGGATATATACATTACATTTACATTCATATTTTACAAAACATTCAAATCACAAGGAACTGAAGTTAACTGAACAGTAACCTATACATTAATAAAATGGAAAGCGATTACTCGTTCAATACTTTTTGTTCATAAAATGTTCCTGTCTTCTTGGAAGAAATGTCTACCAACAAATTAGAAAATGTATTTCATTCCAATAAAGTATACAATTTTAGTTAATAATCACAACTTGTTAATTCCTTTTGTATCCTCTCTCATGTATGAAGAAATTTCTTCCAAGTAAATAAATATCAAATCAGTTTATATTTCTCCCAAAAAATATAGAAACATGTAATAAATTTACAAATTCTTTTCCATTTGTTAAACTCACATAGTTCGCCTCGTTTAATATTCCTTCTTGGAAGACATTTCTTCCAACTAACTAGACAATGTAATTCATTACTAATAAAGTAGGTAATTTTAGTTTAATAATAAACTTAAAGTGTTCACTTCATTTTTTATCCTCTCATGTTGGAAGAAATTTCTTCCAAGTAATATCAAATCAATCAAAATTTCTCCAAACAAATAAAGAAACATGTTATAAATTTACAAATAATTTTCCATTTGTTTAATTTGTTCACTTCATTTTTTATCCTCCTATCCTCTAACAATGCCACAGTATATGACCCCCTCCCCCAGTGTATTGTTAGACCCTCCTACTATTCTATTGCAGAGTATGAATCCTTCACTTTATTGCGTCACCCTCCTATTTCCTTGATGCAGGCTATAACTCATCCAGTTGTCTGATCATAAGTACAATTTGTATACTACATTTAAAAAGAAAATTCCCAATTCTTTCTCGATGACAGTTTGTCTTGGAATTATTAGAATACAGCACAATATAAAAGTTGTTCAGAGCATTCAATTTATATTTTTTCTTTTATCTAAATAATTTGTAATGGAATTAACAATTGACAATTTCTGCTCCTCGGATAATAATATTTTTCCATTTTAACATGTCCTTTAAATTTGGATATCAAATTTATTTTAAATATTTCTAGAACATCATTCTTGTCCAGCTGAAGAGATGAATCTAACATGTTCTTCTTGCACAGCTGGTTGTTCAGCGTCTCAGGTTTTGCTTGGGCAAATGCCATGGTCTTTTCTCTAATTGTTCCCAAACAAACGGTCAAGTTATTGTATTCTACAACTGCCACTGCCACGTGTAAAAGAGATATTCATCTATATATATATATAGTTTAGTAATACCCCTTTTTGGCCCCAACATATAGCAGTTTACAAAATTGTTATAATGTAACCTTTTAACTATTTACTGGAAAGTAGAATACTTCTACTACATTAATAAAGGCTGATTTTAACAATACAATGCACTTATATCGGGTACTAGCATCATTAAGTCATGCTAAATTACTGAAATCTTCACACAATTTTATCATTTTAGTTAAATTTTAGACAGTTTCTGTCTTAAATGAAAGTGGCCGCATTGTTTCATTCATTATTTTGAAATGTAAGTTGCATTTGATGATAATACATTACATTTGTAAAGGTGGGGGATGAACACGGATGCGGCCACTAACATTTTTCACAAAAAAAACATCTGAAAAGTGACGTTTTTTGGCATATTTGATAGATTTTTCATATTTAAGCTTGAATCGGAGCGTTTTTAATGACTAAATCAATTAAAACCTTTCACATAAACTAATTGATCAATTGAAATACACACTTAAGTGTTTAAAAAGTGTCCAAAATCTTTCTTTAGCTGAAACCTGAAATCTGAGGCCAAAATCGACCCTACACCTTTATTATTATGACTTTGCTATCATTTAATAATATACTTATTATATTGCTGAACCATACATCGGATTCCTCAGTAAAAGACTTTAAAGGAGTATATAATACACCTGTATCTCTCCAAACAAAATTCTCAGAGTAAATATATGCAGTGAGAAGTATTTCAAAAAATTCAAGGCAGGCAATATGAAACTTATAAGCTATTGGCTAATTTATCAATATGTCCTTACTTATTACCACATTGAATCTATCTCTAGCAGACCTGGTTCAATTGTTAGGTTAAAGTTTCCTATTATGATAATTTTGAGTTGAATCTTATAAGAGATCAAAGAAACTTAGAACACATACAATATATACTAACCGGCTCTAAATCCTGGCTGTCATCTCCGACTTCAACTTCAGCTTATCTTGGTTTTTGAAAAAAAATATGATTTATTTATTTTGGAAAAATAGAAATGAACAGATGAGTATATCTCCCGGTACATTCTACAGGACTATGTATTTTTTTCATTACATATAATATATGTATATCAAGAACTGTTTATTGATAAATTTTTGTTGTTTAGCACTACTTTTATCACTATTCGATTTGGCAAATTCTTTGCAGCCTTTTTACTTTGGAAAGGGGAAATAGGGTGCCGAGAGAACCACAAAATTTGGGCAGGAAAAGAAGCAATCCTAGTCAATAAAGATTTGGAGTCGAACACACATACCACAACCAAACTTAGATTTACAAGACTAAGTGTTGACAGATGAAGGATACAATAGACGAACAACTTAAAACATTCATCCATTAAAAAAGAGTGCCCAGACTGAAATATCTCGCCGTCTTAACTAACCGTTGATATCATGTCGATATATAGTCCTAAAGATAAAGTTTTACTGCAACTATCATATAAACTTAACATGATCCAAGAAAATGAAGATAATGTCGAATAATCCAAACTGGAAATACATCACTGGTATTAAAGAGATAATCGTAACAAGAATTACGACTATCCCAATATGGCGACGGCAGATATAAGTAAAATTTTTACAGTACTTTTTCTCAAATGTAGCATGTTTTGTCCATAGTCTCTCAGCTGCAATGTTTTTTTATGCCATTACATCATATTTGAATCGTAACGGTGCACTCTAACTGCTTTGAAAATTGCCGTTGAAAAATTCGGGATTATAATCGTAACTCTATGGCATTTTTCTTCATCGTAATTTCTTTATCGGATAATAGTAACTGAAACATGATAAATGTGTAATTCAGCATTTCAATGGTGTTTTGTGTGTTTAAAATGCAAATGTCAAGTTTTATAAATTTACGGCAGTTTTGAATATAAACTGCACATCCAAAAGATATGAATCGTTGCCCATATTAATATCTATTACAGCTTTTCCCTACAAAAACGCTTATTATTTAGATAAACGGCAAAATCCTAGAAATGTAATCTCCGCGGAGCGTAATATCCGTTGACACTAAAAAAAAAGTCTGGAATTTTCACGCGTTTCCATGGTATTTTGACGTTTCCGAGAATGGAAGACATTTAGCGTCCTGTGAAGATATAAAGAAACAGATGAGTAAAGAGAGACAATTCAAACAGTAGCAATTATTAAATTTGTGAAATAAGGAATGGTAATTTGTAGTATTAGCTATTCTAACAATTATGACGCCTTGACATGCTATTTTAAGTAGCTGCAATAACTTCCCTACAATTGTATAAGTTTGTTCCCACACAGAATCCTATTATTATAATTTTTTAAAGTTGAAAAACGTGAAAATTTAAACATACAAAGGGATGTTTCTATACAGACAATACTTCATAAATTAAAATTAAAAAAAAACTACCCTCGTTAGACTGTGTAAGTTAACATATCAACCATAATATTAGGAACTCAGGTTCTATTCTACAGAAAATGACTAGTGACTTTCAAAATATTAGGCATGTCTATGTTCAAACATATAAAAGGGAAATTCGGAAAAATATGTTAGTAGGTCGAAAATACAATACACGAGGATATATATAGTAGTTTAGAAAATTTCCATTCAGTTTTAACCCTGTCCCCCTATTTTGTATACCATATCCCCGTAAGAAATCAAATGTCCAGAGATAGTTAAAATATATGGGGGTTGGGGGTCACCTTACTGTTATGTTGATCTTTATATATTCTTTATAATGTAGCAATCATATTTCGTACTTTGATTTCCATGCTGCCCCTTACTGAGTCTAAAATAACACGATCATACATGTTTGAGAAAATATAGTTTACCAGACTCTACCGATTATCAAGGAGACGAACAGATGAGATTAGAAAAAATAGCAAAACGTCTGATCGATACAAATATTTATCACAAGACTGACAAGTGCATTTGCGGGATTCAGGTTTAACTACAAAGATTTTCGATTTGTCATGTAATAGCTTTCCGAAATAGCACAACGTTACGCCCTTTAGTTCTTACAACAGTGCTTTCTTTCACGTCCGCATTTATATAAAGTATGGCATGCCGAGTTGACACTATTAGTAATCATTACGGATGTAAAATAAGTATCGAAATGTCCGTTTACTTTATCAACATGAACCATGAAAACGTATTTTTGTGCAAATACTCCCTTAAGTTCTGGCAAACAGTGCTTTCTTTCACGTCTGCATTTCTATATAGATAAAGTATGGCATGCCGAGTTTACACTATTAACATTTCTTACGGATAGTAACATAAGTATCGAATGGTGGGTTTAATTTGTCAACATTGTAACATGAATACGTATTATTTGCGCAAAATAATACATAAACACAAATTAACAAAACTCTACTCAGAAATACATTTTTCCATCGAATGGACTGAATACTATCCATAGTAAAACTCCATACAAGAATTATTTTATTTAGTTTCTGGTTGATGGTTTCTTTTAAAAATGAATGAGATGATGCTGCCAATAAAGATGGCTTATAACTAGTACTACATGTACGCACACAATATCTGATCTTTTTTTTGTGGTGGATTCAGTACTCACTTGGTAATTTTTGAATATGTTGGTATTGTTGTTTACAAAAAAAAAATAAAGAAGATGTTGTATGTTTACTGATAAGACAACTCTCTATCAAAAACCAAGTTACGTATAAGTAGACAACTGATATTTGCCACCGTACGGACTTCAACCATGAGAAAAAAAACTACTATATAGTATACAAGTATACACACACATACATATATCATGTATATGTAACAGGGAATTTGTAAAATGAGGGATTTTGTAAAATCACTGGACTAATAACTGTTTCAGTGGTTTTGTAAACTCCTTAAAATTGTTAGGGATTTTATAAAATCACTGAAAATAGAGCTAGGGATTTTGTAAAATCCCTGATTACAAGTTTAACCTGCTATTAGAAATGTGTTGATCTTAATATAAAAAAATAGACTAATGAGATCACCGTTTCCACGATCAACGAATGGGATAGGAATAACAACTTAACATCCAATGTCTTCTTCTTCTAAAACTCTTAAACCTACTTAACATACAATTGGCTCGTTTTACCATTGACTCGGAAGCGTTTGCAAGTTCTTTTTCAATAACCGTTTCTGTATCACACAGAAAACAAATTACTTTTGACAGAAAGTCTTCTGTTATGATAGATTTTCCACATAAAGCATGTACAGTTTTGTTACAAGAATAACAAGAAGTTGCATTTAATGCAGTTGCTTCACATACAACACACATGTCAGTTTTTGGTTTAGTAGGTTGTGGCTCAGAAATCTCCATATGTTCATCATCAGTTGTGCATATGTTTTCGTCATCAGTATTTTTATTAAACTTCATGTTTGCTAAATCTGACAAATGTTCTTCGCTGTGAATTTTAGCTATAAGTTTATCAGGGGGTGAGGATTATATTAGCCCAACTCTTACGTCTTCCCCAAATATAGCTGTTTAGGGAGCTCTGTTTATGTCTGAATGATGACTTCTGTTTTTCTCAAATTGTACAAATTTGACACCGACAGGCCAGTCTTTACAAATATTATCTCGCATCCATGTCATAACCATATTCTGTACATCAGCATTAGCTCGCCCAACGCTGCCCCTGTGGGTGTCGAGGTTTACCATGAACAATTTTGCATTCAGGCCATAAGTTTTTCAGCTCACTAATGATGCTTGCAGTGAAGTCGGCACCATTATCACTTTGAAGGATGTTTGGAGCACAAAAAAAGGAAGATATCAAGAACTTGCATTGCTACTTCATAAGTACACTTTGATGAAAGAGGGCGTAAAATTAAAAATTTTGTTAATTGATCTTTGTATACCATTAAAAACATAGTCATTGTATTTGCATGATTGCATGTCTGTCAAATCAGCATGTCCTCGGGAATTGAACTCTTTGCTTATTATAGGCTTAACAACAATGCCTTTACTAGCAGTTCTATGTGTTTTAAGTTGGCAATCCTCGCAAAGTTCTTTGTAAAGTTCAAAAGCTTCGTATGCAACGTTTGCATACTTTCTATTTGCTTCCTTTAGCATTTTGTCCCTACCACCATGACCTAATGATATGTGAATGTTCTGTAGTATGCTGTACATGTCTTTAAGACACACATAATATTTTACATCTTCATCTGATGAATTCGGTTTTTAACGATTTTTTTCACATCTCCACATTGAAGAACTTCAAACCTACATTAAACAGATGGGCATGAAATATTTTCCACTAGACAAAAATCAAACAATTATCAACCAATCGTTTCTATCTTAAAATAGCAGAGTCACCTCGGTTGTCTCGACAATGGTAGCTTCTAACTCTCTGTTCTTGTCAAACATTCGTTAAAAATCCGGTCCAGTGTGTCTATCAGTACAAATTAAACCATTAGGTCTTGCACAAAGTTATTTCATATTTTTCAAGTAAGGGTCCACTTTTATAGCTGAATATACGTCATGGGATTTTCTCATTGTTTAAGGCCATACGGTTGACATTTATTGGTGTCAACCTGATTGTTTTAACTTTACTGGATACTTGACTGTTTCCCACTGGACGATCAACAGTCATGTGTCCATCTAAACTACCAGCTACATGTAGTACTACATGTACATTGACTTTAACATGATTAAATTATTATTAAAAGTTTCTGTTTGTGTTGATGTCAGTTTCAGCAATATCTCCAATTTGTAAATTTCAGAAACAAAGAAAAAAACGAAAGCTGAATATCAGAAGGAATATCGCGAAAGGAAAAGGTTACAAAATGTAGAAGGATACCTACAAAAAGAGAATGAACTTAAGAGGAATTTATATGTAAAAAGTACCGAGTTGTCAAAAAGAGATTTAGAACGGAAACGTGAAATCAAGAGAGAAAATGTGAAGCTATATCGACAAAGAAAAAAACAAGAAAAGCAAGTTAAACGAAATGATGTTTCAAATAAAAGTACTGACTTGTCAAAAAGAGATTTAAAACGGAAACGTAGAATCAACATAGAAAATGTGAAGCTATATCGACAAAGAAAAAAACAAGAAAAGCAAGTTAAACGAAATGATGTTTCAAATAAACGCAAGTCGTCCAGAAAAAGAATTCGTAGAGCTATTTCTAGAGCTAATAGAAAAATACACAAACTGGAAAAAGAATTGCAAACCTCAAACAGAAAAGTATGGAACCTTAAAAAGAGAATCAGTAGACTGAAAATAGTAAAAAATAAATCAAAATCAAACAAAAATCAACAAAATAAGGAAAACATCACACCTTTGACTTCCGCGGATGCCGAAATGAGATATGTCGGTCTTGAGCCGTCCAAATATAAAACAATTAGACGTAAACTACAATTTCACAATGTACTTGTGGAAGAAATTAAGGCTGTTGATACCTGCTTTACCAAAAACATAGCAAATAGGAAGGTAACAAAAAATACAAAATGAAATCTATTACAGAAATACAAGAAGAAATTGAAACAGCAGTTTTACCCTTTTTAAACCCAGGGGACAACTCGTCTGTAATGCCAGGGAAAGCAGATTATAAAACTGTTAGCGGTCAGCAAAAACAAAAACACATTTTATCAGATCACATGAACAATCTCTTTCTCAAGTTTAGGTCAGATAATTTGAATATCAAACTTTTTTATTCAAGATTTTGTAAATATCGTCCGATAAATTTCTCATTAGTTACATATGCTACCCGTAACACATGCTTGTGTAACAAGCACCAAAACATGGCGCTAAAATTACGCTGTCTTCATAAAATCGGTATTGTGAAAGATGATACAGACCACTTTGACGTAGACGCTTTATTCACGACTGACAGTGGTCCATTTCAATATGATGAATGGTCGCGGGTAAATACAGAGCCAGTTTCATAAAACTTTTCAAGTTTGTTTAGTTTAAAGAACATGTCAATAGAGTCAGAAACCAGTACTATGCATTACAATATCGTAAGGCTAATCTTCCTCGGAATCATATGATTGTGTAGATGGATTTTGCCGAAAACTTCAATTGCAAGACAGCTGATGAGGTGAAGTCGTCTTATTTCAACAAATGCTATGTAATCTTGCAACCTGTGGTAGTTCATAACAAAGTAAATGACACATTGCATCATCAAAGTTTTACGTTTATTTCCAATGACTTAAGCCATTACGCAACTTTCATTTTTTCTGTAATCAGGAGGAACGGCAGCTCCATCTACTTAGAAACACATCGTGTTACTGTATGAGTTGCTTATCTTATGAGTTCTGTGCTGGTTGGACAAATGTATAATCAAGAATATGCTGGTCAGAAAAAATGTGCATGTTACTTATGAATCTGATTGTTTAGTATATACAATGGAACTAAAACAAGCAGATGCTGTCATAGTTTAACTGATGTTTGCTTATTTATCAATCATATATATATATAAGATCAAAATTAAAATTTTATTTCTCTTCTGTTAGCTGTATTTTTAATTGTTGATAAACTTAAACATACAATATTTAGAGTTTCCAATATAAAACAAAGAAATGTTGAATAAATGCCTTTTATATTACTGATAACATATGCCATAGACGTTGGGAATTATAGACCACCTTACAGCATTCAACAATGAGCAAAAATCATCCCCACCGTCTTAATCCATCTTCCTAACTCATTAACTTAAACATGTTAAAAGTTTGTGGTGAAGAAAGTGAAAAGATTACTGTTATACAATAAGTATGCAGACATAAGTAAATAAATCTTTTTTTATCACAGGACAAAAACGCACGTTTATGTAAATTTATAAAGTTTGAAGTAATAAAACACCTAAAAGAGAAATGATTTCAAAAGTTTATGCATAATTTCTTTTAATTTATAAATCATACTATCAGATAACGACGTCAACAAAAAAAATAAAGACGTCATTTTTTTACAACGATCAATGGTAGAACATTACATGCTAAAATCTATATGGTGGATATGATGCTCTGTGTGATTTGTTTAGACATTTTGATGCATTTATTTTCTTTCATTTTTGAGCCGGTACTCGGGCGTTTTACCGGAGAAGCAGTTTGAACGCGATATTTGTGCATTGTATTGTCAACGTCGTAAGTCTTGAGGTATGATAAAGTTCAAACACTTTTGTTTCAATAAAGAAAAGTGTATATTTCAATGCAAAAATTACATTTTAAAGAGTGGATTCCTCCTAGATTTGCGTAAAAATCATGCATTTGGCCACAAAAATTTATCATCTGAACACATAATTTCTAAAAGAAAACAAACTGGGTGAAGATCTTTATATATTTTGTTTTAATTTCTTCAGTAGTAGTGAACTTAAGTACTTAAATTTCAATAAATTCTTGACAATGCCAGTGGCGCAGGGGTACGATGAGCTATTCCAAGGCGCTAAGATTGAGTGTTCGAATCTCACTGCAGGTGTTGGAAAAAATAATTTCCTATTTCAAATGTAACTTAACTTTACTTTACTTTCAATTTCAAAAAGAAAAGCTTCAGAATGTTTTTAAAAGAATGTGTGTGCCAAATTGATCCCCCCTTTTTTTACCCCTTTGCTCCATCGGGCTCTGTCTAGGGTGTACCTAATCAAGCTGGCATTGGAAATTCAATGAA
Organism: Mytilus edulis; assembly: GCF_963676685.1. Classification (NCBI taxonomy): domain Eukaryota; kingdom Metazoa; phylum Mollusca; class Bivalvia; order Mytilida; family Mytilidae; genus Mytilus; species Mytilus edulis. Next base: position 64,688,812 of record NC_092355.1, on the reverse strand, counting down.
TTTTCCCTTGTAAAAACAAGATTGAGGTTGCTGATTGATTGAAAACGAATTAGACAAAAACTAAAGTCCAGGTTTGAAATGGGACAAAAAGAGCGCTAAATCAGTTATTTTGAATGTAATGGACATCTATATTTCAAGGCCTATAGCACGTTATGCGTCTTTTTATACCAATATGATAACTTATATGTCTTCAACAGACTCGAGGCATTGTGTTTCCACCAAAACCCGACCCTATTAGCGCAACAATATGTCTCTGCACGACTTTTTGCCCAAGGATTTCGTATTTTTTCACTTTTTTCTCAAACAGTCATATTCGACTAGCCGAACAAATAGTCAAAAAATACAGACTATGTTATGCATCAATATATTGAACAGGGTTGGCAAAAACAAGTATTGCGCAGCCTAAGGGAAATACTAAGAAAACCAGGATTTTAGTGATAAATACTGACTAATATTAAATATTATTATGAAGAGGAATCAGTGACTATTTAGAAACGCACTGATAAATATAAAATTTCTTATATACATAAAAAAAGAAGATGTGGTATGATTGCCAATGAGACAACTGTCTACAAGAGAATAAAATGACACGGACATTAACAACTATAGTTTAACGTACGGCCTTCAATATTGAGCTAAGCCCATATCGCAAAGTCAGTTATAAAAGGCCCCGATATGACAATGTAGAACAATACTTAATTTCGTCGTGATGTCACTACCGGTTGGTTACCGAATCCGCCATCTTTGAGGCGTGAAGCCATACCACAGACACCAGTATAAGTAATGGGGCATCATAGGTAAGATATCTATATGAAAAAGGTTAATTAGCATGTGTGAGATTAGTTTTAATATTAATCAGGTGTTATAATGTCGTACAATTATCAAGAGAGTTTAAATGGTGAAGTCATTAAGTCGCTATCAGTACAAATTGAATCTGATTAGTTGTATAGAGTGTCCTTACAAGTTACCCGCTGGCGTTTGGCATAATAATCCCTGTATAGGGCCAGATGTTGAATGGGGTGATGTGTATTCATACCTTATTGACAGCCCAGGTATTTGCATTCAATAATTAAAACTGATTTTGCTTTTCTGTCGCTTTTTTTTCTTTAGTCTTTAGCATAATATAAACATAGTTACTAAACATTATAAATGTTTATATTTTATTTTATCTACCAAAACATTAAATTATTTTTTTTTCATTGAAGAAAAATCATTTAAGTCAAGAAATAAAGAATTGAGATTTAAAAATAAATGAAAAAATATTGTCAAAATTATTTTTTATTTCTTTTGCTTCCGTGAATTTTGATAAGATTACACCAAGATCATATACTTAAGCAATTTTTTTTTCTTAAATCAGTTTTACATATAATTATTGATATACAATTTTCCTGAACTTCTAAAATATGTCTTCTTAATTTATTCAATGTTGTAATAGACAGAATTATTTGAATTTTATAAGACACTTGTCAAGCGTGAATTGAAAAAAAAATGTTTTGGTGTGGGAAATTAAAATAAATATTTTACTTGAATAACTTGTCTGTCAAATTTATCTCAAGAGAGAAAAAATAACAACCATTAATCTAAATCATACTTAAGATGATTTTTTTCTTTCATAAAATTAAACTATAAATTGCCAAATATGTAGTGAAAGTGATTTTTGAAATAGAAAAACAAACAAATTTCAATACAATATTTCAATATTTACGGACCTTCAAATAAATGGTTGATTTGCTATTTTATGTTTCACTTAGTTAGTTCTTATTATCATGGATAATTTATGTATTTATAATGACTCTTTATTTAAGTGTACAAAAATGTACTTTTATGATTATGATAACTCTTTATTAGATCAAGTTTAAATAATAATAGGGGAGGGGCATCTGGTGTCTGTTAAAATTTCCTAACAGGTAATTGATGAAGTTATTTTAACATTACAGGCATATCCCCTGTTGTTCTGTTTTGTTTATTAATCTGTTTTTGTCTTGAATTTACCTTTCAATGTGAAATAAATTTTACAATACAGACATCCTGTGTAAATCAGTCACCTGCGTTGTTGATTAAATCTAATTCGGTAATTGGCAAAATTCTGTATATTGGTTTAGTAATAAAAAAAATATTGATTTGATTGATTTAAAAAAAAAGTATACGACAATAAAATAGACAAACTTTTGCCCCTGCATATTTATAAATGGACAGACTGAAACAATTTTAGACTTGCTATAGATAGAATTTTGGAATAGGAAACTGTTAATTACAAGTGGCTTTCACCAAAAAAATCTGAAAGAGTAATAGTTCTCGCAGGTCATACATATCTCAGTTAACTGTTCAATTTTAATCTCAAGACTTTTGGTGAAAATAGTCACTACTTTCAATTGTATCACCAGAAACGTAGTGTTAATACTAGTTATTGATTCAACTTTACGCACTCTTAAACGAACACAATACTTATAAAGTTTTTGTAATTACAGGTGTGTACAAAAGGGAAAGCATGAAAGCCTTCACAAGCCTAGAAGAACACAATTTCTTTATTTATGGATGGCTTCAAACAGTATTTCACTACTTAACAGAAAACGGTGCCCCAGATATCCTGAAAGCTGATGTTAAACCATCACAGAGAGTTAATGAAGATCCACATCACCCATGTGTTGCAGTTAGTACTAGTGGAACTGTTGTTGCAGCCCACTGTGACTGCATGGCTGGAAAAGCATTTACTTATGCCATTTTAACTGGCTTTATTCTTTCCATATAGCTTATTGCACATTTATTTGAAAATCAAATACATAATTAATGATGTTGATGGGTTCATAAATACATACAGGTATCAGTCCAGCGAGAAATATTTCGTCTTTGCAATTTACAAGAATCAAGACATCAATCTATTATTTTAACATTAACAATAATATTCATATCAATTTATTATTGTCTGCATTTGTAGACTCTATTTTCCATCTACCTTTCAGGTATACATGTGCAATTATAAAGAAATGAACTGAAAAATAATTATAAATTTGAAAAACAATATAGATCATCAGTTTTTTTAATAATTTCAATAAATATTAATTTCAATGTTTCTTTTATTAGGTTATCAGAGGTATGTTCCCATGTTACAGCACTCCTGTTTAAAATTGAAGCAGCAGGCTGACTTGGTTACATGGAATACTGATTTTGTTAAGAAGGTTTTACCAGACCCCATTTCCAAAACCTTCTTAAAGTTTTACAAAGCAAATACTGTTTTGAAAGCTAAGTCTCGTAAAAGAAAACGTACCCGGAAATTGACACCAGCAAATGATAATCAAAAGCAGCAACTATTAGACTCACTAAAAGGATGTACAACTAAACCAATTGTTCTAAGCACATTTAATGGGTATTCAACTGACATTCATTGGACAACACCAATAGTTAATATCCCCAACATTCCAGCAGCACTCAAAGACTTATATCATCCTGATAATATTAAGCTTAGCATAGAGGAATTATATGATAAATGCAAAGGTATTTCTGACTCTATGGCAATATCATATGAAGTGTCAAGGTATATATGTGACTAAACAAAGCCTAGAGCAGCTCTATGACATGGTATGACCATCGTGTAGGCCGAATTACATCATCAAGAGTGCACAATGTATTAGATAAAACCCTTGAAAATCCCTCAACATCTCTGTTGAAGAAAATTTGTGACCCAGCACCAAAAGCATGTACCAGCAGTTATTTGGGGACGTGAACACGAAGAAAGTGCCCTTAAAGAAAATCAACAAGTAATGTGTCATAACCATCAAAACTTGTGTGTAAAGAAAGCAGGTTTTTTGATTGATTTAAATTATCCATTTATTGGTGTCAGTGCAGATAGAATAGCAACATGTGACTGCCATGGAAGTAGTGTAGTGGAAGTGAAATGTTCATACAATTATAGACTAAGTCTACTTCCTGAATTTCTTGCAGATCTCAATACCTGTCTTACAAAAGACCATGAACTGAAAAAAACTCATCAGTATTATAGCCAGGTTAAACTGCAAATGTATGTGCACAACATCAACACATCTTTTTTGTGGTATGGGGTGAAAAATTCACTGTTGTCAGCAATGTAACCAAAGACAATAAATTCATCAGAACAATGCCTAAAGAAATCACACATTTTTGTTATTAATGGAATTACACCTGTACTTCTTACCAGAAAGATTTCATCACCAACAGAATAGCCTACATCAAATGATTAATTATTTTGTATATGTCAGACGCATGAAGATGGCAACATGATAGGTTGTAATAACCAGAACTGTTAAATAAGTGGTTTCATCTGGATTGCATTAAGATGAAAAGAGTGCCAAAATTACCTGGTACTGCTCCTATTGTAAAAAAACAGTAGGAACCTACATGTATTTATATACATATATATGTAAAATTTATGTTATTACAAATAGATGATGCACATAGTTCCAAACTATTTTCTTGTTTTAAAATCTTATTTTTTGTTGTTGTTCTATATAACTTTACATTGTAAACGTTATACAGACTGTGATATTGTAGACTTTTCTTTTATTGTCCTAAGCATGCATGAAATATTTACCACTGGACATTAAGTAGCCAGCAATCAAAAAAATATTTTGTCGAATTAATTTCTAATTTATGTAGATTTTGATCAGATAAGATGTAGGTATAATGTGAAAAATGCAAAATCAACATATTGATCAGATAAGATAATTACATAATTGTGTTTTAATTGTACTAACAAATATATTACATTAAAACATCTTCAGTTCAGAGTAAAATATTTCAGTTTTCTGAATATACAATTCAATCACCAAGATTAGTTAGGGATACACACACTCTAACAATTTTGTCAATTGACGTAAGATTCTTTAACTTCATCATTCAAAGATTTCACTAAAACAATATTCAAAGTCCCTTTCAAAATGGTTATAACGTTTCTTCATTACTCCAATACAGCCCTTGGATGGTGTTAACTTCCCAAAAAACCGTGTATGGTGTAATGGTGTATGGCATATGGTGCAATGGTGTAAGGTGTATGGTGCTATGGTGTATGGTTTAAGGGGAATGGTGTAATGGTGTATGAGGAATGGTGTGATTGTGTAATGTTCGATCGGGAATAGTGTGAGTGAACGGTGTACAACAATTCATTTGTTGAAAAGAAGTTCTTTTTATTTTAATTTTTCGGATTGTAAACATAAACAATAATAATAATCTTAATATTTGAAATCTAATTGCGTTATGGGTAATTTCGGATCGTGTAGATAGAATGGGAAATGGTGTATGGTGTAATGTGTAACGTGTATGGTGCAAAGGTGTAACGTGTATAGTGTAGTGGTACAAGGTGTATGATGTAATGGTGTATGGTGTATGGTGTAATAGTGTATGGTGTTAGTGGGAAGTTTACAACATCAAAGGACTGTAACTCTTTCAATATGAATTCTTACATTTGATATCTTTCGTGAGGTTTCAACATCTTTGGGAGTGATAATAACAGATAACAGTAACTTAAATCTTAAAATCAGTACGGTCCAGGACCAATACATTAGATCTTACTAGATAACTGGTTGTATGGACCTAGCTAGGCCTTTACAGAGACTTACATATATATACTTATATAAATATTCCTTTAACAAAAACAGGAACTAGTAATTTTGTTCGGTTTTAAGTTTTCAGTTTTGAACGTACATGGATCTTTTGTACAAATTACACTTTTTACATCTTTTGGTACAAATCGTATTGGTTTCATTGGGGAGGGGGGTCTCATCCTAGACCCCGCTTACTGTTTAGCTAGAATCCCGTATCAAGCTTTTCGTTGCCATAATAGTAATTTCCCGTGTCCCGCCGGAATTTGTTTCTAGTTTTTTCGTTTAATTATTCGACTTTCACATGTCACGCTTTAAAGAAATCGACCAATCCAGGTATCCCTAGTTATATGTTTTCCTTTTGTGTGATATTAATAATTGCTTAAATTTGCATATTTCGTATGTATGGGGATACTGATCTGTGTACCCCCTGTGTAGATGTATATTATATTTGAATAACAAAAATGAAAACATATGGCCAAGGATATATCTGATGAGGATCATATTTAAAACAAAAATCAAGGGAATTCGATGGATAATTTTTTGGGCTTTTCTCTTTTTTTTATTTTTAAGAAAATGAAGGCAGTGACACATTATATTTATTTGATATATAGAGCACTTTTTCCTGAAAAGCAATTTTAATATAAAAAAAACATTGAAGCACAAATGTTTACAAAGTCAAAACATAAATTATAATTAGTTAGAAAAATGTGTACAAAGTCAAAATACAAACTTTAATTTGCATGATTTATACACATGTTTTGTACAAATTAAAACTTGTACAATAATTATTCATCTAAAGACATTTTCACAGACAATGGAATTTATTACAAAGAATAATAATAATGTTTACTGGAATGGTCCTTTACCATATGTTTATAAGATGTATGTTACTGGAATCCTTCTTCCAATACGTGACCTTCATATCACCAGTGGAAAGATCTCAACAGTTATCAGAAGATGTGGTATGAGTGCCAATCAGACAACTCTCCCTCTAAGTCACAATGTTCAATTATCTTCAATTTCTACTTAAGATTCACAGGCACTTGTCTTAGAATTGTTTTTCTTATATACATGTACCTTAAGGTATATGGGAACAAAAATTCTGAGACAAGTGCCTGTGTTAAGATTTGCTGTCAAAATGCTAAAATTCAAATTATCAATAACAGTTAACAGCAAATACAATCTCACAATAACAGATAACAATAAAAATAATATTCCTATAACAGCTAACTAGGAACAAGACAATAACAGCTAACAGCAAATAGATTTTCAGAATAACAGATAAAAAAAATTTAAATTATCCCATAACAGCATAACAGCTAAACCCATTGCCCTCCTCTTGGATGCAACGATGTATCTTCTTCACATGATTATTACCTTAGTTTTTTTAATAAATAAATACTAATATATATAAACAGAGGATGAGAGAAAGTCTAGATAAAAGCCAAAATGCATTCTTTCGATGTCGTCGGATCTTTATGAATAAAACAACACTGAACACAATAATTCTAAACAGAATCGACAGAGTTTTAAACACGGTCCGCCATTAATCTCAGTAAAACAGTATTGTTTATGTCATTATACTACATGCTCATATAAATGATTGCTTGGCACCTTTTGTTGGTTGTAACTTGAAGACAACTGTGGTTCCATACGGAATCTTAAAAATCCATGCACACTTTGTAAAGAGACTACATTTAATAGATGTTTACTATTCATGTCAAATATCATAACTGGACTACAAGACAACACGTGCAAGATTGCAACTGTGGATTGCTGATATACTTATATTGCACACGGTTAAAATAAACAGCTTTTATTACAATGCAGAATGTCTGATAGCAAAAGTATTCTTTTAAATAAAAATAATCGCTCGCCTTCACTTTTCAAGCTTCGTTTCAAAAATTTGTAAAATTGATTTTTTTTGTATTAAAAATTTCAAATCGTTCGCTCGCTCGCCCCAAATGTTGAAGTCGAACAATTTCATAGAACAAGAAATTGAATTGGTGTGACCTTATCTATAATTTATAGACATTTGATTTTTTTTTTATGAAATAGTGATCGTAACAAACTCATAAATATGATTTACTTGTGGCCAATCCATTAATTACTTGTGAGTAAATGAATTATTTTTTAATATATACAGACAAGAAATCCAGAATTTGTTGTTAACGCTAATACGGTCACCGTGCAGACATGATACTTATTAATACGAGCATGTCTGATTTATATATTTGCAATTTTCTATATATCAATTAAAGAAATTTCATGTCTTCTATTGTCCTATAGTCAGATTTTGATTCGTTCATTCAACGGAAAGCCACAACGTAATGTGTATAAATGAAATTCATAAGTTTGTTGATGCCGTATGCACAGGCAATAATATAATTAAGGTATGTAGGAATTTGTTTTCTAAGACAAGAACCTGTTAAGGTATATAGGATTTTTTTTTCTGAGACAAGTGCCTGTGGCCGTATAGACAGTTTTACTTCGATAATAGGAAGTGAGTGAGACATAAATAGTACTTTTGGATCTGTAAAGTAGAACAAGAAGATAAGGAAGTGGTACATATATACTTAATCAGTTTATTAACGATGGAAAATTGATGCCTTTTTTGTAACATTTAATATGTTAATTGACCTTTAAAGAATTATGATCAAACGCATCACACAGTGCGCAAAACACATCACACAGTGCGCAAAATACATCACAATTGGTGCACAACATGCGTCCTGCCTGTGTTTCATTTAATAGATGGGTGGTATGGAACAGTCCAATTTAATTGATTATTAACACACCATATGTAGTTTTTCATTCTGTGGTTAAAGTTTTAGAAATTTTCATATCTTTCTTACTATCTAGGTTTCTTCCAAACTACGACAGAAGCTTGTTTATGATCATAAGATAGTATCCAGAAGTAAATTTTGTGGAAAAAAAATGATTTTGCTGTGTTTAACTTATAGACTTAGTTTTTCTGTCAGTTAACATTACATTCACTATGTGGTTAAAAATTCAAAATTTAAATGATTTTCTTTAATTATCCTGGATTTACCAAACTTGGACAAACGCTATTTTTCTCTATTTTGAAGCGTTTCATGTTTTCATGTCGTATTTTTTTTTATTAAACAGTCGACTCTAGTGGAATATAAGGTACTGTTTTTTCTCATTTTTAAAGGCCGTATTGATAATATTGATTATGTTTTGTTGTTGATAGTTGTCTCCTTGATAGCCATACCACATATCCTTATCTTTATATATAATGTAACTTGATGTCAGATATTTCGGTTCTACTTCTTTTATTATCATTCAAATAAATTGTTATTTTCTCAATTATATGTGTATATATTTGTCTCTTCATTGTTCTTGTCTTATAAAGTTTAATAAATATTTAACAGCCAGTGACAACTCTACAGCAGATCTATCATTGTTGGGTCGGTGTTTAGACGAGTTGTATATACATAATGTTCACAGTCATGTATCACCATCACTGCCGATGGATAAATGTGTTGTCACTGGCTCAGACCTACTATAAGTATAATTAATTTCTGTGACTGTATCTTACATTAATTTGTAGGATTCTTTACCATAGATAATTTAGCTGATCTGTAAACATAACATCTCCATGCCTAATATATCACGTACTGTAGTACGACGCTAGATTAAAACTGACGTGGAAAGGTAACACCCGACCTCCGAAAGCTTCATTTCTATGAAGCCCAGGTGGTCGTGTGGTCTAGCGGGACGTCTACAGTGCAGGCGTTTTAGTGTCACGATATCTCAGTAGCATGGGTTCGAGTCCCGGCGAGGGAAGAACAATAGATATGCGAACGCAAATTTACAGATCTTACATTGTTGGGTTGATATTTAGACGAGTTGAATATGTATTTATATAATTTAATTTAGAATGTAACGCGTCTTCTGATTAGTTGACGTTATTTTGTTATGAGCCCATAGACATAATTTAGTCATGTGACCGTGACGTCATCAACGTTTTTTCATGGTTTTCTACGGTTTAAAATGGAATTTAAAATTAAATTATTAATATAAGAAATGACTGTAATATTTTTTCTGTCTATTCGAAATAACATAAAAAATGTGGTGCACACTGCTAAATAACCCGCTACGCGCGTTATTCAGTGTGCACCATTTTTTATGTTATTTCTTCATAGACAGAAAAAATATTACAGTCATTCCTTAAATAAACAAATATGATGTACTTTAAAAATGTATCCCATTGTGGCTTACATGGCTCAAATAGAATAAAGGAATAAAATGAAGTTTAAATTGTCCATCATCATAAAAATTGTTATAGAAAATAGAAAATCCTGAAACGGACCTTTAATTTTAAATAAAAGGGTCTACCTACTATCTATTTACAGGGGAATTTCTGAAAATTCTGAAATCTGAAATGATGAATGTTAACCTTTGTATGCCCCGCTGAAGCAGACGTGGCATTAAGTGTTACCCTTTCTATCTGTTTGTACGTTCGTCCGTCCGTACTTCCCAAAAGTTGGTATCCGTTCTCTTATTTTAGTTTGCCTTTCCCAAATGTTGTTTAACTTGCATACCATTCTTATTGCCACATAATACAGAGCAATTTGAAAATTGGGTGGCGTCACCTTTAGCGTTTTGGAGTTATATGCCTTTATAAACATAACAATAATTGCATTTTTAAAATTCTTTGATATGTCCCTTTAGAATTTTATAAATATGATATGCAAGCGGTGGGGGGTGGGGCGGGGGGGGGGGCATCATCTGTGTTCCACGGACACATTCCCCATTTATATATTTGTTTGCCTATTATCTTGAAAACAATAAAAGAGAAAGAGAAACATTTAATTTAATAGATTATCAGCAGCACTAGATCTTCTTCGTCATAATCGTCAGCTGATTTTTACTTTATTTTTTTTGCCTAATATCAAAAATACCATATTATAGCAGAAAAAAAACTAGAAATTCAAAAATTATCAACAAGACACGATTACAAATAATTTAACATGGTTAAGGTAGATCATAAGTATAGACTTTTGAGACATAATTTTCTCATAATTTGCTAAAATAAAGATTTTACTATGCTTTTTTTTAAAATATAATAAAAAGGATGGGTTGCCGTGCTATTTTACAATCATTTATATCAATGACCTTTGACCTTTGAACAAATTTACGGTTATTTAATTGCCAATGGTTTGCACATCATAGTCATTCAATAATAATTACTTTTTGTGGATTATTTTTTAAAAAAAATGGCTACACTTTAGAGGTAAAAAGGCAAAAATGACACATTTTTGTTTCCATAGCAACCATCCTAGAACTCAATTTCCCAAACATTTTGTCATAATTTTTTTATAAGAAACATTGATACTTTTCATTCATAACCACAGGTTAAATGGAGGTGGATGCAAAAATGTCTATTTTGTTCATACAAAATGTGTAAAATTTGTCTTCTTAACTATATTGAAAAAATGACCTCTGCTTCTGCGTTTTTGACAATATTCAGCCAAATTATTTTTTATATATAACATTGCTATTTTATTTGTTAAGTTTTATGTTTCTAAAAAATATTTTCAAATATCATTAAATAAAACCTAGTTTTGATTACGAATAACTGTGAAGAAGTGTTTTTTTTTCGGTGATAAATCCTATAAATTTGCGGGAGATCTCATTCACTTGGTTGTCATGGCAACAATGACCTAGCAACTTTTGGGTGGGCATTTTTCAAACTTTTTTACTTGATCAAATGTTTTGGCTAAGTTTTATGAAAATCGGCGACTATGCTTGCCGGCCCCCCTATATAAAATGGTTGGTGGTTACAGAAAATTGCTCTTAAGGTGGTATGGGAGTCTAAAATAAAAATGATAGAATTTGTTCATACTTTGCCAAAACGTAGTAATCATTGATATATCTTGAAAAATATAATAAAAATGATAGGTCACCGCGCATTTTTTCAAGCTACAGGACGTGACAAAATGACACATTTTGTATGGATTATACAGGGAAAAACACCATTTTGTTATTAGAAACTAAACAAAATGATAGAATTGTTAAATACATAAGGAAAAGATAGCTTTCAGACAATGCTTTGAGAGTATCAAAAGAAAAGATAGGGTCACCGTACGTTTTTTCCGGCTAAAATACAAAATAGGAAAATTCCATGTAGAATCCTTCAGAAAATGCACTGTTTAAGATTTACTTCCCCTTAAAATGCCAATTTAAAAAAAAATAAAAACCACCAAAAATAATCAACATTTGCAGAGAGAGATATTTAATAATTATAAGTTATATTCTTATAAATTGGTTCTTTTAAATGAACAATCAATTTAAAAACTTCATTCCTGCATCAAATTTTGCTAACTTGATAGAAAATCTGGACCTTTGGTTCTCTGTTTTTTACAATCCAAGATGGAGGAAGACACTCATACCACCTTAATTGTTTGCTGTTTAGTATTAAATTTATATTAAGATCCATTTTGTGACATCTTGTACTCAATTTTATTTGGCAATCGCCAATGGCAGTCAGCAGGGTTAAAGAACATCAGTTGTTCGACCTGTTAGTCAAATGCGTTTTATTTAAATATACTTCTTCACTTTTTGGTCTTTTGGAAAATGTTGTTTGTGCTGTATTTATACCCTTCTACAACGAAATTTGTTTTACATGCACACGTATAAAAATTGCGGTTTTTATCCAACGCAATCATAGGTTTAAACGTAGTTTTGAATTTATACTCGGATAAAAAGTGTAACTACACTACCGTTGTCAAATCTGAAATATTTACAAATTTAGACCGCTCAGTGCTGTTTATTTGGAATTCTTATTGACGCAATTTTTCTTATAACATCATAATTGTCGACACCGTTAAAGCTCTAGAATTGTGCTGGTTCATATCGCACATTATTATTTTTCTTTAAAGCATATATTTGAACTCTCTGATGTAAGTAGTCATATAACCTATGTCATGTTTAACAATTTTTTAGAATTGTGCAAGCGTCTTACCTGATGATCGGTTTGACTTTTTTATAGTATAAATTTCAAGATTGTAACAGCTTAATCTAAGTAGACTGATATTTGATTCATTCAACATCACAATCATATATACCGATGAAGGATATCTATTATCCGAAATATTTATAAATAACTACATTTATAGTTACCTTGTTTTGTATTTGGAGTTGTTGTGTACACTTTTTTAGGCGTTTTAATATAATTTATTTATTGTGTACAGTACATGTATCGTTACTCGTAAGCCCTCGTGGGGAAAATCGTTGACTACTATTCAGACGTTATATATATATACATATATACGTTATATATATATATATATATAATAAAAACTATAACACAAATTCCGTTACGTTTCGGCCATTACGGCCTTCTTCATTGGAATAAATTACAACATTCGTTGTATACATACATTTGTATATATATAATAAACAAAAATTAAATTCGCAAACTACATTTCACATCAAATAATAACAGTTCGTTAAAATATTGTCACTAGCGCTTTCATGCCTTCTGACAATCTTCAGACGACGTTTTAACAATGTCCTTGACGACACTGCCGTTGGTAACGTTTATTACGTTTCAATAACGGTAAGGGGAGATAAATCAAACGTGTTTACGTAGATCCGTTTAATTTTGGCTGAAAGTCCTTTATAAAGTGTGCTTCCTTTGCCAGTCTTTTATATTTCTTCGATTCGTTCATTTTATAGAACGGATATACGGTAAATTTTCCACTACTGCACGTTTCGAAATGTTCGCTCACATCTTGCATGTGGATGGATCTCGTATCTGTTGTCTGTGAACACGGACTCTTTGACAAATTGAATTACCAGTCTGTCCGATGTACCATATATATATATATATACAAAAATTTGCGAAAGCAAATTTACAGATCTAACATTGTTGGGTTGATGTTTAGACGAGTTGTATATACATTATGTACACAGCCATTTATCACCATCATTGATGGCGATCCGATGGATACATCTGTTGTAGGGTTGTCACTGACTCAGACGTACTTATGAATATAATTATTTTCTGTGACTGTATCTTACATTAATTTGTAGGATCCTTTACTATAGATAATTTAGCTGATCTGTATCAATAACATCTTCATGCCTTATATATCATGTACTGTAGTACGCCGCTAGATTAAAACTGACGTGGAAAGGTAACACATGCCCACCGAAAGCTCTTATTTTTGAGAGCCCAGGTGGTCGTGTGGTCTAGCGGGACGGCTGCAGGGCAGGCGATTTGGTGTCACGATATCACAGTAGCATGGGTTCGAATCCCGGCGAGGGAAGAACCAAAAATTTGCGAAAGCAAATTTACAGATCTAACATTGTTGGGTTGATGTTTAGACGAGTTGTATATATATATATATATATACAACTCGTCTAAACATCATATATATATATATATCAGTCTAAAGATATAAGATGTTATAATACGAAAAAGTTGTTATTAAATCGTGTAGACAAATATTTCGGCTCAACAAATGGCCTTCTTCAAGTGTCACAAGTTTTTATCTTTAGACTAATACAATGTTTTCCTTATCTGCCTATTCTAGACGATCCGGTACATAGTAAATTTGCTGGTTGGTCGTTTTTATAGACTTTTATATATGATACATTTTAATTACAAAAAATGTACAATACAAATGCTTCAATGAAAAACGTATATTATTTTGAATAATTAAACATAAAATTATTGTTTGACTTTTTATTTCTGTTGGTCTATTTTGAAGAGATGAGGGAATATATATATTCCCTCATCTCTTCAAAATAGACCGAAGAGATGAGGGAATATATATATTCCCTCATCTCTTCAAAATAGACCAACAGAAGTATAAAATGTATCATCCGCAAGAAGGGGCGTAACTCCTCATATCAGTCTGACACACTAAAAGGATCTTAACCCGATCTAAAAGTTTTGAACGTTACTTTTTATGTTTGCTCTGAATTTGTCTGAAACTGTCTTAACATATCTTGTTTAACAGGCATATACTTCTGTCTTATTTATTTTGATTGAAGAAACTAAACACGACATATCTCAACAGCGTCTTAAAATCTGAAAAGTCGTCATGATTTTTTCCTAGCGGTAAATTCAGTCGATTCAGATATGATAAGACCAAAATGACCGTTTCAGACTTTAAAATTGCTACTAGTGATTGTTACTCTTGATAAGGCATTTTATTGAGAACTAGATGGAAACGGTGGGTCATTGATTTTTGAATTTATTCAGTTTGATGACTTATTTGCAAGTATCTCTTATGAAATGTATATGTTGCACACAAATGTAAAGTATTAGCATATTAATATAAAGAAAAGGAACCCCTCGTATATGCTATAACCAACAAACTTTAATAGTGCAATGCAAACAATTGAGTGCATTTGCATACATGCTGGTTATCGAGATTGTGCAAACTAAGTTGTTACCGAACAAGTTCCGGATATTCATGTGTATACCATTTATAGAAGGGAAACATTTTATAAAGAAAAACAAACTTCTCAAAAAATATATGTTTTAGATATCAATTGCTATGATGACTTGAAAATGACAAAAAGCAGTTTCTTAGGAGATAGGTAAGTGTTTTTTTTTTATGTCTCAAATTATATGTCTTCGTTTTGCTCAATTATTGTTATTCAATAATCTACATATATCTATATATATTTAGTATCGCTCGTTGAATTTATTTTAAAAAAAACAACATAAGTTTAAGTTCTGATGATACGCAAGTGAATATATATTCCAAAGTTTTTATTTCTAAATACCAATACCAAATTGATACAGGTGTATCAGATATGCTCACGACGACAAGTTCCAAAGATTTAAAATGCTACATACTTTTAACTTCTGTGTAATTCATATAAGTAACGTCGATAAAATTATCATAGATTCTGCTAGCTGTAACTTAGGAAGTAGAAATTATATACAAAACTATGCGACATTAAAATGTGTATGCGTTTTATTTTATAGGTATAATATATCACGGAAAATTAAGATCGTTGAGTTAAACAACTACAAATACAACATAAACAATGTTCCTACAAGTAAGTTCAAACCTGATTAAAAAAATATTAATCTAAAATAATAAAGTAATTCTAAGACAATATAATCGATATCTATTGCGTAGCATTGTGTAAATCTTCATAGTTACTTAATTAAAAGACAACAGATACAATAACAAAAGAAAACATACCCAGCTATGCATGCATAATGCAAATCTTAACTCAATCAAATGACACAATTGGGAAGAGGACAAAATCGGAAAAAAATACAGATAAGTAGAATATACTGATATCTAAGATTTTAAGACCGCAAAGACATATCGCTGATTAATTGAGACCAAAACACATCGCATCGGCCATTCAATTCGTGGTGGTGAATGTAAAACTTATGAAATGTTAATTGTTCTTTTTCTTTACTCCCTTGGGGCAGTTTTTGAATAAGGCCCTTGTTTACGAAGTCCGCATAGTGTTAACATTCATGAGCAAGACGTATGAGTTGAGATAAAAAAAAATCCCATACGACGGAGCAGATGTAACTGCTGAGATATGTGAAATTGGCAATTGGAAAATCATCTCGTTTGTCATAGATTCTAGCTTGAAATTTCAAGTGAAAAAACAAGTTAAGTCGCAGACCTTTTACTTTCGATAGTATCATTCAAGTTCACTGGATTGTATGTAATCACTAATTGTTGTGTAAGTTATTGATAGACAGGACATCAATATATCTGAAAAAGAAATTGGAGAACTTGGCAATACGATTGCTTTTTTGTCTTTGAAAGGTATTTGTGTAAATTCATATTCAAATGACTACAAAAACAAATCGTCCAGTAATGATACACAATAATTCCTATTTGAATACCGATTGTGTGCTGATATAGAAATCCACCAAACCAAACAAATATGTGGTCGATCAAAAATACCAGCACTTTGTTAATATCATTTTCGTTGTACTTGCTGTTGGAAACAGAGTCATTCTTCACAAAGTAAGATTTTTCAAACAGACGGAAGAACTGAAAATAATTAGAAGAATCTTAAATATTTTCAACGGATAGATCAAATGAAGAATATAGTAAGCATATTGATATATCAACCAAAGGGATCGACCAGAATATGTGGAACATCCTCAAAATGAATTAAATTATGTAAATGTTAAATCGTTAATTGATATGCGTTTGAGTTTTTTTTTTTTTTTAGAATTGCCGTCATCAAAAATTTTGCTACATAGAACACACAAACTGAACAAAACATTCAATTGATCAGAATTTATGTTTCATACTATCAGTTAGAGTTACCGTCTTTGGTAGTAAAATTATACATAATTAAAAAATGGACAATAACAATGCCGTGAAATACAAAACACTTTCATTACCTGTTTTTGGTATTTTTGCAGCTGAATATCGCATCGAAGCAGCTAAATGGGTTATGATATTATCATTTGCATACTGTGAGTACTTTAAAATATAGTTTGGCAGAAGTATGTGCAAATTGTATTCAAAGTTCCACACCAAAGAAGGAATCTTGCATTGAATAATACAAACAACGCTGACAAGGACTATTTATGGTTGTATCATGTATTTGGTGCATGCCTAGTAGAAAATGCATTTGATTTAGCTATTCTTCCAAGGAATTGACGATCGTTTGTGTTACAAAAAAAGTAAAATAAGAAAAAAAATACCGACCTTCAAGAAAAATTCAAAACGGAAAGTCCCTAAACACATGGATGGCAAAATCACAAGCTCAAGCACATCACATGAACGGAAAATAACTGGCATACTCCTGACTTTTTAAAAAACACTATTGTCCTTAAATAAAAAGAGGTCATGGCCGTCATGCTGGTAAAAAAATTTCTGTCAATTGTATTATATTGTCAATTATGGCATAAAAATATAACTGAATTACTACTATATAGAATAAGATAGTTGTTAAACAGTTAAAGGGTAAATATTGTCAGTTTTGATTAATTTTACGAGTCAGTCTGTCTAAGATGAGAAAACTGTTTGATTTTGGTGAGGATTAAATTACATTTATTTGAATAAACATACTTAAACTATTATTTGCGAAGAACAAGAAATTTACTATAATTATTGTTCAATTAAATACAAATGTGTGATTCATCATAACATTTTTTTTAAATAACTGTAATCGTCAATATGTCAAGCGGAAATGACCAGTTGGTCAATTAATTTTGATGTTCCTTATCATTTCATATTTTATGTCAATGTATCCAGGTTACGATGATAATCTGCGTTAACGGGCGTTTACTACAAACAATAAACGCGCGTTTACTTATTACGAAAATAGAAGACGCGCATTTTCCCACGTTAACGCGGAGGTAAACGGGAAAGTAAACGCCCGTTTACTCTTTACAAAATTAGAAGACGCGCCGTTTTTGCGTTAACGCGGAGGTAAACGCGAAAGTAAACGCCCGTTTACTTTTAATGTCTACTGCAATTTCGGAGTTAACGCACAGTTAACGCGGCGTTTACGTGAAGTGCACGCGAGTAAACGCCGCGTTAACTTTTTCGGCCCGTCTACATGTAATGCTTGGTCTGCACCCAACTGTAGTTACAAATACAAGGTAATTTTTTGACTCGTCATACAGTACATTGACACATCCTTTTTTGTTGTTGTTTGAAATATATTTAAAGGAAGGCAATACTTTATTTACATCGGGAAAAGATATTGCCAAACACATGAATAAGCTAGTTGAGACTTTTTGGAAATCTTCTTCAAACAATTCCGAAGAATATCTTAAGAAATAAAACAAAGAAAAAAATAAATTGATATTTAAATAAAAAAAGGAGGAAAATTACAATCAACTCTTTTCAATAGAAGAACTAAAAAAATCTTTCATGATAAAGGTTTTGGTCCCGGTAATGTCCTGATAATAATGCAATTTTTCTTAACCAACAAAATATCATACGGATCATATTAATCATCGACCAATTGGTCTTACTACAGATGGGTGCAGTCCTCACCTGAACAACAAGTTAACTTGATAACCAGTCATTTGGACTGGCCAAAATTAACCGTTCATATCATTTTAGAATGCTCTGACCAGTCCTAGGAACAAAATATAGTTAACTTGAAAAGCAGACTTGGTCCTAGGACTGTTTTTATGTCTGCCAAAAAGTTAACTTGGAAACAGGTCCGCTATTGATATAAGTTAACTTCGAATCAGTCCTGCCATAAGTTAACATAAGTTAATTTCGAAACCAGTCCAGACATAAGTCAACATAAGTTAATTTCGAAACCAGTCCAGACATAAGTTAACATAAGTTAACTTTGATTTGAAATTTCCGATCAAAACCAGACCTGTTCTCAAGTTAACTTTTGACAAACCATACCTGTTCTCTAGTTAACTTTTGTCAAACCAGACCTGTTCTCAAGTTACCTTGTAACCAGGACCGCTCTACATCGATTAAAAAAAATTAATATCTTTGTTTCTTGGTATAAACATCGAAAAAAGTGTAATTAATACTTATATGATATAAACACGATTTATAATTGAATGCAGATGGGTGCGGTCTTAACCTTGACAAAAGCAGAAGGTTCAGTAAGACCCCTGTTTGGCCCCAACATATAGCAGTTTTACAAAATTGTGAAACTGTAATCTTTTAGCTATTTACTGGAAAGTTGAATGCTTCTACATAAATATGGGTTGTTTTTTACCATACAATGCACATATATCGGGTACAAGCATCATAAAGTCATGCTTAATTACTGAAATCTTCACAATTTCAGCATTTCAGTTAAATTTTAGACGGTTTCCGTCTTAAATGAAAGTAGCCGCATTCTTGTTTATTTATTATATTGAAATGTAAGTTGTATTTCCTGATAATACATAACATATATAAAGTTTGAGGATGAACACGGATGCGGCCACTTTCATTTTTGACAAAGACCATCTGAAAAGTGACGTTGTTTGCCATATTTGATAGATTGTTCATATTTAAGCTTGAATCGGAGAGTTTTTAATTACTAAATCAGTTAAAATCTTTCAGATAAAATAATTGAATCAATTGGAATAGACACTCAAGTGATTGAAAAGTGTCCAAAATCTTTTGTTAGATGAACCTAATATTTTAGGCTAAAATCAGCCCTTACTGGACATACTCCTTTAACTTGGAGCAGGCTTGTTGACTGCTTTCTAAGTTAACTTGAGAATTTTTAAGCAGACAAGCAAGTTAACTTCGTCGTTGGTAGACCAGACCTACGGTCTGCTTTTTTAGGACTGCTGCAGACCTATCGACAGGTCTGCTTATGACAATTTATTGTTTTTAAGAGTTTTCATATCAGACTTGAGCTTTGATTAAAATATGCAATTACATTCGCATGGTTTTCCCCCGTATAGCAAATTTCTCTACTCGCTGATACTACTAGTTATTATACAACAATATTATTTTTCTTTTTTATTTGATATATTCTTATATACGTAAAACAATGGATATACATGCACATAGAGCTATCATAAAGAAAATGAAAGTTTGTATTTTTTTTTTTATTAAAAGGCGGAAAGAAAGGTTATCCTAACGCATCGGAACAATATTCTTATATCGTGGGATATGAACATCATTGTCGACGTTGCTTCGTTTCAAGTTTTTAACCGGTCTCTTCCTAAATTTATACATGCATAGATATTTCATTTGTATCTAACTTGTTTGCATTGGATTTACTATTCTATCTTCCGCAGAATATTCTAGCGAAAACTGCACAGTGTCCAGATACGTACGGTGTGGTAAAACTATTAACAATCTCGTCAAATTCGTTAGATTTGTCGAGAGATTTGTGCACTTGAATGAAATAGTTGCCACTTGACGTTTAACTACAAACAAAATCAATCAACCGACATAAAAGATTAACAGTTTACTATTCTCAATAGAGAACCTCATATACTTTGTACTATAAAGTGCAAATGAATTCAGACATGTCAGTGTTGGTACTTGGATGATGCGGCCTAATAGTTTTGTTTAACATACAATCCTATCAAAACTACTGAAATTTTGTTACGTATCAATATTTTGAATTAACATGATAAAAGGAGGACATTCTGGCACCCTGAATAGATGCGAACAAAAATGTGTTGTTATTGTATTGCAACATTGCTGTCCTTGTATTGTACATTGAACTCTGACACAAAAAAACATGGCTGATTTACTATGCGGATATACATTGTATATAAGTTAAAAAATTAAAGTGCACATATGATCAAATAATTTTGTTGTACAAGTCAGCATGGGGTATCAAAACTACTGAAATTTTGATACGTATCAATATTTTGAATAAAGGGAGGACATGCTGGCACCCTAAATGTATGCGAATACTACATGTTGTTAATGTATTGCAATATTGCTGTCCATTGTTTTATACACTGAATCCTGACATAACAAATATGGCTGATTTTCTATGCGGGTATATAGATTTATAAATTAAAGTGCACATATGGTCAGTTTTGGTCAATGCGGTCAAATAATTTTGTTGTATAAGTCAGCATAAGCTATCAAAACCACTGAAATTTTATTACGTATCAATATTTTGAATAAAAGAAGGACAAGCTGGCACCCTAAATTAATGCAAACAAATTTGTTGTTATTGTATTGAAATATTGCTGTCCATTGTATTATACATTGAATCCTGACATAAAAAATATGGCTGATTTTCTATGCCGGTATATATATTTATAAATTATAGTTAACATATGGTCAGTTTTGGTCAAGGCCGTCAAATAATTGTGTTGTATAAGTCAGCATAAGCTATCAAAACTACTGAAATTTGATTGCGTATCAATATTTTGAATAAAAGGAGGACAAGCTGGCACCCTAAATTAATGCGAAAAAATTTGTTGTTATTGTATTGCAATATTGCTGTCCATTGTATTGTACATTGAATCCTGACATAAAAAAATATGGCTAATTTATTATGCTGGTATATATATTTACCAATTATAGTTCGCATATGGTCAGTTTTGGTGAATGCGTTCAAACAATTTTGTTGTACAAGTCAGCATGGGGTATCAAAACTACTGAAATGTTGATACGTATCAATATTTTGAATAAAGGGAGGACATGCTGGCACCCTAAATGTATGCGAATAATACATGTTGTTAATGTATTGCAATATTGCTGTCCATTGTTTTATACACTGAATCCTGACATAACAAATATGGCTGATTTTCTATGCGGGTATATAGATTTATAAATTAAAGTGCACATATGGTCAGTTTTGGTCAATGCGGTCAAATAATTTTGTTGTATAAGTCAGCATAAGCTATCAAAACTACTGAAATTTTATTACGTATCAATATTTTGAATAAAAGAAGGACAAGCTGGCACCCTAAATTAATGCAAACAAATTTGTTGTTATTGTATTGAAATATTGCTGTCCATTGTATTATACATTGAATCCTGACATAAAAAATATGGCTGATTTTCTATGCGGGTATATATATTTATAAATTAAAGTTAAAATATGGTCAGTTTTGGTCAAGGCGGTCAAATAATTGTGTTGTATAAGTCAGCATAAGCTATCAAAACTACTGAAATTTGATTGCGTATCAATATTTTGAATAAAAGGAGGACAAGCTGGCACCCTAAATTAATGCGAAAAAATTTGTTGTTATTGTATTGCAATATTGCTGTCCATTGTATTGTACATTGAATCCTGACATAAAAAAATATGGCTAATTTATTATGCGGGTATATATATTAACCAATTATAGTTCACATATGGTCAGTTTTGGTGAATGCGTTCAAACAATTTTGTTGTACAAGTCAGCATGAGGTATCAAAACTACTGAAATTTTGTACGTATCAATATTTTGAATAAAAGGAGGACATGCTGTCACCCTAAAATCATGCGAACAAAAATTTGTTGTTCATGTTGTTATTGTATTGCAATACAGTTGTCCATTGTATTCTACATTGAATCCTGACATAAACATATGGCTGATTTTCTATGCGGGTATATAAATTTACACATTAAAGTGCACATATGGTCAGTTATCGTAAGTGGGTCAGCATGAGGTATCAAAACTACTGAAATTTTGTTACGTTTCAATATTTTGAATAAAGGGAGGACATAGTGGTACCCTAAATGTATGCGAACAAAAAATTGTTGTTATTGTATTGCAATATTGCTGTCCATTGAATTATACATTGAATCTTGACATAAAAAATATGGTTGATTTTCTATGCGGGTATATATATTTTAAAATTAAAGTGCACACATGGTCAGTTTTGGTCAATGCGGTCAAATAATTTTGTTGTACAAGTCAGCATAAGGTATCAAAAATACTGAAATATTTTGAATTAAAGGAGGACATGCTGGCACTCTTAATGTATGCGAACACAATTTTTTTTTTTGTAATCGTTTTGCAATATTGCTGTCCATTGTATTATACATGGAATCCTAACATTAAAAATATGGCTGATTTACTATGTTGGTATATAGATTTACAAATTAAAGTGCACATATGGTCAGTTGTAATCGATGCGGTCAAATAATGTTGTTGTGCAAGTCTGTCTAAGGTATCAAAACTACTGAAATTTGGTTACATATATTGAACAAAAGGAGGACATGCTGGGACTCTTAATTTGTGCAGACAACATTTTGTAGTCGATGATGCTTTCATTTTGTATAACAAATTATCTCCTTATATTAACATATTGCTGATTGTGGCTACATAGATCAAGGACGTATAACTAACATCTTATATACGTCCTTTGATAGATATACATAATAAAGTGCAAATATGGTTGAATATGATATAGGTAATGGAATATATATTTAGTGCCCATTATCATAGTATCCAAGATTTTTTGATTTATAGATTGGCGATCATTGGCAGTTCACAGATAAATTTAAATAACAAGCAATCGTTTTATGCGTACTTTATTTTCAAATATTTGTATTTAATCCTGTTTATATAACCATGATAACGGAAGTAATAATTTTACTTTATTTTCGATGTTAATACTACGAAACAAAAATATTAAAAAAATGTTTTTAAAAAATCGCTGAGAGCGGTCCTGGTTACAAGTTAACTTTAGTGTTTAGCAGACCAGTCAAAAGTGAACTTGGGAACAGGTCTGGTTTCGATCGGATTTGTCAAAGCAAAAGATAACTTATGTTAACTTTGTGTCAGAACTGGTTTCGAAGCTAACTTCTGTTAATTTATGACAGGACTGGTTCGAAGTTAACTTATATCAATAGCGGACCTGGTTCCAAGTTAACTATTTGGCAGACATAAAAACAGTTCTAGGACCAAGTCCGCTTTTCAAGTTAACTAGATTTTGGTCCTAGGACTGGTCAGAGCATTCCTAAATCCGGTCACAGGTCAAATTTGACCAGTCCAAATGTCTGGTTATCAGGTTAACTTGCTGTACAGGTTAGAACTGCACCCATCTGTACATGTATTATTGTAAATAACAGGAATAAACATTGCTAGTTATATTTTATCCGTGATCTGTCGTTATATAAATTGAAAAAACGATCTTGGTTACAATGCTAACGAGCATTGGATATATATTCCAATACCTATCAAATTCAACCGTATTTTCACTTTATTAAGTCAAATCTATATAGCCGCATAGTATATATCAGCAATATTTTAATGTCAGGATAGAATTTATAATACAATATGAAAGCAATATTGGAACACATGACTACACAATTTTGTCTGCACAAATTTAGAGTACCACCATGTCCTCCTTTTGTTCCATCTATTGATACGTAAAAAAAATCCTTAGTTTTGATACCTTAGGCTGACTCCTACAACAAAAATTTTTGACTGCATCAACCAAAACTGACCATGTTTGCACTTTATCATGTAAATGTATATATCTGCATAATAGTTCAGTAATATTTATGCCAGAATGTGTTGTATAAAACAAATGATAGCAATATTGAAATACATTGACTACAAATGTTTGTCCCTAAATATATTCAGAGTGCCAGCATGTCCTGTTTTTATTCCAAATATTGTCTCGTAAAAAATGTCATTAGTTTTGATACCTCAGACTGATTCTTATACCAAAATTATTTGACTGCATAAATCAAAACTGACAATATTTGCACTTTATATTATAAATCTATATACCCGCATAGTAAATGAGCCATAATGTGTATGTCAGGATTCAATGTATTATACAAAAAAGATACCAAAGATACCAAAGGGACAGTCAAACTCATAAATCTAAAACAAACTGACAACGCCATGGCTAAAAATGAAAAAGACAAACAAACAACAGCACACACGACACAACAAAGAAAACTAAAGAATAAACAACACGAACCCAACCAAAAAACTAGAGGTGATCTCAGGTGCTCCGGAAGGGTAAGCAGATCACGTGTTGCTTATGCGATAACAAATCCGGTAAATAGTCTAATTCAGTAGGTCACATTCATGAAAGGGAAGGGGATTGTAGTTACGACGTAAGGAACATATCCGATATCATTAGTGAAACGGTTCTTCCATAACAAATGACAGCAATATTGGAATACAAAAGCTACTAAATCGTCTCTGCATAACTTTAGAGTGCCAGCATAGCATGTCCACCTTTTATTCAATAGATTGATACGTAACACAATACCAGTAGTTTTGCTACCTCAGGCTCACTTGTACAACAAAATTGTTTGATCTCATCAACCAAAACTGACCATATTTGCACTTTAGTCTTTACTTTGTAAATCTATATAGCTGCATAGTAAATCAGCCATGTTTTTTATGTCAGGATTCAATGTATAATACAAATGAAAACAATATTGGAATACAATAACTACAAAATATTGTCTGCATTAATTTAGGGTGCCAGCATGTCCTCCTTTTATTCAATATATTGATACGTAAAAAAATTTCAGTAGTTTTGATACCTTAGGCAGACTTGTACAACAAAATTATTTGACTGCATCAACCAAAACTGACCATGTATGCACTTTACTTTGTAAATCTATATAGACGCATAGTAAATTAGTCTTATTTTTCATGTCAGGATTCAATGAATAAAACATTTGACAGCAATATTGGAATACAATAACCACAATTTTTTGTCCACATAAATTAAGGGTGTCAGCATAGCATGTTCACCTTTTATTCAATATATTGATACGTAACACAACTACAGTAGTTTTGCTACCTCAAGCTCACTTGTACAACAAAATTATTTGACCTCATCAACCAAAACTGACCATATTTGCACTTTAGTCTTTACTTTGTAATCTATATAGCTGCATAGTAAATCAGCCATATTTTTTTTATGTCAGGATTCAATGTATAATACAAATGAAAGCAATATTGGAATACAATAACTACAAAATATTGTCTGCATTGATTTAGGGTGCCAGCATGTCCTCCTTTTATTCAATATATTGATACATAACAAGATTTCAGTATTTTTGATATCTCAGGCTGACTTGTACAACAAAATTATTTGACTGCATCAACCTTAACTGACCATATTTACACGTTATTGTGTAAATCTTGATAGCTGCATAGTAAATCAGCCATATCTGTTCTGCCAGGACTCAGTGTATAATACAAATAACAGCATCATTGGAATACAGTAACTAAAAAACTTTGTCGGCATAAATTAAAGATGCCAGCATGTCCTCCCTTTATTTAATATATTGATATGTAACAAAATTTAAATAGTTTTATACCTCAGACCGACTTATGCAACAAAATTATTTGACCGCATCAACCTAACCTGACCATATTTGCACTTTGCTTTGTTAATCTATATACCCGAATAGTAAAGCAGCCATGTTTTCTATGTCAGAATTCAATGTATAATACAAATGGCAGCAATTTTTGAATACAGTAACTAAAAAACTTTGACGGCATAAATTCAGGGTGTCAGCATGTCCTCCTTGTATTCAATCTATTGATATGTAACAAAAATTCAGTACGTTTATACCTAAGACCGACTTATACAACAACATTGCTTGACCGCTTCAGCCTACACTGACCATATTTGCACTTTACTTTGTTAATCTATATACCCGCATTGTAAAGCAGCCAAATTTTCTATGTCACAATTCAAAATATAATACAAATGAAAGCCTTATTGAAAGACAGTAATTAAAAAACTTTGTCGGCACAAATTGAAGTTGACAGCATGTCCTCCTTTTATTCAATATATTGATACGTAACAACATTTTAGTAGTTTTGATACCTTAGGCTGACTTGCACAACAAATGACGGCATCAACAAAAACTGATCGTATTTCTACTTTATTGTGTTAATCCATTTTAGCCGCATACAGTACTTGCAACCTTAGGCGTTACTGTTGGACGTGAATTGGACTGATCGGTGAATGATTGGTGACGGATGTTTGACTGATCGATGTCTGATCGGTGATCGGTGAACCGTAGAATCCGTCAGATAAGTCAAATAAGCTATGCGAGAGTTACCTTGACAACGGTCAGCGATCGATCAGTAAATTAATTTGATGCACGGATCGGACAGATATGTATATATTTAAAATGTTTATGTAAACCGAACTGCACAGTGTTTGCATTCGATGAACGCGGACCTCTACGAAGACACATTTACTCGTTAATTTACAAAAACAAATAAAAGTAAAAATAATATAACATTTAAGATGCTTAGACCTTTGTTTGCGTTGTTTAAACGTGTTGTTTTAACTATTGTTTTGAATTACCTTATTTTTTCTTTTGATGAAAAGTAATACAATTTTATTTCTAATTATTTAAGCAGTGGCTAGTTTGCCGGCTTCGGCAAAATAGCGATTTGTATAGAGTTTTGCTATTTTGCCGGTCTTAATTAAGATTAAAATAGAAGTATAGAAATTAAGTATAGAAAAAAATATAGAAACATACACTTTAATAAGAAATCTCTAACAACTAAAACAGACTCTATTTTAAAAGAGTAAAATCCATTTTATTCCTTTTTATAATCTTTTTCAATATTTACCATAAATTGAATGCAGATTTCACAAAGAAACAGACAATTTTTACAATATTCCATGTTTTTATTCTTATAATTTATAAAATTTACATTTAATATTCGGGAAATTTCCCAAAATATGATAGTTTTAAAATATATTTGTGGTAAAGATGTATGTGACAACTTTAATTTTGGGAAATGTCCCGAAATCATTTTCAACATTCTTATTTATATCATATATGTTGACAAAGCGTGTTGAAAAACAGATCTAGATGCAACACATGTCGGGAAAAATCCCGACAAAAATTAACTAAGTGGAAAATGTATAACACAGATGTCTTCAACTATTTTGGGATTTATCCCGAATACCGAACTTATATGCTAGAACTCATGACTAATAATTTCATTTCACATTTCGGGAATATCCCGAAAATATAAATCTTTAACTGGGCACACACTTGTGACATATATTGTTTATACCCATTTCATTATAATGAACACTGGAAAGTATTTTTAACCAGAACATCATAGTAAACTATTGTACATAAAACCTTAACCTACTGTACTGTTTGTAGATCTTGAAAACAAAATGATTGATAAAAAAAACTTCAACTCATTACTTCAAATGCGAATGAAAATTTAAAATAGGAATGAAAAAAAAACAAAAAACTCAAACTTAAAAATATTCAATTATGTAGCCTCATTTTATTTTTCTAACTAGCACACTTTTTTTGGTCACAGAAAACATGGAAGAAACTTTCTTTAAATATATTTTTTGAAATGTCTTTGATGTTCCCCACAGCAAAATATAAAAATGAAAATACTGTTCTAAAATAAAATGCATTAACTATATATCTAATATTACAAATACATACAATAAAATATAACTACAAATCATCATAGACATGTGAATAAATCTTCATAACATGTGCAATGTTTGTTATATTCAGATGGAATTATTGCATGTTAAGTGCCAGTCTTTGTAAGAATCAGGCAATTTTGAAAAAAATAAAAACATGGCTGAAAAAAACCTACCTACCTAGCCATCCTATTTTGAAGTAACATTCATCCTGAGTTAGAAATGGTAGGTCTTTAGTGTCTGCGTGTCTGGTAACTTGAGAAATCTTTAGATACACTTTGGTTAGAATGATAGCAAATTACAGAGTTAGCTTCCCTTAATTGTTAATTTCTAGTGCATTGTAACCAAATTTTATCTCAATTTACCAGAACAGGACAAGGAAACGAATGGTATACTTTTGCACCATTTTACATTTTGAACATAAATTAATGTCAACCTGAGTGGGTTTTTGTTAGTCATGTTTTCACCACTGCCTGATTTTTAGGTAGACTAGCACTTAATATATAAATTGATATGTTTCTATACTGATCATGATGACTAGTTTTCTCTTCCTTTCACTCCTGCCTATAAGAGCAAAGTAAAAAAACAATTAGTAAGATATAACAAAAACATGCTATTCCTTTGAACATACTAAATGGAAATAAATTTTGATCAGGTTGATAGTTTGAAACTATCACTTTGGACATTTGTAATAAATCTTAACACCTCCCCCCCCCTTCTGACCATTTTGATTGCCTTGTGTTACGTTTCACACAATCAACACGATCATAATGTACATAACTTTTCTAACATTTTTTATCAATAAAGATAGTATAGCCTGTAATTCAGCGGTTGTCGTTTATTTATGTGTTACATATTTGTTTTTCGTTCATTTTTTTACATAAATAAGGCTTTAGTTTTCTCGTTTGAATTGTTTTACATTGTCTTATCGAGGCCTTTTATAGCTCACTAAGCGGTATGGGCTCTGCTCATTGTTGAAGGCCGTACGGTGACCTATATTTGTTAATGTCTGTGTTATTTTGGTCTTTTGTGGATAGTTGTCTCATTGGCAATCATACCACATCTTCTTTTTTATATTATCAACTTATTTAGTGTAGAGCTGAGTCCTTTTCCTTTTCTCCAAAAGTTCCTGGCAACCTGCATTCTTTTATGTTTCTTATTTTTTTCATTTTACAAATACTGATGAAGATTTAAAAGAGTAGCAATATTGAGTTTTATGTGCCTTTCCAAAGTCAAAACCATTCCTGTTTACCTAAAATTGTTTATATCTTAAATAGGCTAGAGGGTATAAGAATTAAGCAAAAATTAAACATTTTTTTTTCATTTCAAATTTTATTCCTTACACTATTAGTTTGTTCTTTTTGATATGGTACAATAATCATCCAAACCAAATTAATTTGATTTGGCCCCAGACATGCCAGATGACTATTGAAATGTTTATATCATTGAAAAAGCTCCAAATTATCTCCCTTTCCTGAAAAAAATGCCATGTTTTTGCATTAAAATTGTTTTACTTTTTTAACTCGTCGTTGACCTATATATATATTTTTTTTTTTCAAATAAGCTGTACTTAAACTAAACTATTCTAAAATTTAAGCGATTTCTGTGATTTAACATTAGTTATTTCTTTATTTCAATATTACCTTGTTTTCTCCTATTAGTTCAATAGAAAAAAAGTAACTTAACAAAAATACAATTTGCCTTTAAGAGCCATATTGTGAGCTAAAATGAACAGTTACCCTACATATTTATTCTATTTTTCTAATAAGCATAGGATGAAGTTTATTTCTTGAAAAAAAATAGCAAACTCCTATATATATATAAAAAACGATGATTTATAACCGCAAGCCCCCTTAAAGCTTTTGTTTCAGGGAATTTGGTGTTGGCAGTAGATATTTATGTGTTTTTGGTTATTCAATTGGCAATGTAGATGTTTATTAAAGTCTACAATTACTTGTTAATCATTTCAAGACAGTTGACCTGTAAAAATAATATGAAACCTTTTCAACTGATTTTTATAGTTTGTTCTTATGTTGTGCTGTAACCCCACTGTCCCAAATTAGTGGATGGGTTGAGCAACCGAAACCTTGTTAAACCTGCCACATTCTTTATGTACCTGTCCCAAGTCAGGAGCCAGTATTTTCATGACAGTCGTTGGTTTATGTATTTTATATATAATATGATTGATTTTAGCTACTTGTTTTGTTATAAGTTATATAATTTAGGCCTTTAGTTTTCTAAAATGATTTTGTTCAATTTTTTTCTTATCGGAACTTTATAGCGGACTATGCAGTATGGGTTTTTATCATTATAGAAGGCTGTACAGTTAACTTTAACTGCTTATATCCCCTTTATTCAAACTTTGGTGGATAGTTGTCTCATTGGCAATCATGCACCTTCTCTTTAAGAGATAAGTGTATTGTATTGGTATTTGAAGCTTTGCTGACGTTAATCGGTAGTTTTACTGTCGCAAATTTAGTTTACCTGGCGACGCATAGTTTTGTGGTAATAAGTCTTGTATATAAGTTTCAGAACATTTGGTTAAGCAAACTTAAGATGATAGTCAACTAAAATGAATAAACAGTTGCACCATGAGCACATGATACCTCCATCACTTTTTCAAAGAATAAAGTTTAATAACTTCTTAATAAAATTGAGAATGGAAATGGAGAATATGTCAACAGCCCAACCAAAGTGCAGACAACAACTGAAGTCCACTATAGGTCTTTAACACAGCAAGAAAATCACGCACTATAAGTGTTGCTCGTTTCTCTTTTTTTTCTAGATTATAGACCATTGGTTTTCCTGTTAAACAGCTAGTTTCACACCAGTCCTTTTTGGGGTCCTTAAATTAATAATAGCTTACTGTTCGATGTGATCCAAGGATCTGTGTAACCATTGTAACAGAGAAGAATGAACTTTAACCTTTAATGGTTTTTCTTTTCCAAATTGTAACTTGGACGGAGAGTTGTCTCATTGAAACTCATACCACATCTTCTTATATCTAATATTGCGTACAACATACAAGGATAAAACTTAATGCCCCCTCCGCTACGACAGGGTATAACAAAATGCATATATATATATATATATAAAGCAGAAGGAGTCTTATTAAGACTGAATATGGCAGTACCTTATTCTTCATTCTTTCATCTTATCCCCTGATTGCTGACATGAATTTTGGTTCTTTCTTTCTTTTATATCTAGCAATTGTGATATGACAGCACCAAGCTAGGTGTACCCATGGTTTGTCCTGTTGCATTTTGATGAAAAACGATAAATGTTGACTGCATCTTTTGGTGTCTCTCTTGTAAAACAATAATGCAAAGTTTCTGTCTGTTGTTCAAAATTACAAATCGTAGGAGTTAACCAGTAACATATATTGTATTATAATTTCACTTCTGAAACAATCCTGACCAGTGACTGTACAGTTTCAGCATCATTTGTTCTTAATTTTTCTGATCTATAGCTGAAAGCATGAGGATCAATATCTTCATATGTATGGCCAACAAGTACTAACGACCAGAGAACATAAAAAATAATATATCTGTTGAGTTCTTGACTACAATGTAGTATCTTTATCTATAATCCATTAAAAAGATAGAGCCTTGTTAAAATTTTGGAAGGTGGAAGCAGTATAATTTAATGCTCTAAGATATGTAATTAAATATAATAAGAATGTGTCCATCAGAGACAGATGTCTCTCTGCTTGTACATATATCTCTGATTTATCCTTTTTTCTATTAATAAAGTAACAATAATTTGAGAATGATGAAAGTGACTTGATCGGTGTTTGGTGTTAATAAATGAAGCATTGTGTATACATATAAAGTTTCATAACACTTGGTTGAGGCTAAGTAAACTTAAAGTGCAGTTTGGATTTTGAACTAGTTTTCAATTACACTTCAATCTCAGATATTGATTTATGTTTTTTTTATTGCAGTACAGTACAGTATTAATCTGATGGTCTCAGAGAGCTCAATACCACGACAACATGTTTATCAAAATATCATTTTCATTTTGTTAAATTCTTTCTTAATTTTCAAAACCACAGAAGAAAAATAAATTTCTATGTCTTGCCCTGTTAATGAGTTGTAATAAAATTTATTCATCAAATACACAGGATAAGAATCTGTGGGTAGTGCTCTGAGGTTAAATAATTGACATATTTTTCATAGGTTTATGACCAGCTAAAACAATGATGGCTATAGAAAGTAGAGAATCCAAAGAGCCTTTGTCACCCACCTGATATTTTTATTTTAAATTGATGCATACAATAATGCCACTGTTATACTTTTGCTTTAGTTGCATATATATGAGATATAATTGCATTTTCCCCCTATGTTCTCTTTTTAGCCATGTCTGCCATGTTGGTTGGCAGGGTCATCAAACACATTTTTAAACTAGATACCTTAATGATGATTGTGGCCAAATTGGGTAAATGTGTCTCAGTTGTTTCAGGAGAAGACTCTTCTAAAAGATTACAAAAATTTACGAAAATTGTTAAATTTGATTTTAAAGGGCAATAATTCCTTATAGGATCAATTGACCATTTTGGTTATGTTGACCTATTTGTAGATCTTACTTTGCTGAACATTATTGCTGTTTACAGTATATCTCTATCTATAATAATAATCAAGATAGTACTAAAAACTGAAAAAAATCTCCTTAACATGACCAATTCGGGGGCAAAAATCCAACAACAGTTGTCTGATTTGTCTGAAAATTTCAGGGCAGATGAATCTTGATCTGATAAATAATTAACCCCTGTGTCAGGTTTGCTATAAATGCTTTGTTGTTAATTAGAGATATCAGCCAAAATCTACATTTTACCACTAGATTCTATTTTTAACCATGGCAACCATCTTGGACACATTAGTTTAACTAGATACCCCAATGATGATTGAGGCTATGTCTGGTTAAATTTTGAGCAGTAGTTTTAATCAAATTGGAGAATATTTTTTGAAAAAATTTAATGGACGACGCGACCCTTTATAGGGGCCAGATGAGCTAAAAAAAAAAGATGTATAACAGGTGTTTAAAAATAAAGAAGATATTGAGCTCCAAAGAAAAAGACATTTTTATATAAGATCTGCCATGAGAAACAAACATATAAAAGATTTTATAGCAATCTGGATATTAAATATTAATGTACAATGTAATCTATGAGCATCAGTTTCAAGAAAGGAGCCTGTTATTCAGTGGTTGTTGTTTGTTGATGTGTTACATATTTGTTTTTTCTTCATTTTTTTACATTGATTAGGCCGTTACTTTTCTTGTTTTACATTTGTCATTTTGGGGCCTTTTATAGCTGACTATGTGGTATGGGCTTTGCTCATTGTTAAAGGCGGCATAGACACCTTTAGTTGTTAATTTCTGTGTCATTTGGTCTCTTGTGGAGAGTTGTCTCATTGGCACTCATACCACATCTTTTTTATATAAGCATAAATCAAATAAAGTTAAGTACAACATTTAAAAGTGTTGACAATGGTTGATATATGTCATGTATGTTAATAACATTTCTGATATATCAGATTTTCTTGGGGAGAATATCTAAAATATATAAATAATTTATGAAGGCTTAGATCCCACTAACATGTCCAACCCTGCCATCTTCTGTGCCTGTCCCAAGTCAGGAAACTGGACATTCAGTGGTTGTTGTTTGTGGCTGTGTTGCACTTTTGATTTTAGTTATTTTATTTGTATATTAATAAGGCCATCAGTTTTGAATTGTTTTACACTTGTAATGTCAGGCCCTTTTATATATATATGACTATGCAGTATGAGCTTTGCTCATTGTTGAATGCTGTACTTTGACCTATAGCTAACTGACTGATGGAGGGACAGGTGTAAAACAATTATACCCGTCACCTTTTTCTTACAATTTCATACATTTCCCATATCATTGACTAATTTATCATTACTTACATCTGTTCATTTTTATGCTGTCTTTTAGGTCACATTGCATTTCAAGCTGATGTTCAATACTTGCAAAGTTGTACACTTAGAAAAAACCTGCAAAATTAAGATAAAACAGTCTTGTGCAACTTTCATACCAGTTTAGATAGAGAGTCGTGTGTCAGTCACGTTCTAACAGAAAATTTACATTACATCAATGAGAAATTGAAAAAAAAAAATAAAATTATACATTTGTCGCTTTCGTTTATTTCCCTAATTTAATATTGTTGTCTTTAATTAAGTGACTGAGACAGTACAGAGGATACAATTTTCATATCTCTACATTTATGTATAATTTAATTTTGGATGTTACGGGTCTTCTGATTGGCTAATGTTATTTTGTTATCAGCCCGTAGACATAATTTAGTCATGTCACAGTGACGTCAGCAACCTTTTTTCTTGGTTATCTACGGTTTAAAATGGAATTTAGAATTAAATTATAAGAAATGACTGTAATATTTTTTATGTCTATTCGAACTAACATAAAAAATGTGGTGCACCCTGTTTAATAACCCGCTACGCGCGTTATTCAGTATGCACCAATTTTTTTATGTTATTTCTTAATAGACAGAAAAAATATTACAGGCATTCCTTAAATACATAAATTTGAATGATGTTCCACATCCTGAGGGATTAAAACCCATGAAATGGACATTTTCACACATGATTGACTAATAGTAGTAATTGGGAATTAAAACATGTATTAATGATGGTTTCCCAGCAGGCAGCTTAACCAAACTTAAGATAGACAAGACATAATAAATCTGTTTTACTTTATACACAGCATGCACAGGACATGTGCTCCTATCACAATAATCAACTGAGTCCATACTGTCCCTTTAACAAATAATGCAGATGTCCAGCTATTTGTTTTTTAATTTAGATTCTGTGTTTTTATAAAATTTTAAACATTCTTATTGTTTGTTTGAAATAGATATAAGTTGTATACTTAATTATCTGTAGAATTTTTTTATTAATGAAAAAAACAGAATTAGCTTAACCGATTTATCAATATTTAGGTCACAAGGCTGATGATCGAAGTGTGTCTAAGAAATTTCTGCAAATAGTTTTTAATCAATTAGAAACTCTCCATTTTCTGAACACTTTGACCAATGTTGAAAGGGAAAATTTAAAAGATAATCCCTTTTTTAAGATGTGGACCAAAGATAAAATTCTGTGTGAAGCCAAGGAACACTATTTTATTGAACTGTATATAACTTTAAATAGGAAGTAAAATTTCGGTCCGTATATAAGATTCTGTAATATATACAAATTACTGCATGAAGTTACTATTAGGTAACTTCACAAGTCGTTACTATTAACGATAACAATTCTGTCCGATGAAAGCACTAATAGAAACATTGGTCAATTTAATTTAATGTGATTTTTGTGTTTTTAATTTTTAAACTATATTTTCTGTACCAAGGACTTTTTATTTATCAAAATATATATAGGATTTGATATTGTCTGCCATGAAATTATGTCCACCAGACACTATTTCACAGTAAATGGTGTCCACGGACCTAATGTTATTTTAAACAATGGTTGCTGTTATAAACCTGTAATTTAAATGTTTGTTTAGCATTTTATATGGTGGTTTAATTAATGTGAAACTAAAGGAATGAGAATTGAAAAATGTTGAAATGCTGTAAAAAGATTATCAGACAATTTTATAACCAAAACGTCTCTTTTTTTTTCATCTGCAAAAAAAAAGAAAAAAAAGAAAGAAACTAAAAGAGAGTAAAAACAGACCCAGTAGGGATAGGGGACACCAACAATCATTTTTGCATGGCCTGATCTAGAGAAATAGAAAACATGGATTGTAAACATGTAAAGCTTAGATTTTTGTAAAAAAAAAGAAGACACTTTTAATTACTAGTTTGATCTATTAATTAATACAGATTTTCAATGTAAAATTTAAGTCACTAATACAAGTATTATGCTCATGCCAGACTTTATTGTTTAACCAGATGATCCTTTTTCTGAAGTTGGAGTGCGAAAACTAAAAGTATTCGGACGATGACGACGACGACGACGCCAACGTGATACCAATATACGACCAAAATATTTTCAGTTTTTGCGGTTGTATAAAAAGAGTCCTACACAACTCTAAAGTCAAGCACACCCAATGCCGAAGGTGTACTTGAATAGGTCTATCT
Organism: Mytilus edulis; assembly: GCF_963676685.1. Lineage (NCBI taxonomy): Eukaryota > Metazoa > Mollusca > Bivalvia > Mytilida > Mytilidae > Mytilus > Mytilus edulis. The sequence goes on along the minus strand of NC_092355.1, from coordinate 64,652,350 downwards.
TTGGTAGTATTGATTTAATTAATTACTTTATTTCTGAATTTTAAATTGGTTTTTATTAAACTGTGTAAGAGAAATTATTGCTCTATCTAATAAGCATTAACCAGTTGACATTTTTGTGGTCAAAATCAAGCAAATGATAAAAAAAATATTCTGTATCCTGATTTTCCCCATACCTGTCAGGTAACATAAGGATTTCCAAACCGAAGTGGTTCGTCTGAAAAGGGTGGAATTTACAGAATAGGTGACGGGTAACAGGCCTGTGGATGAAACAAACATCCGGTTATGTTCAACTTCTACAAGAGTCCAGAGTGGCAGTGCGATAGAAGAACGTCTGTTATCCAAATGCAGATCTGGGAACCAGTTCAGGTAAGACAAACTTGTTGTGACCTTGAACTTAAAGATGAAGAGCTTTGCTGAATGAAAACTTGTCAGTACGACAGTAGCCTGTTTTTGAAATGATTTCAATAAATACATGGTCCTATTATGCTAAACATTGAGTTAAAACAAGTGTCAGAGCAATTTACGTTTAGAGAGGGACTGGATTTTTTGTTTTGTTTCTTTGTTTCTTTAATTTTTTAGGAAAACAGGGGGGATGGGATGGGTGTAGGTCTGACTCACTAGGTGTTAAGTGGGTGGTAAAAGGGGGGGGGGGTGTGCTTGCACGAAAAAAATGTGAAACAAGACATAATTTCATGTTAAACGTTTTCTGTTATGAAAGTTGCATAACAAATAAATTCTTTGATGTGAACCTTTTTCTGACTGAGTCACTGTCTTCTTGTATATATTAACTTTATGTTTTACTTGGTATTCCCGATTTAGTATACATAACTGGTTAACGGCTTTTAAAAAAGTATTTCTTGACGATCCCTGCCAAGTGTTTGAATTTTTATTTGAAAAATATTGAGAATGCACGTAAAATTAAGAAGCAGAACACGTTGCACGAGGCACCTGTTTGTAAAACTGAATGTCAAATAAAAAAAAAAACATGTTGAAAGCAAAAAAATACATGGCGATCACGTTGCACAATAAATAACCTGTTACCATCCTCTTAGGCCTGTAGCCAGGAATTTCCAAGGGGGGAGGGGGGTATTTGGACTCATGAACTTGACTTTAACAGTCACAATTTGAACAGAACGTTGACTTTAACAGTGCTTATTTGGTTTCAAGGAGGGGTTCATCCGAACCCCCTGGCTACGGGTATGCCTCTGTGAAAGGTATAGATAAGGGACCTACCATTTGGTTTTCATGTGGGTGGGCTAGGATGAAAAATGTTGTCCTGCATTCTGTTAGTTGTTATGTATTTTTCATTCTATTCGGTCCTGCCTTTTTTTCGTTTAAAATTGAGAATGGATATGGGGAATGTGTAAAAAAGACAGCAACCCTACCAGAAAAGCAGAAACCAGCAGAAGGCAACCAATAGGTCTTCAACATTTAACGAAAAAATCCCACACCAGGAGACTTGCTTCAGCTAGCCACAAAACATAAATATGTAATAGTGAACAGTCTAGTTCATAAGTTTATCCTGCCTTTTTTACATACATGTAAATAGATCTTAATAGTCATCCTGCCTTTTTTCATCAAAGAGTCTCTTACCCTATTTTATTTCTCCAAACTTCTGTCCTGGCTTTTTTTTCAAATTTCATCCTGATTTTTGATATTACAGTCTAGTTGCATAATTTTATTATAAATTTTCAATCTTTATCCAAAACTTCATACTGTATATGTTCCAGACCATATGCGTATTACGACCATTAACAACTATATTTGTGCAGTGAGACCATATGTGTACCGTCAGACCATATGAGTATACTCATACAGTATAAGACTGACTGGCACCTATATGTATTTGGGCCATAGGGGTTAGTTTTAGACAAACATTTATTTAAATCTGTTATTGAATATCATATAATTAAATGAATAAAGTGAAATATATCATCATATCACCAACCCTAATAATCTGGAAACCACTATTATAAGAGTAACAAAGCTACCTTATAAATTCATTCTTTGCACTAGTTTTTGACGAGTTTCTATTCTACATGTACACATGACTATAATTTCTCTGTGTATTTTTAAGGAATTTTTTTTTTCATATTTTTTGTCCAGTATCTGTGACAATTTTTGTAGAAAAGTTCCTACATATATATTCTAAAATATTTTCTTCCAACATTATGTTTATTCTGATACCTTCGATTTCACCCAGCATAATTAAATCTCATGAACTAACTGACATGCTAAATGTCTTGTCAGGAGCTTAACGAATAAAACTGTGATTTATAATGATAGTACTGCTCGACAACATTCTAGGGTCAGAGAAATGTACTGCTTGATTGGGAGCAATTATTTGTGGTCACTTAAACTGAAGAAATTTACTTTTTGTAATTTGCTTTTAATTGATTGACCATGTGCAGATGGCCAGAACATAATCAGCTGATTTACTAAAATAACATGAGTGAGTGCTGTAGATTCCTCTTTTTCTTTTATTCCTTGGATTTTTTTGTTAATTATTTACAAAGGTCAAAAAGTTAAAGCTTCTTTTTCTGCCTTAAATTTATAATTTATGTGGTCAAACACAATCAACTTCCTTAATCCATTGTTCTCTTTAATTTATTCAAAACTGATATACCTCAATCCAAAGGACAGACACAACATGTAACATTAAGACATCTACCATGTCTACAGGTATTTGAAGTAATAGAAAATTATTTTGATAATATGGCATAATACTTAGATCATATAGTATTATCAGAATCCATACATGTATGTTTTTTCTATACACCCTTTACAAAATATATTTTTGTTTATCTAAATGATTTTATTAAATAATGGTAGGTTAATTGGGTACAAGATATGTAAATATGTTTTTGTTTATGCCTAAAAGTGCAGGAATAGAAAAGTTTAAAAGACCAATGCCAATTATTAGTATGAAGAAGAAACCTTTATGATATGTATGTTAGTATTTATATTAAAATTGAGAATGGAAATCGGGAATGTGCCAAAGAGACAACAACCCGACCATAGAGCAGACAACAGCAGAAGGTCACCAACAGGTCTACAATTATTCATCATGTTCATATGTAAGTGACAATAAATGAAATTAGGCATTATATAAGCCTAAATCCTTGTCAATAAGCTAATGTCCAGGTCAAATACGTCTATTATCTAGAAATAATGCTAACAGTCATTATAAAACATGTATTCTGAAATCCTGAAAAATATGTCCACTCCAAGCTTTAAATGCAAGTAAATAAAAAGGCATTTATTTAAAGTTAAAAGACATTTGGTACATAATAACATAACAAGAACTGCTGGACTTTAAAATGTAAACTAACTGAAATGATGCCACTATTCTAGCCAAGTTAGTTTTACCTTGGGTATAATCAAAGCTGTAAATTTACCATTGTTGTCACTCTTTTAACTGCACTGATTTTGTGTTAAGCGCTAAGAGTAATTAGATAATGTGCTATATAAATATTGTAAATAATAATAATAATAATAACTTTGTAGTCTAGTGATGCATACCAAAAGTTGTGTAAAAATCAATTAAATCAAGTCACCATTCAATGAAGCACATTTTAACGTGAAAGCTCTAATGTTACAAACAGTGACTTCTGTTAGTTTTTTTTTTTGTTAGCTCACCTTGACCAATTAGGGCCAGCACTTGGACCAACAGGTTAACTGAGCTTTTCATGTCATTTGAGGTCTGTCGTCATCGTTCCCTGTCGTCTGTTAACTTTTACAAAAATCTTCTTCTCTGAAACTACTAAAATTAACAAACTTGGCCACAAGCATTATTGGGGAAAATAGTTTTTACAGACAAATCAGACAACCCATTGCTGCTTCTGAATTAATAATTTAGGAAAATTTTGCAGTTTTTGGTTATTATTCACTTGAATATTAGTATTATGGATAAATTATAAACAGCAATAAGGTTCAGCACAGTAAGATCTGCAATAAGGTCATCATGACCAAAATGGTCAATAATGGCCCATTAAGGAGTTATAGTCTATTTAAAGAATTTTTCGTAAATTTTTGTTATCTGAAACTACTGGTCGAAATACATTGTACTTGAAATACATGAAAAAGTCTAGAATCTCAGGAGAAAGGCCAATAAGGGTTTTTTTTCTTCTTCGAATTTTGCCTATTATCTTGAAAACTATAATTTATCTAGAGAAACTTTTTTTTAAAATGTAAAAAAAGATCAAAATTTTTGTGTTTCGAGCAAGAGCTAAATAAGATCATAAAGATAGAGAGAAACTAAACAGACTTCATTGATCTGCAATATATTTTAAATGCATTTTTTTTAGTAAAGATCTATTAAAAAACATACACAAGATAATTTAAATCATCTAGTGAAGAAATACACATGAACATACAACTCATTTAAACATATACCCAACAATGTTAGATCTGTTAATTTGCTTTTGCAAATTGTTTTTTCTTCCCTCAACATGATTTGAACTCATGCTACAGAGATATCATGACACCAAATCACCGTGCTAGACCACTTGTCTTGACCACTTCGGCTTCACAAAAATAAAGCTTTCTGTGGCGGGATCCACGTGTTACCGTAAATCCTCAGTTTTTTTTAAAGTCGTAATACAGTACATGATATATAAGCAGGGGCGTATCCTGGTTTTTAGAATAGGTGGGACCAAAGTTTTATTTTTGCCCAGGTGAGCGAGGCGAAATATTTTTGAGGTAAAATTATTGAAATATTCTTCTAATGGGCAGCAATGTAGGTGTTTCGACCTATTGTGAGGTAAAAGTTAGTGAGAAATTTTTCAAGCGGAAACCGCCTAAATCCACCCTGACAACACCCTGACAACTAGTGACTGACTGACGGATGGACGGACAGAGGTAAAACAATATTTACCTGTTCCCCAAATAACCTTAGAGTTATGGTGGCAAGGTCTCCTACAAATTAGAAAAATTTACAACAATCTCCGAACACCCCTAACTTATATAAAGCTACATTTTAAAATAAGTTGGAAGAGAACCCATGCTTTGCAAATTTTAGGGGGGGTCCTCCGCCTATATCCGCCCCTGATTAAGGCATGAACATGGAATATATATATTTACGACCTGTTAGTCAAATGCATTTTTTTTAAATATACTTGTTCACTTTTTTGGTCTATTGGAAAATGTTGTTAAATGTGGTGTATCTATATAATTTAGACACTTCTACAACAAAATTGGTTTTACATGCACACGTATAAAAATTGTAGTTTTTATCAAAGGCAATCATATAGGTTTGAACGCAGTTTTCAATTTAGATTTGTATATACATTATGACAAAATATTCATTTCAAACTATCCTGAACCAGTTATTTCAAGACATAATGACATTTGCATAATGTCATGATATGAATGCATTAATTATACATGTGTTACTGTAAAACTTAAAACCCACTGTTGTTGAACTTTTTAAGAAATATTTGATAGAGAATCGTTGACATTATCTTTTTTATATTATACTTCTGTATCTAAACTTCAAAGTGGAATTAATTAACTTGCCATTTTCTTCTTTGAACTGTTTTCCTCACCTGCATGGTTCTTCACAAATCACCACAAAAACAATATAATATTGTAATAAATTGAATAAATATAAGAATATAGTACAACTGTGTGTGTATTCTTGATGAATTTCAACATGTTATTCTGCTCTACACATTTTATGATGTCCAAGTAATGAGGTCATGACATCAATATTAATCCATAGTAACCAATGAGATAAAAGAGAAATTCAGTTTATGTCTTCCTAGATCTTTGGATAAAAACAGGTCACATTTACTTGTACATGTTGTGTGTATTGTACTTTAATAAATATAAAACACAAGTAAATATGTCATACACATACTCTCACCACATTGTTTTAATGGATTTAATTAAGTATAATGGTAATACGTCTATTGGTGTAAATAAAAGTGAAATAATTAGAAGGATTAGAATACACAGTGTTGTATATATGTTCACAATGACATACAGGGATAGAATTTTGAAAAATTTATTGTAAGTAAAAATTTCATACTTAATGCCAATAATTGTTTATGTCTATATGTTTTGTGTATGGACTCCTTAAAGTTTTATTATGAGGAGGATTAAGGGGGTGGGGCTAATGGGTAATTGGCCCCCTTATAAAAAAAATGTTTAATTAATTTATTTAGGGATCAAATCTCTAAAGCATGATTTGAGAGGGTCCCTTTGAAAAAATTCTGGACCTGCCTCTGCATACCACAGACATACATACAGAAATTAAGGATGTTTAATAATTTAAAAAAATTCTAATACATATCAATTAAAAATCATTTCTACTGATATATGCATGCATTAGTGATACATTAAATAATCTGTCACCTAAGGATATTTGCCTATAGATGCTTTGGGTATCTAAGGCTTTCTGATGAGTCATGAGTATGTGTCTGTTCCTTTATCTGTCTGTCCAGGCCTACAGTCACAATTAATTCCCTTTGTTTGTGGTCTAGGAATATAGTTCCTAATTATTATATGGGGTATTTCTTCCTAGGTAATCTGTCTACTGTTATCTTTGAAATGTTTACTATTTAAGTTGCATACCTGTAGCCCGGGGGTTCAAATAAGCACTGTTAAAGTCAACGTTTTGTTCAAATTGTGACTGTTAAAGTCGAGTTGATGAGTCCAACGAACACCACCATACGCCCCTCCCCACCCCCCCCCCACCCCCCCCCCCCCCCCCTTGGAAATTTCTGGCTGCGACCCTGAGTTGTCCGTTTAGTTGCATATCTATTGAAAAGGGTAAAACATGTGGAAAAAAATTATTGTTGAAAGTGAAAGTAGCAATTTTGCCTAAAATGAAAGTAGGGTAGAAATTGGCCTTCGTCATTTATTCAGGATTCAAATCCTACCATTGGCATGTCAATAGGGCTCTCAAAAGAAAAAGCACTGATGGATTGTCCTGGGACAAGCATATTGTATTAGAATAATAATTTTGGACTATAAGCAGTTAAATTTATTTCATGTTTGAAGCGCTGCAAATTTTTTAATTCAACTTGACTTTAATCCAAAAATGCATTGTAGCCAAGGGAAAGAATAATTGTGTTCTGAGGCCTCCAGCATCAAGTTTAAGTTTTGATGAAGTTGAAGTCCAATCAACTTGAAACTTAGTACATGTCCCCTATGATATGATCTTTCTTATGCTATAATCAAACTGAGATCTCAGTATCAAATTATAGTTTGCCCCAATTTCATGGTTTGCTGAACATATAAAAATGATATTGCTAGTGGGTCATCTGTTTACTATGGACACATTATTGTTATTGATTTAAATGCAAAGTATTAAGAATAAGTTTCTGAATTTCTTGAGTTCTATAAGTGCCTACAATTTAAAATTCAAGAATTTTGCATGCAAGTATGCCTGAAAGTATATTGTATTTGACCTGGATGAGAGTTTAGATGGGGTTTATAAAATAGAGAATTACAGGCAAAATGTACAGAATAAACGGTCAAAAAAATAATAATTATGTAAAGGAGGAAAAATAAAACTAAATAAATATTAGAGAAAAAGTGCTGAAATGAAATTTATATAAAGAATAGAGATTAAAGAAAAACAATCATAATATACATGTATTAAAGAATAAAGATACATGTAAAAATTGTATACATAACCCCTATCTAGACCTTAATAAATCAAGCCATATAAACACATAAATGACAAAAACTCTGATAATTGTGTTTAGGTCAGACAGGAATTTGTCTGCAAAAGACTCATAAGTAACTCAATCGATCTCCAATAAAAAAAAGTTAAAGGCCACATAATTTACAAAATTAAAAACTTTGATAATCAAAAGTAATATTTTTAAGTTACTTATATATATATAAGTAATTTTTGTTTTTGAAAATAATAAAATTACTTAATAGAGTTATTTTAAATTATAATAGAAGCATATATTAAATGTAGTTTGAATGAGTTTTTGTATCATTTTCTGTCAAGATAAAGAATGTATAAGATTTTATAAGGAGTATGGAGATAAAGGTTTAAATTAAAAATAATGACAAATTACTTGAATATCATGGTAAGTTATTTTATACATTTTTGAAAAAATAACACTTATTTAAGGAACACATGTCATGCATGTAGTTGATTTGGGTTAGCAGTTATAAAGAACTTGAAATCTTAATTAATTAACAGGTATGTATCTATTTATATCAGTCTATCTTGAAGATTTTGGTGGAAAGTGATAATTTAATAGTCCCAAGAGATCAACTTTGACCCAGAAGCATGGGTATGAAAGATAAGTGATAAGTGCATCAGTAAGTTAATTAGTATTTCAGAAGGATTATATTTCATGGGAAAAATTGACTGTGAAAATTTGTTAAAGCTAGTGAAATCTGCATTATTGGACATCTATAAAAATAATATTTAGAAAAGTTACCTATATAAGTAATATTTAAAATAACCTCCTTTTCAGCATAGCTTGTATAGGTAATTATGTCACCCGATCGACAATGTCTGTGGAAAGTCCTATTGTATTTGTTCTGATTATTAAGTCTTTCCACTTTTCTGTGGAAAGACTAATTGTATTTGTTCTGATTATTAAGTCTTTCCACTTTTCTGTGGAAAGGCTTATTGTATTTGTTCTGATTATTAAGTCTTTCCACTTTTCTGTGGAAAGACTTATTGTATTTGTTCTGATTATTATCATTATTATTATTATTATTATTATTATTATTATTTTTTTTTTTCCGCCAACTTTTGTTCTTGCGATAAATGTTTGTTTCGCAATATGTCGCTTTGATATTTCTCAGATTGTATCGTATAGTTTATGCACTTTTAAATTTCACCCTGCTAAGCCGAACCAATTTCTTTGTAAGAGTTATCTCCCTATTTACTGTTTATCATCAGAGTGTATCTCCTTCGTACCAAAAAGAGATAGCGACAAAATTCTTTTTACAAATTGTTTGTGACATCCTCACTAATTTTTGGCTCATTTGGATCGAAGCGATTTGATTAAATTTTAAAGGAGTTATCTACCTTTACGGAATAAATTTGTCGGTATGTTTTTTTAACTCATAAACCGTTGACCATATAACCCTGGAATGTTTTTATTTGAGTCCCCTGGATCCTAACTTAGAAAATTAGGTCAAGGTCAAAGGTCAAGGTCATATTTTAGATTTTTATAAGTTTTTCATTTCCCTATAATTCTTGAACGGTTATAGATACAAAAAATATTAAGCAGTGAAAAATGCTTGGTACTTCAAGGGGCAACTTTTTTACATTATGACTATATTGATTTTACCATCATGTAAGGGACATAACTCCCATCGATGGTTTTTAAAAAGCCATTTTTAGGCAAAACTCTTTAACAAAAGGTCCTTGACCCATAGGGTCTTTTGCAATGACCTTGTGGAGCAATGATCTTGACGAAAGTCACAAGGTCAAAGGTCAAGGTCATCAAATTATGTGGTTTTGGCACTATTTAAGCAGTTTTATGTGTGTTTGAATTTCAACCAACCAACCAACCAACCAACCAACCAACCAATCAATCAATCAATTAATCAATCAATCAATCAATCAATCAATCAATCAATCAATGTTTCCGTTTCATGTGTTTGATACGGGATTCAAGGTCTCTTTTTTTTCGCTTGTTTTAATTGAGCCTATCAAACGTGTTTAACCAACATATTTAACCAATATGTTTAACCAACGTGTTTAACCAACATGTTCAACCAACGTGTTTAACAAACCAACCAATCAATCAATGCATGTTTCCGTTTCATGTGTTAAATACGGGATCCAAGATGTGTTTTTTTTTTCGCTTGTTTAAATTGAGCCTATCCAACGTGTTTAACCAGCCAACGTGTTTAACCAATATGTTTAACCAACATGTTTAACCAACCAACCAACCAACCAACCAACCAACCAACCAATCAATGCATGTTTCCGTTTCATGTGTTAAATACGGGATCCAAGATGTGTTTTTTTTTTTCGCTTGTTTAAATTGAGCCTATCCAACTTGTTTAACCAGCCAACGTGTTTCACCAATATGTTTAACCAACGTGTTTAACCAACATGATTAACCAACGTGTTTAACCAACCAACCAATCAATGCATGTTTCCGTTTCATGTGTTAAATACGGTATCCAAGATGTTTTTTTTTCCGCTTGTTTAAATTGAGCCTATCCAACGTGTTTAACCAGCCAACGTGTTTAACCAATATGTTTAACCAACGTGTTTAACCAACCAACCAACCAATCAATCAATCAATGCATGTTTCCGTTTCATGCGTTAAATACGGGATCCAATTTTGAGCCTATCCAATGTGTTTAACCAACGTGTTTAAGCAACATGTTTAAGCAACGTGTTTAACCAACCAACCAACCCACTTATCAACCAATCAATCGATCAATCAATCAATCAATCAATCAATCATGATCATGATCAATAAATCATGTTTCATGAAAAATCGAAATTCAATATTGTTCTTGCGTCACTTCTGAAAAAAAATCCACATGTACTCTGAAACTACAAGTACAATCGACCTCAAAATTTGCAGTCAGCAGGGCATACATGTACTGAAAGTTTATAAAAAAACTTGGTGCAGATATCTCTCAAAGCTTTTCCTAGACAAAAGAAATGGCAATGCCGTAAAAATCGCTTGCTGGGTCCGTAAATCTCAGTAAAAACCTACAATAAAATGTCCGCTCCGAGATTGAAATACTAATCTGTGTTACAAACAGGTGCTGAAAAATGTACAATATCAGAAAATAATCAATAAATGTGTTTTAAAGTAACACCGGATCAATTAAATCCAAAACATGCACTGCCCGTGAACTGTCATCAAGTTGTCAATTTCCTACAATGACAAAAGAAATTACATTGTGTACATTCCATCTCTATACATGTTGTCTGTCCAAGGTCCCGACCTAAAAAGAAATTAAAAGACTAAGTTTTTCTTAATATTAACCCGCGTCACGTGATGTCTCCTCAATCTTGCGCGCGCGCTGTATCTAAAATAAAAGAAAAACTTTCCAAACTAAACATGAAACTTCTCCGGTAACATAATAATATAGACCCCATACCAAAGCAAACAAACAAACAAATAAACAAATACCCCCCCCCCCCCCTTTTCCAAATCAATCAATAAAAAAAAATCAATTATCCATTCATCAGAGGGGAAAGACTGCCTAACAATTGTTTTCAAAACAATTGCTTTATATTTATTAAGTCTTTCCACTTTTCTGTGGAAAGACTTATTGTATTTCTTCTGATTATTATTATTATTAAGTCTTTCCACTTTTCTGTGGAAAGACTTATTGTATTTCTTCTGATTATTATTATTAGGTCTTTCCACTTTTCTGTGGAAAGACCTATTGTATTTGTTCTGATTATTAGGTCTTTCCACTTTTCTGTGGAAAGCCTATTGTATTTGTTCTGATTATTAGGTCTTTCCACTTTTCTGTGGAAAGCCTATTGTATTTGTTCTGATTATTATTATTATTATTATTTTTTTTTTTCCGCCAAATTTTGTTCTTGCGATAAATGTTTGTTTCGCAATATGTCGCTTAGATTTTTTTCATTTTGTATCGTATAGTTTATGCGCTTTTAAATTTCACCCTGCTAAGCCGAACCATTTTCTTTGTAAGAGTTATCTCCCTATTCACTGTTTGTCATGTGTGTGCATCTCCTTCGTAACAAAATAAGAAAGCGACAAAATTCTTTTTACAAATTGTTCGTTACATCCTCAGGAATTTTTGGCTAATTTGGATCGAAGCGATTCGATGAAATTTTATAGGAGTTATGTACCTTTACGGAATAAATTTGTCGGTATGTTTTTTTAACTCATAAACCGTTAACCGTATAACCCTGGAATGTTTTTATTTGAGTCCCCTGGGTCCTAACTTAGAAAATTAGGTCAAGGTCAAAGGTCAAGGTCATATTTTAGATTTTCATATGTCTTTGATTTCCCTATAATTCTTGAATGGTTATAGATACAGAAAATTTAAGCAGTGAAAAATGTTCAGTACTTCAAGGGGCAACTTTGTTACATGATGACTGTATTGGTTTTACCATTATGTAAGGGACATAACCCCCATTGATGGTTTATAAAAAGCCATTATTAGGCAAAACTCTTAAACAAAAGGTCCTTGACCCATAGGGTCTTTTGCAATGACATTGTGAAGCAATGACCTTGACAAAGGTCACAAGGTCAAAGGTCAAGGTCATGTACATATGTGATTTGAAGCACGACTTGAAGAATTTTATGTGTGTTTGCCAACCAACCAACCAACCAATCATGATCAATCAATAATGATCAATCAACAAATCATGATCATGATCAATCAACCAATCATGATCATGATTAATCAATCAATCAATCAATCAATCATGTTTCCGTCTCATGTGTTTAATATAGGGTTCAAGATCTCCTTTGTTTCTTTTTCGCTGTTTCAATTGACCCTTTCCAACGTGTTTAACCAACCAACCAACCAACCAATCAATCAATCAATCAATCAATCAATCAATCAATCAATCAATCAATCAATCATGATCAATCAATCATGTTTCCGTCTCATGTGTTTAATATAGGGTCCAAGATCTTTGTTTCTTTTTCGCTGTTTTAATTGACCCTATCCAACGTGTTTAACCAACCAACCAACCAACCAACCAGCTAATCAAGTAATCAATCAATCAATCATGATCATGATCAATCAATCATGTATCCGTCTCATGTGTTTAATATACGGTCCAAGATCTTCTTTGTTTCTTTTTCGCTGTTTCAATTGACCCTATCCAATGTGTTTAACCAACCAACCAACCAACCAACTAATCAATCAATCAATCAAGTAATCAATCAATCATGATCATGATCAATCAATCAGTCAAGTAATCAATCAATCATGATCATGATCAATCAATCATGTTTCATGAAAAATTGAAATTTAATATTGTTCTTGCGTCACTTCTGAAAAAAAAAATCCACATGTACTCTGAAACTACAAGTACAATCGACCTCAAAATTTGCAGTCAGCAGTGCATACATGTACTAAAAGTTCATAAAAAAACTTGGTGCGGATATCTCTCAAGACTTTTCCTAGAGAAAAAAAATGGCAATGCCCTAAAAATCGCTTGCTAGGTCCGTAAATCTCAGTGACATCCTACAATAAAATGTCCGCTCCTAGATTAAAATACTAATCTGTGTTACAAACTGGTGCTGAAAAATGTACATTTTAAGAAAATAATCATTAAATGCGTATTAAAGTTACACCGGAACAATTAAATCCAAAACATGCACTGCTGGTGAACTGTGATCCAAATGTCAATTTCCAACAATGACAAAAGAAATTACATTGTGTACATTCCGTCTCTATACATGTTGTCTGTTCAACATCCCGACCTAAAGAGAAATAAAAATACTAAGTTTTCGTTATTATAAACCCCAGTCACGTGATGTCTTCCCCATCTGGCGCGCGCGCTGGACCTAAAATAAAATAAAAACTTTCCAAACTAAACATGAAACTTCTCCGGTAACAATAATATAGACCCCATACAGAAACAAACAAACAAACAAACAAACAAACAAACAAACACCCCCCCCCCCCCCCAATTCAATTAATTTTAAAGGGGGAAAGACCCCCTACAATTGCTTTTTTAAAGCAATTGATTTATATTGTAAAAAACCTTTTTAACCATTCTGTTCCGTTAATAAAAAAAAAAAAAATCTCCCCGAGACCCCCTTTTGCCCCACCCCCTTTTTTTTAACCCTCCACTTACAACTGAATGTAGGTTGTGTACTATCTATCCTATCAATGTAAAACGAACGACAACTCCAGTTTTTTCCATATTATTAGGTCTTTCCACTTTTCTGTGGAAAGCCTATTGTATTTGTTCTGATTATTAAGTCTTTTCACTTTTTTGTGAAAAGACTTATTGTATTTGTTCTGATTATTATTATTATTATTATTATTATTATTATTTTTTTTTTTTTTTTCTTCCGCCAAATTTTGTTCTTGCGCAAAATGTTTGTTTCGCAATATGTCGCTTAGAAATTTCCCATATGGTATCGTATAGTTTATGCGCTTTTAAATTTCACCCTGCTAAGCCGATCCATTTTCTATGTAAGAGTTATCTCCCTTTTCACTGTTTACCCTCTGTGTGCATCTTCTTCGTAACAAAAAAAGATAGCGACAAAATTCTTTTTACAAACTGTTCGTTACATCCTCAGGAATTTTTGGCTAATTTGGATCGAAGCGATTCGATGAAATTTTATAGGAGTTATCTACCTTTACAAAATAAATTTGTCGGTATGTTCATTTAACTCATAAGCAGTTAACCGTATAACCCTGGAATGTTTTTATTTGAGTCCCCTGGGTCCTAACTTAGAAAATGAGGTCAAGGTCAAAGGTCAAGGTCTCAATTGTGACTTTTGCTTGTTTTTGCATTTTCTCCGACACTTTGAAAGATACATACTAAAGAACAAGTGCAAAATGTCAGCTTTATTGTAATGAAGATATGCTACATTTAGTCTTATACAATTTAATGGCATCTTATAGGAGTTATTGCCCCTCAAATGTCTTGATATGAGGTTATTTGATTATGACTTCAACTAAGTTCATTATAAAGGCATTTGATCTTGTACAAAAGATTAGGTGACAAATGACCTTGAAAAATGACTACCGGAAGTGCCCTTTGAGAAAACCGGAAGTAGCCTTTTTTTGCAATTTTTTCATCTCAAAGTACCCAGAATCAATATATTTCGTCATATAGATACATACACTGATTACTGGAGACGAAACATGACTTCCAACAAACCGGAAGTGGCCAAATATTTCCCCTTCTACATACAATAGTATATAGAAACTATATATTTTTGGAATCAGTGTGAAATAAGCTATCATATGACACCTGAAGTGACATTTATTTCACCGGAAGTAGCATATTATCTCCCTTTTATCACTCAAAAACATAATTAAACCATTATTTATCTCATCAGTATGAAGAAACTATCTTCTTATCAAAATTTCTTTGGTGTGGAAAGACTTTCAATTGTTCTCTGAACAATTGGTTTTTAATTATTATTATTATTTTTTTTTTTTTTTTCTTCCGCCAAATTTTGTTCTTGCGATAAATGTTTGTTTCGCAATATGTCGCTTAGATTTTTTTCATATTGTATCGTATAGTTTATGCGCTTTTAAATTTCACCCTGCTAAGCCGAACCATTTTCTTTGTAAGAGTTATCTCCCTATTCACTGTTTGTCATGTGTGTGCATCTCCTTCGTAACAAAATAAGAAAGCGACAAAATTCTTTTTACAAATTGTTCGTTACATCCTCAGGAATTTTTGGCTAATTTGGATCGAAGCGATTCGATGAAATTTTATAGGAGTTATGTACCTTTACGGAATAAATTTGTCGGTATGTTTTTTTAACTCATAAACCTTTAACCGTATAACCCTGGAATGTTTTTATTTG
Source organism: Mytilus edulis (assembly GCF_963676685.1). NCBI lineage: Eukaryota > Metazoa > Mollusca > Bivalvia > Mytilida > Mytilidae > Mytilus > Mytilus edulis. The sequence goes on along the minus strand of NC_092355.1, from coordinate 64,636,904 downwards.
AGTCCCCTGATTCCTAACTTAGAAAATTAGGTCAAGGTCAAAGGTCAAGGTCATATTTTAGATTTTCACATGTCTTTGATTTCCCTATAACTCTTGAACGGTTATAGATACAAAAAAATTAAGCAGTGAAAAATGCTTGGTACTTCAAGGGGCAACTTTTTTACATTATGACTATATTGATTTTACTATCATGTAAGGGACATAACTCCCATCGATGGTTTTTAAAAAGCCATTTTTAGGCAAAACTCTTAAACAAAAGGTCCTTGACCCATAGGGTCTTTTGCAATGACCTTGTGGAGCAATGACCTTGACGAAGGTTACAAGGTCAAAGGTCAAGGTCATCAAATTATGTGGTTTTGGCACTATTTAAACAGTTTTATGTGTGTTTGAATTTCAATCACCAACCAACCAACCAACCAACCAACCAACCAACCAACCAACCAACCAATCAATCAATCAATCAATCAATGTTTCCGTTTCATGTGTTTGATACGGGATTCAAGGTCTCTTTTTTTTCGCTTGTTTTAATTGAGCCTATCAAACGTGTTTAACCAACATGTTTAACCAATATGTTTAACCAATGTGTTTAACCAACATGTTTAACCAACGTGTTTAACCAACCAACCAACCAACCAATCAACCAATCAATTAATTTTTCCGTTTCATGTGTGAAATACGGGATCCAAGATGTTTTTTTTCGCTTGTTTAAATTGAGCCTATCCAACGTGTTTAACCAGCCAACGTGTTTCACCAATATGTTTAACCAACGTGTTTAACCAACGTGTTTAACCAACATGTTTAACCAACGTGTTTAACCAACCAACCAATCAATCAATGTTTCCGTTTCATGTGTTAAATACGGGATCATTGATGGTTTTTTTTTTTTTCGCTTGTTTAAATTGAGCCTATCCAACGTGTTTAACCAGCCAACGTGTTAAACCAATATGTTTAACCAACGTGTTTAACCAACATGTTTAACCAACGTGTTTAACCAACCAACCAACCAATCAATCAATCAATCAATGCATGTTTCCGTTTCATGCGTTAAATACGGGATCCAATTTTGAGCCTATCCAATGCGTTTAACCAACGTGTTTAAGCAACATGTTTAAGCAACGTGTTTAACCAACCAACCAACCAACCAACTAATCAACCAACCAACCAATCAATCAATCAATCAATCAATCAATCATGATCATGATCAATAAATCATGTTTCATGAAAAATCGAAATTCAATATTGTTCTTGCGTCACTTCTGAAAAAAAATCCACATGTACTCTGAAACTACAAGTACAATCGACCTCAAAATTTCCAGTCAGCAGGGCATACATGTACTGAAAGTTTATAAAAAAACTTGGTGCAGATATCTCTCAAAGCTTTTCCTAGAGAAAAGAAATGGCAATGCGTAAAAATCGCTTGCTAGGTCCGTCAATCTCAGTAAAAACCTACAATAAAATGTCCGCTCCGAGATTGAAATACTAATCTGTGTTACAAACAGGTGCTGAAAAATGGACATCATCAAAAAATAATCAATAAATGTGTTTTAAAGTTACACCGATTCAATTAAATCCAAAACATGCACTGCTTGTGAACTTTCATCAAAATGTCAATTTCCTACAATGACAAAAGAAATTACATTGTGTGCATTCCATCTCTATACATGTTGTCTGTTTAACGTCCCGACCTAAAGAGAAATAAAAAGACTAAGTTTTTCTTAATATAAACCCGCGTCACGTGATGTCTCCTCAATCTTGCGCGCGCGCTGTATCTAAAATAAAAGAAAAACTTTCCAAACTAAACATGAAACTTCTCCGGTAACTAAATAATATAGACCCTTTACAAAAACAAACAAACAAACAAATACCCCCCCCCCTTTTTTCCAAATCAATAAATCAAAAAAATCAATTGTCCATTCATCAGAGGGGAAAGACTGCCTAACAATTGTTTTCAAAACAATTGCTTTATATTTATTATTATTATTATTATTTTTTTTTTTTTTTTTTTTTTCTTCCGCCAAATTTTGTTCTTGCGATAAATGTTTGTTTCGCAATACGTCGCTTAGATATTTCTCATATGGTATCGTATAGTTTATGCGCTTTTAAATTTCACCCTGCTAAGGCGAACCATTTTCTTTGTAAGAGTTATCTCCCCTTTCACTGTTTATCATCAGAGTGCATCTCCTCCGTAACCTTAGAAAAATGCGACAAATTTATTTTATAAAATTGCTCGTTATATCCTTCGCATGATTTGTCCTATTTTAACCGAAGCGATATGAACACTCCTTATGAGAGTTATTCCCCCTTTTGCATTTGATATTAGTAATATGCATTTCTCACTGGTAAACCATAGGTAATAGAGACCTAGGGTCTTTTGATTTAAGGTCCTTGGTCCAAAAAAATGAAAATTAGGTCAAGGTCAAAGGTCAAGGTCATATTACAAATTTTGATTTTGGCTTATTTTCACTTTTCTTCAAAAACCGTATAACATATACACATGTTATCTTTACTAAATTGTTAGTTACGACATGTCGTAACTTATAAATTTTGGTTGAAAGGGTGCGTAATCAATAATTGGGAGTTTTCGCCCATCTTATATTTAGAATTATGCATAAAGTGATATAACTCATTATCCATACATATTATAAGACCTTGCATCTTTTGATTTGAGGTCCTTGGTTTGTGACCTTGAAAATGAGCTCAAGGTCATTGGTTAATAGGACGTTCTAGATTTTGACCTTTGCTTTAAATTCATATTTATACATCATAAAGCCATAGGAAGTGACATTTTAGACTGATTTTTAATATTTTTATATCAAAATTGATCTTTACCGATGGAAAGACCTTCAATTGTTCTCTGAACAATTGGCTTTTAATTATTATTATTATTATTACTTTTTTCTTCCGCCAAATTTTGTTCTTTCGCAAAATGTTTGTTTCGCAATATGTCGCTGAGATATTTCCCATATGGTATCGTATAGTTTATGCGCTCTTAAATTTCACCCTGCTAAGCCGATCCATTTTCTATGTAAGAGTTATCTCCCTTTTCACTGTTTAACCACTGTGTGCATCTCCTTCGTAACAGAAAAAAGATAGCGACAAAATTCTTTTTACAAATTGTTCGTTACATCCTCTGGAATTTTTGGCTAATTTGGATCGAAGTGATTCGATGAAATTTTATAGGAGTTATCTACCTTTACAAAATAAATTTGTCGGTATGTTTGTTTAACTCATAAACAGTTAACCGTATAACCCTGGAATGTTTTCATCTGAGTCCCCTAAGTCCTAACTTAGAAAATGAGGTCAAGGTCAAAGGTCAAGGTCAAGTTCTCAATTGTAACTTTTGCTTCTTTTTGTATTTTCTCCGACACTTTGAAAGATACATACTAAAGAACAAGTGCAAAATGTCAGCTTTATTGTAATGAAGATATCCTACTTTTAGTCTTATACAATTTAATGGCATCTTATAGGAGTTGTTGCCCCTCAAATGTCTTGATATTAGGTTATTTGATTATAACTTCAACTAAGTTCATTATAAAGGCATTTGACCTTGTACAAAAGATTAGGTGACAAATGACCTTGAAAAATGACTACCGGAAGTGACCTTGAGAAAACCGGAAGTAGCCTTTTTTGCAATTTTTTCATCTCAAAGTACCCAGAATCAATATATTTTGTCATATAGATACATACACTGATTACTGGAGATGAAACATGACTTCCAACAAACCGGAAGTGGCCAATTATTTCCCCTTCTACATACAATAGTATATAGAAACTATATATTTTTGGAATCAGTGTGAAATAAGCTATCATATGACACCGGAAGTGACATTTATTTCACCGGAAGTAGCATATTATCTCCCTTTTATCACTCAAAAATATAATTAAACCATTATTTATCTCATCAGTATAAAGAAACTATCTTCTTATCAAAATTTCTTTGGTGTGGAAAGACTTTCAATTGTTCTCTGAACAATTGGTTTTTAATTATTATTATTATTATTATTATTATTTTTTTTTTTCCGCCAAATTTTGTTCTTGCGATAAATGTTTGTTTCGCAATATGTCGCTTAGATATTTTTCATATTGTATCGTATAGTTTATGCGCTTTTAAATTTCACCCTGCTAAGACAAACCATTTTCTTTGTAAGAGTTATCTCCCTATTCACTGTTTATCATCAGAGTGTATCTCCTTCGTAACAAAAAAAGATAGCGACAAAATTCTTTTTACAAATTGTTCGTTCCATCCTCAGTAATTTTTGGAGTATTTGGATCGAAGCGATTCGATGAAATTTTATAGGAGTTATCTACCTTTACGGAATAAATTTGTTCGTATGTTTTTTTAACTCATAAACCGTTAACCGTATAACCCTGGAATGTTTTTATTTGAGTCCCCTGGGTCCTTACTTAGAAAATGAGGTCAAGGTCAAAGGTCAAGGTCAAGTTCTCAATAGTGACTTTTGCTTGTTTTTGCATTTTCTCCGACACTTTGAGAGATACATATAAAAGAACAAGTGCAAAATGTCTGCTTTATTGTAATGAAGATATGCTACATTTAGTCTTATACAATTAAATGGCATCTTATAGGAGTTGGTGCCCCTGGAATGTCTTGATATGAGGTTATTTGATTATAACTTCAATTAAGTTCATTATAAAGACATTTGACCTTATACAAAAGGTTAAGTGACAAATGACCTTGAAAAATGGCTACCGGAAGTGACCTTTAGAAACCGGAAAAAGCTTTTTTTGCAATTTTTTCACATAAAAGTACCCAGAATCCATATATTTTGTCATATAGATACATGAACAGATTACTGAAGACTAAAAATGACTTCCAACAAACCGGAAGTGGCCAATTATCTCCTATTCTACATACAAAAGTATATAGAAACTATATATTTTTGGAATCAGTGTGAAAGAGGCTATCATATGAGACCGAATGTGACATTCATTTGACCGGAAGTAGCATATTATCTCCCTTATATCACTCAAAAAGATAATTAAACCATCATTTATCGCATCAGTATGAAGAAACTACCTTCTTATCCAAATTTCTTTGGTGTGGAAAGACTTTCAGAGAACAATTGGTTTTTAATTATTATTATTATTATTAGGTCTTTCCACTTTTCTGTGGAAAGCCTATTGTATTTGTTCTGATTATTATTATTATTATTATTATTTTTTTTTTTTTCCGCCAAATTTTGTTCTTGCGATAAATGTTTGTTTCGCAATATGTCGCTTAGATTTTTTTCATATTGTATCGTATAGTTTATGCGCTTTTAAATTTCACCCTGCTAAGCCGAACCATTTTCTTTGTAAGAGTTATCTCCCTATTCACTGTTTGTCATGTGTGTGCATCTCCTTTGTAACAAAATAAGAAAGCGACAAAATTCTTTTTACAAATTGTTCGTTACATCCTCAGGAATTTTTGGCTAATTTGGATCGAAGCGATTCGATGAAATTTTATAGGAGTTATGTACCTTTACGGAATAAATTTGTCGGTATGTTTTTTTAACTCATAAACCGTTAACCGTATAACCCCGGAATGTTTTTATTTGAGTCCCCTGGGTCCTAACTTAAAAAATTAGGTCAAGGTCAAAGGTCAAGGTCATATTTTAGATTTTCATATGTCTTTGATTTCCCTATAATTATTGAAAGGTTATAGATACAGAAAATTTAAGCAGCGAAAAATGTTCAGTACTTCAAGGGGCAACTTTGTTACATTATGACTGTATTGGTTTTACCATTATGTAAGGGACATAACCCCCATTGATGGTTTATAAAAAGCCATTATTAGGCAAAACTCTTAAACAAAAGATCCTTGACCCATAGGGTCTTTTGCAATGACATTGTGAAGCAATGACCTTGACAAAGGTCACAAGGTCAAAGGTCAAGGTCATGTACATATGTGATTTGGGGCACGACTTGAAGAATTTTATGTGTGTTTGCCAACCAACCAACCAATCATGATCAATCAATAATGATCAATCAACAAATCATGATCATGATCAATCAACCAATCATGATCAATCAACCAATCATGATCATGATTAATCAATCAATCAATCATGTTTCCGTCTCATGTGTTTAATATAGGGTTCAAGATCTCCTTTTTTTCTTTTTCGCTGTTTCAATTGACCCTTTCCAACGTGTTTAACCAACCAACCAACCAACCAACCAACCAATCAATCAATCAATCAATCAATCAATCAATCAATCAATCAATCAAGCAAGCAAGCAAGCAAGCAAGCAATCAATCAATCAATCAATCAATCAATCAATCAATCAATCAATCAATCAATCAATTAATCAATCAATCAATCAATCATGATCAATCAATCATGTTTCCGTCTCGTCTCGTGTGTTTAATATAGGCTCCAAGATCTTCTTTGTTTCTTTTTCGCTGTTTCTATTGGCCCTATCCAACGTGTTTAACCAACCAACCAACCAACCAACCAACCAATCAATCAATCAATCAATCAATCAATCAATCATGTTTCCGTCTCGTGTGTTTAATATAGGGTCCAAGATCTTTTTTGTTTCTTTTTCGCTGTTTGAATTGGCCCTATCCAACGTGTTTTACCAACCAACCAACCAACCAACTAATCAATCAATCAATCAATCAATCAATCAATCATGATCATGATCAATCAATCAATCATGATCATGATCAATCAATCATGTTTCATGAAAAATTGAAATTTAATATTGTTCTTGCGTCACTTCTGAAAAAAAAATCCACATGTACTCTCAAACTACAAATACAATCGACCTCAAAATTTGCAGTCAGCAGGGCATACATGTACTAAAAGTTTATAAAAAAACTTGGTGCAGATATCTCTCAAAGCTTTTCCTAGAGAAAAGAAATTGCAATGCCGTAAAAATTGCTTGCTAGGTCCGTAAATTTCAGTAAAAGCCTACAATAAAATGTCCGCTCCGAGATTGAAATACTAATCTGTGTTACAAACAGGTGCTGAAAAATGTACATTATCAGAAAATAATCAATAAATGTGTTTTAAAGTTACACCGGATCAAATAAATCCAAATCATGCACTGCTTGTGAACTGTCATCAAAATGTCTATTTCCTACAATGACAAAAGAAATTAAATTGTGTGCATTCCGTCTCTATACATGTTGTCTGTTCAAAGTCCCCACCTAAAAAGGAATAAAAAGACTAAGTTTTCGTTATTATAAACCCGTGTCACGTGATGTCGCGCGCGCTGTACCTAAAATAAAAGAAACACTTTCCAAACTAAACATGAAACTTCTCCGGTAACAATAATATAGACCCCATACAGAAACAAACAAACAAACAAACAAACAAACAAACAAACAAACAAACAAACCCCCCAATTCAATTAATTTTAAAGGGGGAAAGACCCCCTACAATTGCTTTTTTAAAGCAATTGATTTATATTTATTATTAGGTCTTTCCACCTTTCTGTGGAAAGACCTATTGTATTTCTTCTGATTATTAGGTCTTTCCACTTTTCTGTGGAAAGCCTATTGTATTTGTTCTGATTATTATTATTAAGTCTTTCCACTTTTCTGTGGAAAGACTTATTGTTTTTGTTCTGATTATTATTATTATTATTATTATTTTTTTTTTTTTCCGCCAACTTTTGTTCTAGCGATAAATGATTGTTTCGCAATATGTCGCTTAGATATTTCTCATATTGTATCGTATAGTTTATGCGCTTTTAAATTTCACCCTGCTAAGCCGAACCATTTTCTTTGTAAGAGTTATCTCCCTTTTCACTGTTTATCATCAAAGCGTATCTCCTTCGTAACAAAAAAAGATAGCGACAAAATTCTTTTTACAAATTGTTCGTTACATCCTCAGTAATTTTTGGCGTATTTGGATCGAGGCGATTCGATGAAATTTTATAGGAGTTATCTACCTTTACGGAATAAATTTGTTCGTATGTTTTTTTAACTCATAAACCGTTAAATGTATAACCCTGGAATGTTTTTATTTGAGTCCCCTGGGTCCTAACTTAGAAAATTAGGTCAAGGTCAAAGGTCAAGGTCAAGTTCTCAATAGTGACTTTTGCTTGTTTTTGCATTTTCTCCGACACTTTGAGAGATACATATAAAAGAACAAATGCAAAATGTCTGCTTTATTGTAATGAAGATATGCTACGTTTAGTCTTATACAATTCAACGGCATCTTATAGGAGTTGGTGCCCCTGAAATGTCTTTATTTGAAGTTATTTGATTATAACTTCAATTAAGTTCATTATAAAGACATTTGACCTTATACAAAGGGTTAAGTGACAAATGGCCTTGAAAAATGGCTACCGGAAGTGACCTTTAGAAAACCGGAAGTAGCTTTTTTTGCAATTTTTTCACACAAAAGTAGTCAGAATCCATATTATTTGTCATATAGATACATGAACAGATTACTGAAGACTAAAAATGACTTCCAACAAACCGGAAGTGGCCAATTATCTCCCATTCTACATAAAAAAGTATATAGAAACTATATATTTTTGGAATCAATGTGAAAGAAGCTATCATATTAGACGGGATGTGACATTCATTTCACCGGAAGTATCATATTATCTCCCTTTTATCACTCAAAAAGATAATTAATCCATCATTCATCGCATCAGTATAAAGAAACTACCTCCTTATCAAAATTACTTTGGTTTGGAAAGACTTTCAATTGTTCTCTGAACAATTGGTTTTTAATTATTATTAAGTCTTTCCACTTTTTTGTGGAAAGACTTATTGTTTTTCTTCTGATTATTATTTTTTTTTTTTTCCGCCAAATTTTGTTCTTGTGATTAATGTTTGTTTCGCAATATGTCGCTTAGATATTTCTCATATGGTGTCGTATAGTTTATGCGCTTTTAAATTTCACCCTGCTAAGGCGAACCATTTTCTTTGTAAGAGTTATCTCCCTATTCACTGTTTTTCATCTGTGTGCATCTCCTTCGTAACAAAAAAAGATAGCGACAAAATTCTTTTTACAAATTGTTCGTTATATCCTCAAGAATATTTGGTTAATTTGGATCGAAGCGATTCGATGACATTTTATAGGAGTTATCTACCTTTACAAAATAAATTTGTCGGTATGTTTTTTTAACTCATAAACAGTTAAACGTATAACCCTGGAATGTTTTTATTTGAGGCCCCTAGGTGCTAACTTAGAAAATGAGGTCAAGGTCAAAAGTCAAGGTCAAGTTCTCAATTGTGACTTTTGCTTGTTTTTGCATTTTCTCCGACACTTTAAAAGATACAAATAAAAGAACAAGTGCAAAATGTCTGCTTTATTGTTATGAAGATATGCTCCATTAAGTCTGATACAATTTAATGGCATCTTATAGGAGTTAGTGCCCCTGAAATGTCTTGATATGAGGTTATTTGATTATAACTTCAATTAAGTTCATTATAAAGACATTTGACCTTATACAAAGGGTTAAGTGACAAATGGCCTTGAAAAATGGCTACCGGAAGTGACCTTTAGAAAACCGGAAGTAGCTTTTTTTGCAATTTTTTCACACAAAAGTAGTCAGAATCCATATTATTTGTCATATAGATACATGAACAGATTACTGAAGACTAAAAATGACTTCCAACAAACCGGAAGTGGCCAATTATCTCCCATTCTACATAAAAAAGTATATAGAAACTATATATTTTTGGAATCAATGTGAAAGAAGCTATCATATTAGACGGGATGTGACATTCATTTCACCGGAAGTATCATATTATCTCCCTTATATCACTCAAAAAGATAATTAATCCATCATTCATCGCATCAGTATAAAGAAACTACCTCCTTATCAAAACTACTTTGGTTTGGAAAGACTTTCAATTGTTCTCTGAACAATTGGTTTTTAATTATTATTAAGTCTTTCCACTTTTTTGTGGAAAGACTTATTGTTTTTCTTCTGATTATTATTATTTTTTTTTTTCCGCCAAATTTTGTTCTTGTGATAAATGTTTGTTTCGCAATATGTCGCTTAGATATTTCTCATATGGTGTCGTATAGTTTATGCGCTTTTAAATTTCACCCTGCTAAGGCGAACCATTTTCTTTGTAAGAGTTATCTCCCTATTCACTGTTTTTCATCTGTGTGCATCTCCTTCGTAACAAAAAAAGATAGCGACAAAATTCTTTTTACAAATTGTTCGTTATATCCTCAAGAATATTTGGTTAATTTGGATCGAAGCGATTCGATGACATTTTATAGGAGTTATCTACCTTTACAAAATAAATTTGTCGGTATGTTTTTTTAACTCATAAACAGTTAACCGTATAACCCTGGAATGTTTTTATTTGAGGCCCCTAGGTGCTAACTTAGAAAATGAGGTCAAGGTCAAAAGTCAAGGTCAAGTTCTCAATTGTGACTTTTGCTTGTTTTTGCATTTTCTCCGACACTTTAAAAGATACAAATAAAAGAACAAGTGCAAAATGTCTGCTTTATTGTTATGAAGATATGCTCCATTAAGTCTGATACAATTTAATGGCATCTTATAGGAGTTAGTGCCCCTGAAATGTCTTGATATGAGGTTATTTGATTATAACTTCAACTAAGTTTATTATAAAGGCATTTGACTTTGTACAAAAGGTTAGGTGACAAATGACCTTGAAAAATGACTACCGGAAGTGACCTTGAGAAAACCGGAAGTAGCCTTTTTTGCAATTTTTTCATACAAAAGTACTCAGAATCCATATATTTTGTCATATAGATACATAAACTGATTACTGAAGCCTAAAAATGACTTCCAACAAACCGGAAGTGGCCAATTATCTCCCATTCTACATATAAAAGTATATAGAAGATATATATTTTTGGAATCAGTGTCAAAGAAGCTATCCTATGAGACCGGAAGTGACATTCATTTCACCGGAAGTAGCATATTATCTCCCTTAATTAACTCAAAAATTATAATTTAACCATTATTTTTCGCATCAGTATGAAGAAACTATCTTCTTAACAAAATTTCTTTGATGTGGAAAGACTTTCAATTGTTCTCTGAACAATTGGTTTTTAATTATTATTTTTTTTTTTCCGCCAAATTTTGTTCTTGCGATAAATGTTTGTTTCGCAATATGTCGCTTAGATTTTTTTTTATTTTGTATCGTATAGTTTATGCGCTTTTAAATTTCACCCTGCTAAGCCGAACCATTTTCTTTGTAAGAGTTATCTCCCTATTCACTGTTTGTCATGTGTGTGCATCTCCTTCGTAACAAAATAAGAAAGCGACAAAATTCTTTTTACAAATTGTTCGTTACATCCTCAGGAATTTTTGGCTAATTTGGATCGAAGCGATTCGATGAAATTTTATAGGAGTTATGTACCTTTACGGAATAAATTTGTCGGTATGTTTTTTTAACTCATAAACCGTTAACCGTATAACCCTGGAATGTTTTTATTTGAGTCCCCTGGGTCCTAACTTAGAAAATTAGGTCAAGGTCAAAGGTCAAGGTCATATTTTAGATTTTCATATGTCTTTGATTTCCCTATAATTCTTGAATGGTTATAGATACAGAAAATTTAAGCAGTGAAAAATGTTCAGTACTTCAAGGGGCAACTTTGTTACATTATGACTGTATTGGTTTTACCATTATGTAAGGGACATAACCCCCATTGATGGTTTATAAAAAGCCATTATTAGGCAAAACTCTTAAACAAAAGGTCCTTGACCCATAGGGTCTTTTGCAATGACATTTTGAAGCAATGACCTTGACAAAGGTCACAAGGTAAAAGGTCAAGGTCATGTACATATGTGATTTGGGGCACGACTTGAAGAATTTTATGTGTGTTTGCCAACCAACCAACCAACCAACCAATCATGATCAATCAATAATGATCAATCAACAAATCATGATCATGATCAATCAACCAATCATGATCATGATTAATTAATCAATCAATCAATCAATCATGTTTCCGTCTCATGTGTTTAATATAGGGTTCAAGATCTCCTTTGTTTCTTTTTCGCTGTTTCAATTGACCCTTTCCAACGTGTTTAACCAACCAACCAACCAACCAACCAACCAACCAACCAATCAATCAATCAATCAATCAATCAATCAATCAATCAATCAATCAATCAATCAATCAATCAATCAATCAATGATGTTTCCGTCTCGTCTCGTGTGTTTAATATAGGGTCCAAGATCTTCTTTGTTTCTTTTTCGCTGTTTCAATTGGCCCTATCCAACGTGTTTAACCAACCAACCAACCAACCAACCAACCAACCAACCAACCAACCAACCAACCAACCAACCAACCAACCAACCAACCAACCAACCAACCAACCAATCAATCAATCAATCAATCAATCAATCAATCAATCAATCATGTTTCCGTCTCGTGTGTTTAATATAGGGTCCAAGATCTTTTTTGTTTCTTTTTCGCTGTTTCAATTGGCCCTATCCAACGTGTTTTACCAACCAACAAACCAACCAACCAACCAACCAACCAACCAACTAATCAATCAATCAATCAATCAATCAATCATGATCATGATCAATCAATCATGTTTCATGAAAAATTGAAATTTAATATTGTTCTTGCGTCACTTCTGAAAAAAAAAATCCACATGTATTCTGAAACTACAAATACAATCGACCTCAAAATTTGCAGTCAGCAGAACATACATGTACTAAAAGTTTATAAAAAAACTTGGTGCAGATATCTCTCAAAGCTTTTCCTAGAGAAAAGAAATTGCAATGCCGTAAAAATTGCTTGCTAGGTCTGTAAATTTCAGTAAAAGCCTACAATAAAATGTCCGCTCCGAGATTGAAATACTAATCTGTGTTACAAACAGGTGCTGAAAAATGTACATTATCAGAAAATAATCAATAAATGTGTTTTAAAGTTACACCGGATCAAATAAATCCAAATCATGCACTGCTTGTGATCTGTCATCAAAATGTCAATTTCCTACAATGACAAAAGAAATTACATTGTGTGCATTCCGTCTCTATACATGTTGCCTGTTCAAAGTCCCCACCTAAAAAGGAATAAAAAGACTATCTTTTCGTTATTATAAACCCGTGTCACGTGATGTGGCGCGCGCGCTGTACCTAAAATAAAAGAAAAACTTTCCAAACTAAACATGAAACTTCTCCGGTAACAATAATATAGACCCCATACAGAAACAAACAAACAAACAAACAAACAAACAACCCCCCCCCACAATTCAATTAATTTTAAAGGGGGAAAGACCCCCTACAATTGCTTTTTTAAAGCAATTGATTTATATTGATTATTTTTTTTTTTTTTTTTTTTTCTTCCGCCTAATTTTGATATTGCGACAAATGTTTGTTTCGCAATATGTCGCTTAGATATTTCTCATATTGTATCGTACAGTTTATGCGCTTTTACATTTCACCCTGCTAAGCCGAACACTTTTCTTTGTAAGAGTTATCTCCCTATTCACTGTTTATCATCAGAGTGCATCTCCTTTGAACAAAAAAAGATAGCGACAAAATTCTTTTTACAAATTGTTCGTTACATCCTAAGGAAAATGTGGCTTATTTGGATTGAAGCGATTCGATGAAATTTTATAGGAGTTATCTACCTTTACAAAATTATTTTCTCAATATGTGTTATTAACTAATAAACCGTCAACCATATAACCCTGGAATGTATTTATTTGAGATCCCTAGGCCCTTTATTAGAAAATGGGGTCAAGGTCAAAGGTCAAGGTCAAGTTCTAAATTCGGAATTTTCCATGTTTTTGCATTTTCTCCAACCCTTGAAAAGGTATATATTAAAGAACAAGTGCAAAATGATTGCTATATAGTTTTGAAGATATTTTACATTTGGTCTGATACAATTAAATAGCATCTAATAGGAGTTAGTGCCCCTGAAATGTCTTGATATGAGGTTATTTGATTATAACTTCAACTAAGTCCATTTTAATGGCATTTGACCTTGTGCAAAAGTTTGGATGACAAATGACCTTGAAAAATGACTACCGGAAGTGACCTTGAGAAAACCGGAAGTAACCTTCTTTGCAATTTTTTCGTATAAAAGTACTAAAAATCCATATATTTTGTCATATAGATACATAAACTGATTACTGAAGACTAAAAATGACTTCCAACAAACCGGAAGTGACCATGTATCTCCCATTCTAAATACAAAAGTATATAGAAACTATATATTTTTGGAATCAGTGTGAAAGAAGCTGTCATATTAGACCGGAAGTGACATTCATTTCACCGGAAGTAGCATATTATCTCCTTTATATCACTTAAAAATATGATTAAACCATTATTTATCGTATCAGTATGAACAACTATCTTCTTATCAAAATTTCTTTGATATGGAAAGACCTTCAATTGTTCTCTGAACAATTGGTTTTTAATTATTATTATTTTTTTTTTTTTTTCGCCAAATTTTGTTCTTGCGATAAATGTTTGTTTCGCAATATGTCGCTTAGATATTTCTCATATTGAATCGTATAGTTTATGCGCTTTTAAATTTCACCCTGCTAAGACAAACCCTTTTCTTTGTAAGAGTTATCTCCCTATTCACTGTTTATCATCAGAGTGTATCTCCTTCGTAACAAAAACAGATAGCGATAAAATTCTTTTTACAAATTGTTCGTTACATCCTCAGTAATTTTTGGCGTATTTGGATCGAAGCGATTCGATGAAATTTTATAGGAGTTATCTACCTTTACGGAATAAATTTGTTCGTATGTTTTTTTAACTCATAAACCGTTAACCGTATAACCCTGGAATGTTTTTATTTGAGTCCCCTGGGTCCTAACTTAGAAAATTAGGTCAAGGTCAAAGGTCAAGGTCAAGTTCTCAATAGTGACTTTTGCTTGTTTTTGCATTTTCTCCGACACTTTAAGAGATACATATAAAAGAACAAGTACAAAATGTCTGCTTTATTGTAATGAAGATATGCTACGTTTAGTCTTATACAATTAAATGGCATCTTATAGGAGTTGATGCCCCTGGAATGTCTTGATATGAGGGTATTTGATTATAACTTCAATTAGGTTCATTATAAAGACATTTGACCTTATACAAAAGGTTGAGTGACAAATGACCTTGAAAAATGGCTACCGGAAGTGACCTTTAAAAAACCGGAAGTAACTTTTTTTGCAATTTTTTCACATAAAAGTACTCAGAATCCATATATTTTGTCATATAGATACATGAACAGATTACTGAAGACTAAAAATGACTTCCAACAAACCGGAAGTGGCCAATTATCTCCCATTCTACATACAAAAGTATATAGAAACTATATATTTTTGGAATCAGTGTGAAAGAAGCCATCATATGAGACCGAATGTGACATTCATTTGACCGGAAGTAGCATATTATCTCCCTTATATCACTCAAAAGGATAATTAAACCATCATTTAACGCATCAGTATGAAGAAACTACCTTCTTATCCAAATTTCTTTGGTGTGGAAAGACTTTCAATTGTTCTCTGAACAATTGGTTTTTAATTATTATTATTATTATTATTATTATTTTTTTTTTTCCGCCAACTTTTGTTCTTGCGATAAATGTTTGTTTCGCAATATGTCGCTTTGATATTTCTCAGATTGTATCGTATAGTTTATGCGCTTCTAAATTTCCCCCATGGTAAGACAAACCCTTTTCTTTGTAAGAGTTATCTCCCTATTCACTGTTTATCATCAGAGTGTATCTCCTTCGTAACAAAAAAAGATAGCGATAAAATTCTTTTTACAAATTGTTCGTTACATCCTCAGTAATTTTTGGCGTATTTGGATCGAAGCGATTCGATGAAATTTTATAGGAGTTATCTACCTTTACGGAATAAATTTGTTCGTATGTTTTTTTAACTCATAAACCGTTAAATGTATAACCCTGGAATGTTTTTATTTGAGTCCCCTGGGTCCTAACTTAGAAAATTAGGTCAAGGTCAAAGGTCAAGGTCAAGTTCTCAATAGTGACTTTTGCTTGTTTTTGCATTTTCTCCGACACTTTTAGAGATACATATAAAAGAACAAGTGCAAAATGTCTGCTTTATTGTAATGAAGATATGATACGTTTAGTCTTATACAATTAAATGGCATCTTATAGGAGTTGGTGCCCCTGAAATGTCTTGATTTGAAGTTATTTGATTATAACTTCAATTAAGTTCATTATAAAGACATTTGACCTGATACAAAAACTTAAGTGACAAATGACCTTGAAAAATGGCTACCGGAAGTGACCTTTAAAAAACCGGAAGTAGCTTTTTTTGCAATTTTTTCACACAAAAGTAGTCAGAATCCATATTATTTGTCATATAGATACATGAACAGATTACTGAAGACTAAAAATGACTTCCAACAAACCGGAAGTGGGCAATTATCTCCCATTCTACATAAAAAAGTATATAGAAACTATATATTGTTGGAATCAATGTGAAAGAAGCTATCATATGAGACGGGATGTGACATTCATTTCACCGGAAGTAGCATATTATCTCCCTTATATCACTCAAAAAGATAATTAATCCATCATTCATCGCATCAGTATAAAGAAACTACCTCCTTATCAAAATTACTTTGGTTTGGAAAGACCTTCAATTGTTCTCTGAACAATTGGTTTTTAATTATTATTATTATTATTTTTTTTTTTTCCGCCATCTTTTGTTCTTGCGATAAATGTTTGTTTCGCAATATGTCGCTTTGATATTTCTCAGATTGTATCGTATAGTTTATGCGCTTTTAAATTTCACCCTGCTAAGACAAACCCTTTTCTTTGTAAGAGTTATCTCCCTATTCACTGTTTATCATCAGAGTGTATCTCCTTCGTAACAAAAAAAGATAGCGATAAAATTCTTTTTACAAATTGTTCGTTACATCCTCAGTAATTTTTGGCGTATTTGGATCGAAGCGATTCGATGAAATTTTATAGGAGTTATCTACCTTTACGGAATAAATTTGTTCGTATGTTTTTTTAACTCATAAACCGTTAAATGTAAAACCCTGGAATGTTTTTATTTGAGTCCCCTGGGTCCTAACTTAGAAAATTAGGTCAAGGTCAAAGGTCAAGGTCAAGTTCTCAATAGTGACTTTTGCTTGTTTTTGCATTTTCTCCGACACTTTGAGAGATACATATAAAAGAACAAGTGCAAAATGTCTGCTTTATTGTAATGAAGATATGCTACGTTTAGTCTTATACAATTAAATGGCATCTTATAGGAGTTGGTGCCCCTGAAATGTCTTGATTTGAAGTTATTTGATTATAACTTCAAGTTCATTATAAAGACATTTGACCTTATACAAAGGGTTAAGTGACAAATGACCTTGAAAAATGGCTACCGGAAGTGACCTTTCGAAAACCGGAAGTAGCTTTTTTTGCAATTTTTTCACACAAAAGTAGTCAGAATCCATATTATTTGTCATATAGATACATGAACAGATTACTGAAGACTAAAAATAACTTCCAACAAACCGGAAGTGGCCAATTATCTCCCATTCTACATAAAAAAGTATATAGAAACTATATATTTTTGGAATCAATGTGAAAGAAGCTATCATATTAGACGGGATGTGACATTCATTTCACCGGAAATAGCATATTATCTCCCTTATATCACTCAAAAAGATAATTAATCCATCATTCATCGCATCAGTATAAAGAAACTACCTCCTTATCAAAATTACTTTGGTTTGGAAAGACTTTCAATTGTTCTCTGAACAATTGGTTTTTAATTATTAAGTCTTTCCACTTTTCTGTGGAAAGACTTATTGTTTTTGTTCTGATTATTAAGTCTTTCCACTTTTCTGTGGAAAGACTTATTGTTTTTGTTCTGATTATTAAGTCTTTCCACTTTTCTGTGGAAAGACTTATTGTTTTTCTTCTGATTATTATTTTTTTTTTTTTTTTCTTCCGCCAAATTTTGTTCTTGCGCAAAATGTTTGTTTCGCAATATGTCGCTTAGATATTTCTCATATGGTATCGTATAGTTTATGCGCTTTTAAATTTCACCCTGCTAAGGCGAACCATTTTCTATGTAAGAGTTATCTCCCATTTCACTGTTTATCCTCTGTGTGCATCTCCTCCGTAACAAAACAAGATAGCGACAAAATTCTTTTTACAAATTGTTCGTTACATCCTCAGTAATTTTTGGCGTATTTGGATCGAAGCGATTCGATGAAATTTTATAGGAGTTATCTACCTTTACAAAATAAATTTGTCGGTATGTTTATTTAACTCATAAACAGTTAACCGTATAAACCTGGAATGTTTTTATTTGAGTCCCCTAGGTCCTTACTTAGAAAATGAGGTCAAGGTCAAAGGTCAAGGTCAAGTTCTCAATTGTGACTTTTGCTTGTTTTTACATTTTCTCTGACACTTTGAGAGATACATATAAAAGAACAAGTGCAAAATGTCAGCTTTATTGTAGTGAAGATATGCTACATTTAGTCTTATACAATTAAATGGCATCTTATAGGAGTTGATGCCCCTGAAATGTCTTGATATGAGGTTATTTGATAATAACTTCAATTAAGTTCATTATAAAGACATTTGACCTTATACAAAAGGTTAAGTGACAAATGACCTTGAAAAATGGCTACCGGAAGTGACCTTGGGAAAACCGGAAGTAGCTTTTTTTGCAATGTTTTCACATAAAAGTACTCAGAATCCAAATATTTTGTCATAAAGATACATGAACAGATAACTGAAGACTAAAAATGACTTCCAACAAACCGGAAGTGGCCAATTATCTCCAATTCTACATTCAAAAGTATATAGAAACTATATATTTTTGGAATCAGTGTGAAAGAAGCTATCATATGAGACCGAATGTGACATTCATTTGACCGGAAGTAGCATATTATCTCCCTTATATCACTGAAAAAGATAATTAAACCATTATTTATCGCATCAGTATGAAGAAACTACCTTCTTATCCAAATTTCTTTGGTGTGGAAAGACTTTCAATTGTTCTCTGAACAATTGGTTTTTAATTAGGTCTTTCCACTTTTCTTTGGAAAGCCTATTGTATTTGTTCTGATTATTATTATTATTATTATTATTATTTTTTTCTTCCGCCAAATTTTGTTCTTGCGCAAAATGTTTGTTTCGCAATATGTCGCTTTGATATTTCTCATATGGTATCGTATAGTTTATGCGCTTTTAAATTTCACCCTGCTAAGGGAAACTATTTTCTTTGTAAGAGTTATCTCCCTTTTCACTGTTTGCACTCTGTGTGCATCTCCTTTGTAACAAAAAAAGATAGCGACAAAATTCTTTTTACAAATTGTTCGTTACATCCTCAGTAATTTTTGGCGTATTTGGATCGAAGCGATTTGAAGAAATTTTATAGGAGTTATCTATCTTTACGGAATAAATTTGTCGGTATGTTTTATTAACTCATAAACCGTTAACCGTATAACCCTGGAATGTTTTTATTTGAGTCCCCTGATTCCTAACTTAGAAAATTAGGTCAAGGTCAAAGGTCAAGGTCATATTTTAGATTTTCATATGTCTTTGATTTCCCTATAACTCTTGAACGGTTATAGATACAAAAAAATTAAGCAGTGAAAAATGCTTGGTACTTCAAGGGGCAACTTTTTTACATTATGACTATATTGATTTTACCATCATGTAAGGGACATAACTCCCATCGATGGTTTTTAAAAAGCCATTTTTAGGCAAAACTCTTAAACAAAAGGTCCTTGACCCATAGGGTCTTTTGCAATGACCTTGTGGAGCAATGACCTTGACGAAGGTTACAAGGTCAAAGGTCAAGGTCATCAAATTATGTGGTTTTGGCACTATTTAAACAGTTTTATGTGTGTTTGAATTTAAACCAACCAACCAACCAACCAACCAACCAACCAACCAACCAACCAACCAATCAATCAATCAATCAATCAATCAATCAATCATGATCATGATCAATCAACCAATAATGATCATGATCAATCAATCAATCATGTTTCCGTCTCATGTGTTTCTTATAGGGTTCAACCAACCAACCAACCAACCAACCAACCAATCAAACAATCAATCAATCAATCAATCAATCAATCATGATCATGATCAACCAATCATGTTTCCGTCTCATGTGTTTAATAAAGGGTCCAAGATCTTCTTTGTGTCTTTTTCCGTGTTTCAATTGACCCTATCCAACGTGTTTAACCAACCAACCAACCAACCAACCAACTAATCAATCAATCAATCAATCAATCAATCAATCAATCAATCAATCATGATCATGATCAATCATTCATGTTTCCGTCTCATGTGTTTAATATAGGGTCCAAGATCTTCTTTGTTTCTTTTTCCGTGTTTCAATTGACCCTATCCAACGTGTTTAACCAACCAACCAACCAACCAACCAACCAACCAACCAACCAACTAATCAATCAATCAATCAATCAATCAATCAATCAATCAATCAATCATGATCATGATCAATCAATCATGTTTCCGTCTCATGTGTTTAATATAGGGTCCAAGATCTTCTTTGTTTCTTTTTCCGTGTTTCAATTGACCCTATCCAACGTGTTTAACCAACCAACCAACCAACCAACCAACCAACCAACTAACCAACTAACTAATCAATCAATCAATCAATCAATCAATCAATCAATCACTCAATCAATCAATCAATCTGTATGACTGTTTAATCATGACAGTTTATTGAAGGAACAAACTCTCAATTATTCAAGAAAAATTGAAATTTAATATTGTTCTTACGTCACTTCTGAAAAAAAATCCACATGTTCTCTGAAACTACAAGTACAATCGACCTCAAAATTTGCAGTCAGCAGGGCATACATGTACTAAAAGTTTATAAAAAAACTTGGTGCAGATATCTCTCACAGCTTTTCCTAGAGAAAAGCAATGGCAATGCCGTCAAAATCGCTTGCTAGGTCCGTAAATCTCAGTAAAAACCTACAATAAAATGTCCGCTCCGAGATTGAAATACTAATCTGTGTTACAAACAGGTGCTGAAAAATGTACATTATCAGAAAATAATCAATAAATGTGTTTTAAAGTTACATCGGATCAATTAAATCCAAAACATGCACTGCTTGTGAACTGTCATCAAAATGTCAATTTCCTACAATGACAAAAGAAATTACATTGTGTACATTCCATCTCTATAGATGTTGTCTGTTTAACGTCCCCACCTAAAAAGAAATAAAAAGACTATCTTTTCGTTATTATAAACCCGTGTCACGTGATGTGGCGCGCGCGCTGTACCTAAAATAAAAGAAAAACTTTCCAAACTAAACATGAAACTTCTCCGGTAACAAGAATATAGACCCCATACAGAAACGAACAAACAAACAAACAAACAAACAAACAACCCCCCCCCCCCCCCAATTCAATTAATTTTAAAGGGGGAAAGACCCCCTACAATTGCTTTTTTAAAGCAATTGATTTATATTGTAAAAAACCTTTTTAACCATTCTGTTCCGTTAATAAAAAAAAAAAATCTCCCCGAGACCCCCTTTTGCCCCCCCCCCCCTTTTTTTTTAACCCCCCACTTACAACTGAATGTAGGTTGTGTGCTATCTATCCTATCAACGTAAAACAAACGACAACTCCAGTTTTTTTCCATATTATTAGGTCTTTCCACTTTTCTGTGGAAAGCCTATTGTATTTGTTCTGATTATTATTAAGTCTTTCCACTTTTCTGTGGAAAGACTTATTGTATTTGTTCTGATTATTATTATTATTATTAAGTCTTTCCACTTTTCTGTGGAAAGACTTATTGTTTTTCTTCTGATTATTATTATTATTATTATTTTTTTTTTCCGCCAAATTTTGTTCTTGCGATAAATGTTTGTTTCGCAATATGTCGCTTAAATATTTCTCATATGGTATTGTATAGTTTATGCGCTTTTAAATTTTACCCTGCTAAGCCGAACCATTTTCTTTGTAAGAGTTATCTCCCTATTCACTGTTTATCATCTGTGTGCATCTCCTTCGTAACAAAAAAAGATAGCGACAAAATTCTTTTTACAAATTGTTCGTTACATCCTCAGTAATTTTTGGCGCATTTGGATCGAAGCGATTCGATGAAATTTTATAGGAGTTATCTACCTTTACAAAATAAATTTGTTGGTATGTTTAGTTAACTCATAAACCGTTAACCGTATAACCCTGGAATGTTTTTATTTGAGTCCAATGGGTCCCAACTTAGAAAATGAGGTCAAGGTCAAAGGTCAAGGTCAAGTTCTAAATTGTGACTTTTGCTTGTTTTTGCATTTTCTCCGACACTTTGAGAGATACACATAAAAGAACAAGTGCAAAATGTCAGCTTTATTGTAATGAAGATATGTTACATTTAGTCTTATACAATTAAATGGCATCTTATAGGAGTTGGTGCCCCTGAAATGTCTTGATATGAAGTTATTTGATTATAACTTCAATTAAGTTCATTATAAAGACATTTGACCTCATACAAAAGGTTAAGTGACTAATGACCTTGAAAAATGGCTACCGGAAGTGACCTTTAGAAAACCGGAAGTAGCTATTTTTGCAATTTCTTTCACCTAAAAGTACCCAGAATCCATATATTTTGTCATATAGATACATGAACAGATTACTGAAGACTAAAAATGACTTCCAACAAACCGGAAGTGGCCAATTATCTCCCATTCTACATACAAAAGTATATAGAAACTATATATTTTTGGAATCAGTGTGAAAGAAGCTATCATATGAGACCGGATGTGACATTAATTTCACCGGAAGTAGCATATTATCTCCCTTATATCACTCAAAAATATAATTAAACCATCATTTATCGCATCAGTATAAAGAAACTACCTTCTTATCCAAATTACTTTAGTTTGGAAAGACTTTCAATTGTTCTCTGAACAATTGGTTTTTAATTATTATTTTTTTTCTTCCGCCAAATTTTGTTCTTGCGATAAATGTTTGTTTCGCAATATGTCGCTTAGATATTTCTCATATGGTATCGTATAGTTTATGCGCTTTTAAATTTCACCCTGCTAAGGCGCACCATTTTCTTTGTAAGAGTTATCTCCCTATTCACTGTTTATCATGTGTGTGCATCTCCTTCGTAACAAAAAAAGAAAGCGACAAAATTCCTTTTACAAATTGTTCGTTACATCCTCAGGAATTTTTGGCGTATTTGGATCGAAGCGATTCGATGAAATTTTATAGGAGTTATCTACCTTTACGGAATAAATTTGTCGGTATGTTTTTTAAACTCCTAAACCGTTAACCGTATAACCCTGGAATGTTTTTATTTGAGCCCCCTGGGTCCTAACTTAGAAAATTAGGTCAAGGTCAAAGGTCAAGGTCATATTTTAGATTTTTATAAGTTTTTCATTTCCCTATAATTCTTGAACGGTTATAGATACAAAAAAATTAAGCAGTGAAAAATGCTTGGTACTTTAAGGGGCAACTTTTTTTACATTATGACTATATTGATTTTACCATCATATAAGGGACATTACTCCCATCGATGGTTTTTAAAAAGCCATTTTTAGGCAAAACTCTCAAACAAAAGGTCCTTGACCCATAGGGTCTTTTGCAATGACCTTGTGGAGCAATGACCTTGACGAAGGTCACAAGGTCAAAGGTCAAGGTCATCAAATTATGTGGTTTTGGCACTATTTAAACAGTTTTATGAGTGTTTGAATTTCAACCAACCAACCAACCAACCAACCAACCAACCAACCAACCAACCAACCAACCAACCAATCAATCAATCAATCAATCAATCAATCAATCAATGTTTCCGTTTCATGTGTTTGATACGGGATTCAAGGTTTCTTTTTTTCCGCTTGTTTTAATTGAGCCTATCAAACGTGTTTAACCAACATGTTTAACCAACGTGTTTAACCAACATGTTTAACCAACGTGTTTAACCAACCAACCAACCAACCAATCAATCAATACATGTTGCCGTTTCATGTGTTAAATACGGGATCCAATTTTGAGCCTATCCAATGTGTTTAACCAACGTGTTGAACCAACTAACCAACCAATCAATCAATCAATGCATGTTTCCGTTTCATGTGTTAAATACGGGATCCGAGATGGTTTTTTTTCGTTTGTTAAAATTAAGCCTATCAAACGTGTTTAACCAGCCAACGTGTTTAAACTACATGTTTAACCGACATGTTTAACCAACGTGTTTAACCAACCAACCAACCAACCAACCAACCAACCAACCAATAAATAAATCAATGCATGTTTCCGTTTCATGTGTTAAATACGGGATCCAAGATGGTTTTTTTTCGCTTGTTTAAATTGAGCCTATCAAACGTGTTTAACCAGCCAACGTGTTTAACCAACGTGTTAAACCAACATGTTTAACCAACGTGTTTAACCAACCAACCAATCAATCACTTAATGTATGTTTCCGTGTCATGCGTTTAATACGGGATGCAAGGTCTCTTGAGGTCTTTTTCCCCTTGTTCTAAGTGACCCTATCAAACGTGTTTAATCAACCAACCAACAAACCAACCAACCAACCAATCAATCAACCAACTAATCAATCAATCAATATGTATGACTGTTTATTTATGACAGTTTATTGAAGGAACAAACTCTCAATTATTCAAGAAAATTTTTATTTTATTATTGTTCTTACGTCTCTTCTGAAAAAAAAATCCACATATTCTCTGAAACTACAAGTCCAATCGACCTGAAAATTTGCAGTCAGCAGGGCATACATGTACTGAAGGTTCATAAAAAAACTTTTTGCAGATATCTCTCAAGACTTTTCCTAGAAAAAAGAAATGGCAATGCAGTAAAAATCGCTTGCTAGGTCCGTCAATCTCAGTAAAAACCTACAATAAAATGTCCGCTCCGAGATTGAAATACTAATCTGTGTTACAAACAGGTGCTGAAAAATGGACATTATCAAAAAATAATTATTAAATGTGTTTTAAAGTTACACCGGATCGATTAAATCCAAAACATGCACTGCTGATGAACTGTGATCAAAATGTCAATGTCCTACAATGACAAAAGAAATTACATTGTGTACATTCCATCTGTATACATGTTGTTTGTTTAACGTCCCGACCTAAAGAGAAATAAAAAGACTAAGTTTTTCTTAATATAAACCCGCGTCACGTGATGTCTCCTCAATCTTGCGCGCGCGCTGTATCTAAAATAAAAGAAAAACTTTCCAAACTAAACATGAAACTTCTCCGGTAACATAATAATATAGACTCCATACCAAAGCAAACAAACAAACAAATAAACAAATACCCCCCCCCCCTTTTTTCCAAATCAATCAATAAAAAAAATCAATTATCCATTCATCATAGGGGAAAGACTGCCTAACAATTGTTTTTGAAACAATTGCTTTATATTTATTATTATTATTAAGTCTTTCCACTTTTCTGTGGAAAGACTTATTGTATTTGTTCTGATTATTATTATTATTATTAAGTCTTTCCACTTTTCTGTGGAAAGACTTATTGTTTTTCTTCTGATTATTAAGTCTTTCCACTTTTCTGTGGAAAGACTTATTGTTTTTGTTCTGATTATTATTTTTTTTTTTTTTTCTTCCGCCAAATTTTGTTCTTGCGATAAACATTTGTTTCGCAATATGTCGCTTAGATATTTTGCATATTGTATCGTATAGTTTATGCGCTTTTAAATTTCACCCTGCTAAGCCGAACCTTTTTCTTTGTAAGAGTTATCTCCCTATTCACTGTTTATAATCAGAGTGTATCTCCTCCGTAACAAAAAAAGATATCGACAAAATTTCTTTTACACATTGCTCGTTACATCCTCAGGAATTTTTGGCGTATTTTGATCGAAGCGATTCGATGAAATTTTATAGGAGTTATCTACCTTTACAAAATAAATTTGTCGGTATGTTTATATAACTCATAAACAGTTAACCGTATAACCCTGGAATGTTTTTATTTGAGTCCCCTAGGTCCTAACTTAGAAAATGAGGTCAAGGTCAAAGGTCAAGGTCAAGTTCTCA